>NC_042623.1:49887439-50195108 GCF_901001135.1 Rhinatrema bivittatum | reverse complement strand
TGTGGAGCGCAACCACCACCCAAGTCCGCTTTCATGCTTCGGGTCAGACTCATTCGCTGGGACAGCAGATGTGAGAACTGTGTCCATTGTGTCTTCAGTCCCAATTGTAGGTGCCGTATATGTAAGCAGGTAAGCGGTAACACAGACTACCGCTGCCATGTGGCCCAGCAGGGTCAAGTTCTCACTGGCCAAGGCGCAAGTACAGTCTTTCAGTTGGATGGCCAGGGTGTGCAGCGTGCGGGCCCTGTCTACCGGAAGGAATGCTCAGCCCAGTGTAGTACTGATACAGGCCCCAATGAACTGTAGGTTCTGCGTTGGCTGTAGACTGGACTTCTTATAGTTGATAACCAACCTGAGCCCCTCCAGGCAATGGATTGTTCCTTCCAAGCTTCTCTGAAGAGTTGCAGGTTGCAGTGTCACTATCAACTAGTCAGCGAGGTAAGGAAACATAAGAGGTCTTGAACGAGTAGATGTGACTCAGTTATTTACACTTTCGAATAATAGAAGGACTAGGGGGCATTCCATGAAGTAAGCAAGTAACACATTTAAGACTAATCGGAGAAAATTCTTTTTCACTCAACGCACAATAAAGCTCTGGAATTTGTTGCCAGAGGAGGTGGTTAGTGCAGTTAGTGTAGCTGGGTTCAAAAAAGGTTTGGATAAGTTCTTGGAGGAGAAGTCCATTAATGGCTATTAATCAATTATACTTAGGGAATAGCCACTGCTATTAATTGCATCAGTAGCATGGGTTCTTCTTAGTGTTTGGGTAATTGCCAGGTTCTTGTGGCCTGGTTTTGGCCTCTGTTGGAAACAGGATGCTGGGCTTGATGGACCCTTGGTCTGACCCAGCATGGCAATTTTTTATGTTCTTATGGATTCCTTGCTTCCTGAGGTGGGCCACTGCTACAGTTAAACACTTGGTGAAGACTCTCGGGGCAGACGAGAGACCAAAGGGGAGCACCTTGTATTGGAAGTGGAGTTTACTGACCTGAAAACACAGGTTCCGCCAGGAGGAACTATGGTTAGGGATGTGAGAGTATGCATCTTTGAGGTCCAGCGAACACATCCAATCATTGGGCTGCAAAAAGGGAAGGATGGTCTTGAGAAATGTCATCTTGAACTTCTCCCTTTTCAGGAATTTTGCTGAGAACTCGTAAGTCCAGGATTGGGTGGAACCCTCCTGATTTCTTGGGGATGAGGAAATATTGGGAATAGAATCCCTGGCTCAGCTGACTGCTAGGAACACGTTGGATAGAATGTTGTTGGAGCAATTTGGTGACTTACTCTCGCAGCCAGCCTTGGTTCTCTGAGGTGGGCAAATGCGACCGTAACTGATGGGGGAGATCTGGTATTTTCTTGACGTTCAAGGGGTATCCCTCTCTGATAATATTCAGCACCCAATGGTTGGAGGTGATCGCTTCCCAAGAATGATAGAAAAGGGAAACTCTCCCTCCTACTTTTAGCAGTAAGAGTGGCCTAGATACCTCTAAATACCCTGCTGAGGTTATGTGTTGCTGTTATTCAGGGCTGGGCATTGTTATCTCTGGTTCCGCTGCCTGCTGCGAACTTGCTGTTGTTGTGGTAACTGTGGCCAGGTGTGAGGATAAGGAGGCGGATGGTAGGATGAATATGGCCTGTACGGCCACCGCTGGTAATAGGCTTTCCTGTAGGACTGGTAATAGTTATGGCGTAAGGGCTGCTGGTTGCTGGGAGATGCCAGAGCAAGACCACTTTAATTGGGCTACAGTTTCACACAGCTTGTCTCCAAAGATGCTGTCCGAGAGACAGGGGAGGTCAGCCAATTTTTCATAAACGTCCTCCCAAATGGCGCTGACCCGAAGCCACGCCATCCACCGAGCAGCTATGATTCCTGCTGGAGTGCGTGCAGATGTCTCGAAGGCTTCATATATTGCCTGCAACAGATGTCGTAGCCCCTCCTCTAGGTCATGAAATTGTTGTGGTAGGGCCTCATCCGGCGAAGCAGTGGCAAAGTGGGGCTTTAGTGACTGTAGACACTCGTACAGGTACTGCGTAAAGTAGAATTGATGCTTCTGGATTTTTGCATTCAGCATACCTGCTTGGAACGCTCTTCTACCAAAATCATCCAAGTATTTACAGTCGCATTCCAGAGAAGTATTCAAATGGAGGCATGATTTTTGGCTCTCTTCATGGCTGATTCAACCATCACCGAGTGCTGCGGGAGATGGACACATCCTGAAATTGAGATCAGTCTTCCGTGAGGTCGCTTGACCAGAAAAGGGGGGACTCCCAAGCTTTCGTCAGGACCGAGTCTAGCACTGCTTGGGATAGCAGCTTGGCCAGAGCTTCAAAGATCTTCAGGATCCTCAGCACCTATCTCCAGCGTGAGGGTCTGACACCTTTTGTATTTCAATGTTAAGCCGAGTGCCCACCTTCTCCACAAATTTCGAATAGGAGAGCTTCTCTGGTGGGTCAGATGGGTACCACATTGAGGAACCCGGCGACGTAGGTGGAAAGAGCTGCAGGGAGACGTCAGGTTGCGGAGAATGCTGAGGGGCCGGGCTGCTGGGCCGAGGCTCTGAACTATTGTCCCTTTGAGGAGGAAAGGGTGTTCTATTCGGGAAGGGGAGGGGGGGGGGGGGGGGGGGAGTCCTTGCATGGGATAGGGTGAATCTTGCTACCTCCCTGATCCTCCATGGAGGCGAGGAACTGAGTCAAGATCCTGGAAATTTGTGATACCACCTGTGAGGATAGGACGAAATGACGAGCCATCCACCGAGGAATTTCTTGGTGGCAATGCTGCCAGCGTGATGTCAGAGTTGGGATCTCTGGGTCATACTTGTGCTCGTTCTGTGCGGAAGAACTCTCATGCCGCTTTCGGAGGGGGCATTGCCGTGAAAACCTTTTCCATCTGAATACTGAAGACAAATCAGAGTAGACGTGCTCCAAGGACATGGAGGAGCCCGTGGACACATATTCAGAGGCCAGCTCCATATCAGAGAATCCAAGTTCCATTAACTCGTCAGGTGTGAAGACCACCTGCACGTTCACAGCCGGAAGAGGCTTCTGGGATGACATACCAGCCAAAGGACTGAAGGCAGCTGGTTCCCGGTTACTTTTGGACACCTTCTGCGTCAAGGTGTTCGATGCGACGTGCCCATCTTGACATCTGCGTCAAAGGGCTCTCCTGTGTCAATCCCGATTATGCCCGGTGATGATGCGACAGTGGAAGTCAACACATGCGTCGACAGCGCATCTTGCATGCAGCGCTTCATGGTCTGCGGCGCGGTGTGGTGCAGTGCTCTGGTCGGCTGCATCAAAGCTCTGACGCTGGACAATGCCAATTCCCTTGGCAGTTGAACCGGCACATCTCCTGATGCTCCACATGCCTGGTTGGCTTGGGGGTGCTGAGGGTCAGAGAAGGATTGGCCCACCTGTCCCTGCCACTTTTCGGCGGTCCCACAGAGGAGGCCCTTTTAGATTTTTTAGGGCGGAATAAGTGCGGCCCAGGGACAAGTGGGCCAATAAGCCCTCTGAGCTGGGGGCATAAGACCCCAAGTTGCCTTCTCACAACCAGGTGATCTTAGTGGCACATTGGTGCTGGGCCCAGAGGGACATTCGGCTGTAGTCCCTGAAGGAGACCTGGTTGTGGTCCGGGCCTAGGCATAAGTAACAATAATTATGCCCTTCGGTGACTGACAATCTTCCTGCACTGGCAGAACTTGAAGCCAGGCGATCTTGGAGGCATTTTGATGAAAAAACGTAGTGCTCTGTGAGGAGAGAAAAATGCTCAGCATGCAGCCTGCAGCATGGAAAAGAACAGACTGAGGAGAAAATGGAGCTGTGTGGGAAAGCTCTGTCATCTTTAAGAAGCTCCGCCTAGTTGTTCTGGAGGGACGTCCCAGAGAACATGGCTAATTCTGCCTGCTTATCTGCGCGGAAAATTGAGCACTAAAAATGGAGGAGGGTTTGCGCTTCCTAATCTATTGGGCTTCCAGATTGGTTTGCCTACCAGCATGGCTTAATAGGGATTATACACAGCCATGGCTAACACTGGAGGCGAAAGCGATAGAAGGAATAGATTTACCTCTTTTGCTATTTTTATCACTCACCTTCCGGAGGGTCAGGCACGTAATGAGATCTAGTCCAATTGTAGCACACATGGTATATGCTTTGTAAGCATTTGCATATACAGCTGGACCACCATGTCCCACTGGCTGTTTTAAAGCAAACCTTGATATTTCAATCACTATGTTTAATACAGAGTTCCAGAAATGGGAGTATGTCCCTGTATAGAACACACTATTACGGAGCCATCCATCCCCCTCAGTCCCTTCCACCTGGGAGAGCTGCGGCTGGATGCCTGAACACTGTTTAGCCTGTGAGTTCTCTCTAAATCCTAGGTGGACAAGCACTTGAGAGAGACAGTGATGCCTGACGATTTATCCAGGTCACCATTAGAAGTATTTTTTGAACCTGAAGTTGGGAACCTCCTCCAATAGGATTCTCGGATAGCCACTGGGTGAGCTTAGTATTAGTAAAAGCACCATGGGAGCTGTACCCAGAGGTCTGAATAAAGGACACCTACCTTCAGAGGAAAATCACTCATATATCATAGTCAGATGTAACTTCAACAATATGGACAAATGGACTTCAATGTACTTATTATCAAATCAGTAAACTTTAATTTAACACCCAAAGCCTGGTCCTGTATGATTTGTCCCAGCATCTCACCTCATGGGATGCAACTATACTTTAAACAGACTGAAAGTAAGACACCACTGTCTGGGCCACAAGCGAGAGCTTCCTGCATAAAAAGAATCCCCCCAGGATTAAGAGTTGAGTGTGGGTTGTAAATTGCTAGCCGGAGTAGCCCCAAAGAAAAATAAATTTGTTTGTGTGCCCTTGGGATTAAAAACCCTGCTAAGGGTTATAGGAGAATCTAGAATTGAAATATCTGGATGACTATGGGATGAAAATGTGTGGCTACCCTTCAAGGATTTGAAGGAGGAATTTGACTTGAGAGATGAGGCTAAAGGAGTTTGTGACATCATTCGCAGACGCCTGAATAGAACGGAAGGGACCTCGTGGGCTAGAAGGGAGCCCTCATGAGTAGAGTAGGTACTAATGACCATAGAGGTAGGATATAAAATTATCCCCCCCCTCTATATCAGGCCATTATTGCTACTTATGAAGGGAGAGAGCCACTTAACTGCTCTAATAAAATGGAATGCAGATCTATGGGAGAGATTGACAGCGACAGACTGGAAGACCATAAGGAGGAAGGTACACAAAGTTTCTATCTGTAGGGTGGAACTTATGTATAAATTGGTCCAGAGGATTTATAAGAAACCCAAAGTATTACACCGGTTTTTGCTACAGAGATCTAAACCTGTGTTGCAGGGGTTGTAGGAAGGAAGGGACCTATTTCCACGTGTGATGGACATGTGCGCTACTGGCGGAATTTTGGAACCAAGTGGAAAAAATAATTCCTAACACAAACACACTGGATCGTCAGGATCGTCTCCATCCTTAAATTATTGGGACGGGGGGCAGATCAGCTCTCGACAGATATCAATACAGGCTGTGTGGACATTTAATTCACACCGGGTGTTACACAAGCGCCACAGACTGGAAGTCAACACCTTCAATTGCCCAATGGGATAAGCAGATGCCCGACATAGCAGTGCTGGAAAACCTCACATCAGAAATGCAGAAGATGACCCAGTGTGTTTGAAAAGTATAAGGAGAAGTTCAGGCACGTTTGATGTTGCTCTTTGGGGTGCTGGTTTGAACAGAAGGGGGGGAGGTTATGGTGCACTGTGCAAATATAAGGTCAAGATACATGATTCATACAACTGCTGCTGACACTGAACATGTTTGAGTGTTGTACTGTTATGTTGTTATCTGTCCTATAAATAAATGTTTAAAAAAATAAAATAAATAAAATAAATAAATAAAAAGCACTTGAAGGGAAATAACTCACAAGCTTGAGCCCCCACCCTACTCTCTCCTATTCTATGAGACTGGCTACAGAAAAAATGTGTTCCCTTCAACTGCTGTGACGGCTAGTTTTATTATCTCGGGCGGAAAATGTGCTAAATTATTCGGTGCACGTTATCACAGCTCAGAGTCTGCCAAATGTCTGCTGAAAATAAGGAGAGGCAACGAGCCAAAGGGAAAGTGTAGAGCGAAACCAAAAAGTCCCACCGCCGTAAACCGTCAGCTGCGTTAGACCTAGACAGACCGTCGCAGAAGTAGGGTATTAAAAAACACCCTGTACGACTTGCACGGCATTACATACAAACCATAACATTAAACTGGAAGCCGTAACTGTGCTTTGATCTGACTGCTCTATACTCTGCATGGTTTCTTCATGGAGTGCTGTGGAAAGGAAACTGGTTTTTCAGGCACAACTCGGCCCACCCAAATTCTTCGTGGCCTCTGGAGGGTAAATAATAGGGGAGAAAACAAATAGCAACCATCATAACAGCAGATGTGTGGGAAATATTTAACTAGAAAATAGAAAATATTTGACAAAGTCTAAGCAAACCAGCCACCATGGAGCTTTCATTAAACGCTCTCCTTCTCGCCCACAGACATGTGTGCCCAAACCCATCCATTCACACACACACACGCACACACACACTTTGAAACCATGCAGCTCCCATTACTTCCTATGGAAGCAATTTGCTATATGTTTCAATTCTTTAAACTTGTAGAAAAAAATAGGATGTTCAGGGGAACAACCCTTATATGCCGAGACCACAAACAAGTTAACAGCAAGTATCCCATCCCTTATTTTTAAACACTGGCTAAAACTTCCATGAAAATTCTGATTACAAAAGGACCAACACTGAGGGCGGTGGCGCATCGCTAATTCAGAGGAAGAGTGGGGGGGGGGGGGGGGAGGGATCAGTGTCGAGGGAACTACACTGCTGACAGAGGCAGGGAGGGTGGTCGCATTGCTGTTACAGGGGGAGAAGGGGTCAGGGCTGCCCTTGGGAGAGTCAAATAGGGGTGACCACCCAGGGCTGCGCATGTTGACGTGCTCTGCACCACCATGGTAGAACCGTCCCCAGCACCATCATTAATGTCAGCGTTCCAGGGCCCCGCTGTGGTTGAGTCACCCTGAGACTCCCAGCCTCCTAAGATCCGTTTTGGAAGGGGGCGACCATCTTGGCAGGCACCACTAACCTCCAGAGGTGTAGTTAAGTTTTGTCGGTTTTGGCAATTAACACAAACCTCATTTGTTAATGCAATTTGATCTACTGAGCTGTTCAGCGTGCATATAACATGCTGCTCAGTTCATTTAAATATCCTTCACGTTATGCCGAGATTTCTTGCATTGACACCCATTAAAGATGTTTAACGCCCTTCCGTAAATAGGAGCGTTAGCCACAAGTAGATTATTTGGTCCCACGCTAAATCTGGAAGAATAGGTTTAAAAGGGTGCCTTAAACGCACAGGTTATAAAATACTGGTGTAGCTGTGTGCAGGCCCCTACACATGCATCCAATAAAGTATAAATATAAATGAAATGTCATTTGTATGTTACCTTTAGCACATTCCCCGTCTCCGCCAACCCCCCCTTTGCAGAGTGTGTCCTGGTGTGCAATTTAGAGAGGTCAAGGAGCGCTGTGATAAGAGGCACAAAGTGGAAAAAGAAGCTTCAGAGAGTTCAGCCTCTTGCTCTTATTCAAGCAGACAGGTCAAGCACGCTCATTCTGCTTCCTCAAGCCCCATTCCAGATGTTGATGACATCAAGAGAGCAACTCTCCATGCCAAGAAAGGGTTAATGAGGCTCATGCTTCCTTTAATGACACTGATAACATATTACACAATCCCAAACGGGAGCTGGTCTAAAAACCCATGCAGGGAGGGTTTATTTGATTTCCACAAGATCCACAGGCCCTTGCAGCCGCATCCTTTTAGCATCAAATATGCTTATTACACTCATAAATACTAACAAATAGCTTCCAGCCAGAAATGTTTCTAAGTGCCAGATTTGGATGAATCAAGCCCGCTGTGTACATTTTGTACTGTGTGCAAAGAGATTCATGGACTATGAGCAGCAAAAAGCATCACTGAGTTATATGCTGCAACACCATGCCAACGACTTTACAATAAGATGATTCATGGAATCACAGCTACACGTAATGTAAAGGAAGCAATTTTTATGACCAGAGCAGTAAACTGAGAAGTTTCAGGTCCCCAAATGCTTTCTGTTCTGCGCTATACTCAATTTGGGTTTCCAGATTTCACTGTGTTTGATCATAAGGCTATTTGTCCAACATCTACATAAGATGAGCTGAAAGAAAGTCTTTGTAAAAAACTCCCCACCTTACTATATAAGCTACTAAAAGCTACACTTAACTTTCTCTGTATTTAATATATCCTGCAAGTCAATTATTCATTAACTCTTCACTATTTTACTCCATCTTGTTCATGAAAATCAAGCATCTTTTGGGACTTCTTCTACACCTGATCTTCAGCATTTCAGCGATCATATTTTGCACTCAATGTAACGTCTGCCAGTCACAGGGTCGGCCCGCAACCGGCAGCATTCATCCAACAGCCTCTGGCATGGTAGGAACACCACCAGCATCGCCGGTCCTGGGTTCCCCTAAGCACGTGCGCAGCACTTATGAGGATCCCAGGGCGGGAAACCAGGTTACTGGCGCACATTGATGACATCATGTGGCTGAGTATAAAGTGCCCAGCCATACTCCCTAGCCTTGCCTCAGCAACAGGTCCACCTGCTTGATTGCAATGCATGTGGCTCCTGCATTGGGGTTCCTGATCCTGCTTCACCTCATCCAGCCTGCCTCGCCCAGTCCATCCTGCCCCATCCTGGGTCTAGTCTTCCTTCATTCCGGTCCCTCTCCTGTCTGCCTGGTATTGACACTCTCTTGCCTGCCTCCTGCCACTGACCTTTGCTATGGACCTTGTCCACACCTTGCTTGCTGCCTTCCCTGACCGCTGGTCTTTTTCTGGTCATTTTCTGACCGCCACCTGTCCTGATCTTGGCCAGCCCCGGACTCTCTTACTCTGCATGCCCTGTTGGACTCTCGCTTAAGTCTTGCTACCCCTGGAATCCAAAGTCTCAAGCCACAGGGAACGGGTCTAGTATAAGTGAAGCTCCAGTCTAGTCCCTGTGTCCAGGGTGTGTTTGCCAGCTGTCAGCATGGGGTTTCTGGATTCACCTACTAGGCTACGTCAATCACACCACAGTACAAGGATCCACTTTTTTACATTTTAGAAAGTTAGATTTCATTTACTTTATTGAGCATGGATCTTATACAACATTTTAGACTCCAAGTTTATTTTTCTCCATACCTCCTGATAGAGGTCACTAAGGTCCTCATGATGTGCTTGTTTGGAGCAGCCAGGAAACTCTTTAACACAACAGGAATCAGGAGGCCAGTCCATCTCAGTCATTTCCAGCCAGTCTGTGAAGTATACTACTCCACAGCATTTAAACTGCAAAAGGAAGACATGTTAGAATCAGTATTCCAAACTTGAAAGGGGAGCAGTGCTCCTAATGAACCAAATCAATGATTTTCCACTAAAAAATGAGCATTGTCTGGCATGGAGTAATAGACAGTAGGTTCTGGCACTGTCCCAGGTTTGTGTGGCTGCTGCTACTTCAGTGACCTCTGCCAGCCATGGACGAATGACATCCCTCCAGCTGGCAAGAATTTCCAAGTTGCCTTGGGCACACTGCCTGCCTCATTATAACATAATAAAAAAAGAGACAAAAAAGCAGGATGAAAAATATAAATTTTTAACCGGTTGGTGGCATGTAAAGTAGACTGAAACATAGAAAAAGCATTAAGGGAGTGATGCCTTACAGTTATGATGCTTTACTTGCCTTGAAACACTGCTGTAGATAACAGTGAGCATACCAAATGGTCTTTCACCTTCTCATCATGGCACCTAAGTCTTATTACAAAACATATTTCTGCACTATAGTAAATAGATGTTAAATAAGGTTGGGGATATTAAAGTCTCACGGGACACTCTGCAGACCAGCTCCCAAGGAAGCAAGAAACGGGACCCCGTACCAGCTTTTTGTAACCTGCCCATCAGGAACGCATGAAAGCAGTCCCAAACCACCTCTACTCCCAGCTCTTGAAATGATCCTCAGGAAATGATTATGGTTCTGCTTTTAACATTCTCCCTTTCTCTCTCATATATATATATAGTATACATGTCTAGAACACTAATGTACGCTCTTATGCAAACAAATATTGAATATACAAAATATACAAAAAATATTTGTATTTTTCTTATGCAAACTAAAATAACATGGGGCATAAACAAAATATATACTAAAAATTCATAACATGCATTTTTTTTCATATTGCCTTATAATTGCTCTTAATACAGTCCAAAGTCAGGCTGACATTTGCAAGCCTCATTATGGTTTCCAGAGAGAAAAGCTTGGAATGGGAAGGCTGAGAATATGGTTGAGAGAACAAATTATAGCAAAATGGTGTATGTGATTTAGACTCAGAGATAGTGCCAAGACATTGGGCCTCATTTTCTAAAGTATCGCAGGCCTGCGATACTTTGGAAGATGAGGGGCGGGGGGCTGAAACGGGTGGCGGGCCTGCGATCGCTGCCGGTTTCGCACCCAATAGCGCCACCATAGGAGGTGTAGCTATTGGGAGCGAAATAGGCAGCGAAAAGGCACTTACCTTTTTGCTGTGCGCGCCGTCGTCGCAGAGTCGGCCCCGGCGACGCCTCGACTCCTCCTCTTCCAGGGCCGACTCCGCCCCCATTTTGGTATCGCACGCGAAAAGGGACATTTCGCGTGCGAAACGTCCCTTACCGCGTGCGATACGTTTGGAAAATAAGGCCCATTGTGGGGCTGATTTTAAAAGCCATATGCGCGTAGGGGGTGTTACCCACGCCGGGCATCTAAGTCCCGGGGCTTTACGGGAGGGGGCGGGGCAGGGTCAGAGGCTCCCGGCACAGTGGCCATTTGCCGCTGTGCTGGGGATCGCGCACCGGCAGTCGGCCAGCACGCGCAACTTACTTCAGCCCCAGGGCTGAAGTAAGTTTAACAACAGAAGTTAAAAAAAAGAAAAAGGCAGGGGGGAAAGGGCGGGGGAGGTAGGGAAAGGGAAGTTGGCGTGGGGGGGTAGGGAAGTTCCCTCCGAGGCCGTTCCGATTTTGGCCTGCGTGCATGTTATAAAATTGGGCGTACATGTGAGTGCGCCGGGTAGCGCGCGCACATGTATGCCCGTGCGCATCTATTAAAATCTACCCCTATAGGTTTTTAAGACTCTTTACACTGGAATCTGTTATTGCGTGGTCTCTTCCCCTCTGAGGAAGCCAGACCTGGAAAACGAAGGCCTTTTGTTGGGGAATACAGAGGATTGTACTACGGGGAACAGAGTGGATCACATCCTTTGATCGAATGGAATTTAAACCCTGCACTAGTTGCAAGGTTTCCTTGGATCTAATACTCATGATGTATTGAAGAACTTTAAAAAAAAAAACAACACAAAACCCTTGAGAAGGTATTTGGACTTAACGTATTTTTTTTTCACACTAAAGAAAAATTAAAGGCAGTGTGAAAAAATACATGTTGTGAACTTTTAATATACATTTTATTTATGCTCCATGTTATTTTAGTTTGCATAATAAAACTAAAAATATTTTTTGTATATTTTTGTATATTCAATATTTGTTTGCATTAGAGCTTACATTAGTGTTCTATTATTAGATGTATATACTGTACAATGATCGTGAGAAAAATGATTTGTGCACTTTGATTTTTCTTTTGCATATCTACAAAAATATATAATATGAACATATATATATATTTTTTTTTAATTTATTGGTTTTTATATACCATCATTTAGACTTGCCTTCATAACTGTTTACAAGCTTGATATAAAATGGTAACATTCAAATCATATAAAATTAATAAAAATAACATATTTAAATCTAAAAATACAAGTGTTATACATACTATAAAATATAAAACTAAATTATTTAATTAAAATACTATCATGAGCATGAATTGGAGCTATTTGTTATATGATTTTTAAATGCTGGTTGAAGAGTTGTATTATGATCTCTTTGTTTTTTTAAAATGTTCTTGTAAATTAATGGGTTTGGTTTATGGTTTTTGTGTTTACAGCATTAACTGGTTTATCTAGCCGTGAGGCAATTTCAAACCCAGTTACATTTCTAGCTCCCCCCCAAGGTGATAAGGTGGGAACGAGAGGAGGTAAACATTTTTTTTGTATTAATTTTTTAAGGATATTTTGATAATATTAACTTTTTTTTAGAGTTAAATTTAGTAGAGTAACAGATTATTTAAGAATTTTCCAACATGTTTTTTATAATATAGATTAGTTGTTTTTTAAAATCAGAATAACTGAGTATAGGTTTTAGGGCGACAGGTAACCCTATGGGATCATTACAGTTGTGAGGGGTTTATTTGAATATAGTCTGAGTATCTTAAGGTGTTTTATGATTTATGTTTTCTATTACCTATCCATTGTAGCAATCATTCTTGGGTGTTCAATTTGTTGCTGATAGTTTCCTCTGAGAATTTCCCTGAGGAAGCCGGATTGGCGAAACAAGGGCCTTGCTGGGACATCATATCATCAGGACATCACAGCTCAACACCCATAGGAATATCGATATTTAAGTATTATTTTTGGTTAGATTTATCAGTATATGAGATGTTTTGTTAGAATGTTATCATTGAGTGTGATTTTTCATTCTGTATTCGTTTGATTTGATTCTATGCTTTCCAAACTGGTTTGCCCAGCTCAAGTTAGCTATAGATTAGCAGCAGTTTAGATTTGAGGGTCTACCTTTGTTAGATCTGTATACAACAGAATTAAGAATGGGAAATATGTGTCCAATGTGTTTTAAGGGATATGCATAAGTATTCTAGGGAAAATTTAATGATATGTGTGTGTATTTTGTTCCAATGTGGTTATCTTTGAATAAAGGATTGCATTAAATGTTTATTTTTGATTTTGTATAGTTATTGATGTGCTTTTTTCCTTCTCCTATTGGAGTTTTTTTGGTATATATGACAAGCACTAGTTAGCTCTACATATTGCCTATATATATATATATACTAAGATAGAAAGTATCTTTTCCCACAGGATCTTCGTTTTCGGAGGATTTAGTTTTAGCATTTTATTTATTTAAAAAGATTTAGATCCTGCTTCTACAAAGTTCGAGGTGGGTTACAGTATGTACATTCATAAAACCATGAAAACAGAGTACAAAAAGACACAGCTCAGGCTTCACCACTAGCTATTAATAATTCAAGTCAAGCTCCTAGATCATCAGGTGTATCAAGGCTTAAAATTAAAGGCTTCCTGAAACAGGTAAGTTTTTAATCTAACATGTTAGATTGCATTCAGCTTGACATGCACAACAGTACATTAGCCTTTCTACTGCTTTTATTTTAATTGGCTTAAGAGATTTACACAATTGTATATTGTCTGCATAGATGCGATGTTTATTCCCCAAGCTTTACAACATGGACACCTGGGGGTTGTGTATCTGTTCTTTATTACAGTCATTTAGCACATCTATTCAGAAGAAAATAGCAATTTTTACATTCAGAATTCTTTATAGTATATAAAGAATTATATATATATAATTCTTTATATACTTTATATATATATACTATAAAGTATATAAAGTATACTATAAAGAATTATATACTATAATTCTTTATAGTATATAAAGTATATAAAGAATTATACATATATATATATAATTCTTTATATACTATAAAGAATTCTGAATGTAAAAATTGCTATTTTCTTCTGAATAGATGTGCTAAATGACTGTAATAAAGAACAGATACACAACCCCCAGGTGTCCATGTTGTAAAGCTTGGGGAATAAACATCGCATCTATGCAGACAATATACAATTGTGTATATCTCTTAAGCCAATTAAAATAAAAGCAGTAGAAAGGCTAATGTACTGTTGTGCATGTCAAGCTGAATGCAATCTAACATGTTAGATTAAAAACTTACCTGTTTCAGGAAGCCTTTAATTTTAAGCCTTGATACACCTGATGATCTAGGAGCTTGACTTGAATTATTAATAGCTAGTGGTGAAGCCTGAGCTGTGTCTTTTTGTACTCTGTTTTCATGGTTTTATGAATGTACATACTGTAACCCACCTCGAACTTTGTAGAAGCAGGATCTAAATCTTTTTAAATAAATAAAATGCTAAAACTAAATCCTCCGAAAACTAAGATCCTGTGGGAAAAGATACTTTCTATCTTAGTAACAATTCCCTCTGTCTGCATAGATGAGATTTTAATTCTTCCAAGTTCACAGGTAAAAAACATCAGACTTTTATAATGATGTCCCCATACTTCAGCAGTTACCAACATTTCACCTTTCCACCTCCACTACGTTTGCCAACTTTGACATTTACATCTGATGAGACTGGACTCCACCTCCATAACACCTCGTCCAGAATACTGCAGTGTGTTGTATACGGATCTGCCTGTGTTCAAAATACTGCTGGGAGGCTGGTTTGCAATGTGTGGTATACTATACCGCTATTTAAATAACTTCATTAGTTACCGGGGGTTTTCAGGTCTCAATTTAAGTTATCAACCTCGAATTTCAAGGCTTTAAACAATATTGGGTCCTCTTACTTAAAAGAATGTTTAGTAAGAAATGTCCAAAGTAGATCCTTAAGATCCAAATCTGAGGCGCCTTTAAAAATTCCTTCTTTAAAAAGAAGCAGAGTTGGAGGTCACTTGATGAGGTGAGCCTGGGCAAATGTGTTTGTTCGGGCTGTGGGTGCCAACTCCAGAAATCGTGTGAAATCTGCTGCGGTGACTCAGATAGATGTTTTCAAGCTTGGTGAGATTTGCTTATGTCTATAGACATATATATGCATAAATCGTCCTCTAGCACGCCCTTGAAAGGGAGAAAAAAAGATCAAGAAAAACCACGGGTGCTTGGTGAAAAGATGGCGGCCGAAACAGAGAAAAGAAGCGAGCATTCTTTAAGTAGTGAAGCGACTGCCAATCATACTGCAGCGGTAGTAACTGCTTTGGAATAATTTACAGAAATCAAAGCTGTGATTACTGAACTTGGCCCAAGGATGAATGCAGTTGAAGGGAGATTATCCCTCCTGGAAGACGATTCGATAGCCCTCTCTAGTAAGGTGGCAGCTTTAGAAACAAAAGTTGAAATACAGGATATTAAGTTAGAGGACCTTGAAAATCGGTCTTGAAGAAGTAACATCAGATTGGTGGGGCTGACGGAAAGAATAGAGGATCAGAACCTGGTGGGATTTTTGGAGAAATGGTTGCCTGAGGCCCTAAACTTGCCGGACCTACTGGGGAAACTAAAAATTGAAAGAGCACAGAGACTGGGAGTAAGAGCGGTGGTGAAGTTCGATCTCACATCATAATCGCAAAAATTCTTAACTGGCACCATAAGCAGCAGATCATGCAAACTTAGCATAAGTGCCGAGAAGTGGTATACCAAGAAAAGTTTATCTGCATTTTCCAGGATTATTCGATAAAAGTTATCCATGCAGCGTAAAGAATTTAATCCATTATGTGCAGTTTTAGTGCAAAAACAAGTTAAGTTCGCACTGCAGTACCCCATATGCCCTTGCATATGGCATGCAGGAGCAACATATCTGTTTGATAAGCTGAAGGAAACTAAAGAATTTATTGATCAGTTGCCATGATTTTTTGTCAATCTGCGGGTTCCTTTAAGTTACCTTACAGCATAAAAGGACTGTTCGTTGTTTAGGTTGGTACCGCTAAAGGAAAAAGGTTTTGATATTTTTGAAGACTACTACTAGCACCGTCTCAAGATGGTGGAGGAAATCGATGACACATGACTTTACTTTACGTTTATAGCCACCGTCATCAAGGGAAAATAAAGCTTGCACTTTCTAATTTTTTGACTAAATATTTGCCTGCTTGGTTAAATGGTGGCGCCTGCTTGAAGGGAGATGAGAATTTGAGCCAAGTGGGCAAATCAGCGCATTTTCCAGAGGAAGGATAACAAGCTAGATGGCGATTTCTTCTTTTTGCTTTATTTAATTCTTGCGAGACCACAACATTGCAGATTTGCTACAGGATGGTGATTTAGTATGGCAGATAACTTCCCTAAGATCATAATGTGGCGCTGTTTCTACAAAACAACAATGGAAATAATATATAAAAGGATAATGAGCCGTAGAATGCTAGCCTTTCATAAAAGTTGTTTTCAAGTATTACCAGGACCATGCTGGAGATGACCCAATGAGGATATCTGGCGAAGGGGATAGAGACTTTAGCATTGAGTCCTTCAAGAAGAGAGTTCTCTGATGGAATCAGAGATAGTCCTTGGGGCAAAGCATATGTTATGCTCATTACTTGTTTATTACTAATTGTTCAGAATTAAGAGACGTGATAGGGGGAACCTAGCACCCTGTGTTGTGTTATATGGTGTTATAATTTAATATGTTTGGGATAAAAAGCGGGTTTGAAGTGATGTTATTGGACAGCAATCTTTTATGTGTTGTAGGCTAATGGGGAGATGGACAGATGTACTTCATGCTCGCTAAAGGGGAGTAATTAGATATGGAGGGGTATAGGAAAAAGAAAGAGGGAGGGGTGACTCAGGAGAGTGTTAAAATCAAGGGTGGGAATTCTGAATGGGGGAATTCTCAAGAAACACTTTGATAAATCAGCATCGGCTAAGGTTCGTACTATAAATGATCAAATATTGATCACCTTACTATTTTCTCAAAGTGGGAGGTAAGTTTTCATTCCTTTCAGCGGCTACAAACACAGTGGGAAGATTCCCCAAAAGCAGTTCTTTGCTTATTTGCAAGGACATCATTTTAGTTATCAAACTTGTAAGGGAGATCTTAGTCTATTAGTTATGACTGATGCGGAAGACTTTCTTTGGCACGCCCCCTAAGTTTAACAAAATTGCAGTTTGGATCATGCAATTGAAGCCCACTCTACCCGACCCACATCTGACCCATCTGTCTGAAGGGTGGAAGATTGACTTGGGGGAAGCTGTCTCAGCTGAAATCTTAAAGAGAGCCTTCTTGGGACTTTGGCGGCAGTTACCATCTGCAGCCTTACAAGAGATCCAATTTAAATTGCTGCACAGAGCTTATTTGTCTTGAACACAGGGAGTTAAAATGCAACTTTGGGATTCTGACCATTGCCTCAAATGCAACGTCCAAGCGGGGACTCTTTGTCATAATTTTACTGGATATCCTAAGCTAAACAGCTACTGAACACAAATTCGGGGACTTGTGAACAAGTACTTGGAAGATCGGTTTCCTTGTCGGGAGTCTTCACAGATCTGTATATGACAGACAGCTGCCCCAGTCTGGTGTCACCATGAGTAATAGCCCCCTGTGGCCTTCAATCTTGTGAATTATCCTGCTCAACAAGGGTCATGGAGGAAAGGCATAAAGCAACCTGTCTTCCGGCCAGACCTGTATGAGAGCATCTATGCCCAGGGACCACAGATCTCTCCTGCAACTGAAGAATCGAGGATGATGGGGCAGTTCTTCAGCTCTTCCCCCCCCCCCCAAAAAAAAAAAAAAAACCAACCCAAAACCTTTTAAAAACAGTCTTTGTTGATGCTGGCTTTCTATCCCTCCCCCTCCATCCCCGATAAATATTTTAAGAAATACAACCTCCTCGCCGCCGCCCCAGTATCTTAATCATTGGCCCATTTTAAGCGCAGGCCTGAGATTGCTGAAAGATACGATCCCAGCTGCTTCTAGTGTAGCTACAGGCAGCGTCACTGGAAGCGGACGCTGGTAACTTACACTTGTAACACGGCTGCCATTAACGATGCTGGAAACAGCCGGGATTGCATCTTTCAGGGATCCCGGCCTTGCACAACATAACGGGCCAGTGATTAAGGTACTGGGGAAGGGTGGCAAGGAAACAGTATTTCTAAGTATTAACCGGGGAGGAAGTGGGGAGGGCTGGAAGGCTGAGGGCAATAAAGGCTGTTTGTTTACATTTTCGAGGTGGCTGAGGGGATCCTGGCCAGCCGTGGGTTTGATATTTGTGGTGATGGGGCTGGAAGTAGGCCGGGAAGCCCGCAATGAAGTTTTGTTTGTTTGTTTGTTTTTACAGAATCACTTCTTGGTCGGATATCATTTGAAGATATCCGGCTAAGTGGCAGGTTATCTGGCCGGCCTAGGCTGGATAACTTAGAATTTCGATTATATCTGCCTAAATTATCCAGATAACTTTGGCCTGCCCTGGAAGACCCTCTCTCTTATCAGCTACACATTTAGCCGGATGAGTGGCTGGATATTGCAAAGCATGCCACTTAGATGGATAACTTGCGAATATTGACCTCTAAATGTTTTCTTTAATAATATGAGGGTGTTTTAGTTGTTTATTTGCACAATTACTTTTGTATAGTATTATGTATTTGTTACTTTTTTATTCTAATTATTATAATACAGAATTTTTGTATATGTGCAATTTTGTTGATTTTGCTTAATTTGTCCTGCTTTTAAAGTGCCCTGGGCTTCCTTCTGTTCAGAAGGGAGGTCCAGACATTTAATTAATTAATTAATTAATTGTGACATAATTAATTAATTATGTCACAAGCTTTTTTTCCAGTTTGGTGCCAAATTGTTTTTCTATACAGTGCTTTAATCGTTTTAGTAGAAAGTGGTTTATTTAAGCTTTCCAAATGGCGTGCAGGCTTTTCCCCCCTTTATTTCTGATTCTTTCTAGTGCAAATACGGACTAATAAACCAAGAAATCAGGAAATGTTTGAACAAACAGGAAACCACCGAAACAATGGTTGACTCCAACGTTATGACAAGGGCAGCAGAACGAGAGGCATTAAGAAAGTTATTCTTTTCCTGAACACCAACATATATGCTTACATCTTGTGGAGTTCCCTAACGCTGTGGCTGTAACAGTTTGTTTTTTTTGCTGAAGCCGTCCTATTCGGCATTGCAGACCACAGAGCTGATTTGTGCTGGGCACATGGAACTCTCCAATTTACTGCTAACGCTTAACACTTGCATCCTAGCAAAGAGTTCACAGGAGAGGCAACAAACCAATGTGCAGATGGAAATGTTGGGGTTTCTAATCAGGCCAGGGGTGCTCTCTGTATGAATTGTATTTCATGCTGTCCTAAGGCAGGAGTGACCCTCTCTCTCTCCCAAGCACTGAGTTTTGCAGTGGTTTAATGCAAAATTCACTAAACGACATAAAGGCTTTAGGAGTCAGTATTCAAAGAAAGTGCTCGGTTCCTCAATTAAGTTCCTAAACTTAGCAGAATTTTCGGCCGAATGTAGGAACCCAAGTTTTTCAGCTGAAAATTCATCCAGCTGTAGTTACTTCAAATTTAGGACTGCAAATCATTTGCCTAGAATTAGATGCCTGAGTTA
Organism: Rhinatrema bivittatum; assembly: GCF_901001135.1. Lineage (NCBI taxonomy): Eukaryota > Metazoa > Chordata > Amphibia > Gymnophiona > Rhinatrematidae > Rhinatrema > Rhinatrema bivittatum. The sequence goes on along the minus strand of NC_042623.1, from coordinate 50,175,717 downwards.
GGTGCCCGGGGCCGAGCCTCACTGCTAAGTGCTTAGCTTTTTACCCCAACCCTAACTCTGCCCCCAGCCGTCTGCATTTCAGGCATCTAAATTTACATGCACAAGGAAAATCAGCTCCTAAATTTAGGCTGCTCAACCCTGTTCAGTTTTCAAAGGAGCCAATTTAGGTGCCTGGAGACCAAAGGCACCTAAACCGTTTGAAAACTAATCCTTTAGTGAAAAGCGCAATAAATGCACTGCAAAAAGACAGGTTAAAAATCCTGCAGAGAGAGGCAAAACCTTTCCTGTTATTTTGCTTTAGTTTTTCTCCTGATAATTCTGAGACATCAGTAATACCACCAACACACTAGAGATTAGGCGTCTTTCACTTATTTAGGCCCTGCATCTTGATAGGAAAAGACCTTTGTTCTTGTTGCAATGCATACAGTAGCAAGCCGCACTGACACTAAATCACATTATGCTTGGACGGCCTTCCTACCTCTCTTTGAAAGAAATTCCATGCGTGAGTTAGCCACTGGTATCTAGGTAACCCGTAGTTCGGCATCCTGGCTTTCAAACTGACCATATCTGACCACTGAACCGGAACCTGGGAATGGCAGAAAAGAACACACGATTATTAGTGATGCATGTGCACGGAGGATAGGGCCAAGAAAACTAATGCACAGGAGGCAGCTGGTTTGCTGGGGGAGGGGAGGGCGATGCAAGGGACGGCCTTCGGACCATTGTTTCGTCGGGTCTGAAGGCTCCACGGTGCCGTTCTCAGGTCAGCACCGAGGTCTCAATAAGAGCAAGAGAGTATGTGCACACACGTGCGTTTTTCCACCACAAAATAACTTTGAGTGAGTCATAACGACACCAGCGTGCCAATGCAACTCTAAAACAAATGCATTTTCCAGGCCTTCTTTGCTCAGCACTTTTACCCAACACACATTGCACACATTTTCCTAGCAGTTTGTTTCAGCCCGTCCCTTCCCCATCACTAAGCCTGAGTTTAAACTTTTTGTCCTTGGGGTCTGCAATCTCTTCATGCTTTGTAAACCAGTCATGACCTGGGAACATGTTTCCTTTGCTAATTACGATTAAATATATATTATCTTTCCTTACTGAATAACTCACTTTTCCCCCCTTTGGCTCCCAGACTGTGACCTCCGTCAGCACCGTGTGAGTAACAAAGTAAGCAAAATCTGTTTGATTTGGCACCAAAGATATGGTAGGCATTCACTTAAAAACTTGAAGTCAACATCTGTCCCAGCAATAGCCATCCGGCACAGCCCAAAGCAGATGTGGAGCAGTTGAAAACATTAAGGAAACTTGACAAAGATCTCTAAATGCTTTTTCTCCAAAATGTAATTGTGCCTGCTTTTTGCCCCATTCAATTGCATAATCGTAGCTGAGAGCTGAAACTACTACTAACTCCGCTGTTATAGCCATGGTCCAGTTGCCCAGAACAGGAACAATTATTGAACACCGATGATATGATTTTATGTTTTATGGAGGGTTCACCCTCATAATCCTCTCTGAATGTACTATATATGATCCCACGCAAAACAAATGTGGTGAAACAAGCGCAAAGGTTAAGAGGGAGAATAAACCTTCACGGACATAAGAGACACCTCAGCAGGTGAACGTTTCTCAAGCAAAGACCACGCTCTTAAAGACCTCACAATCTTAAAGGGAATTTCAGAACTATACAAGAATGCAAAACATATCAAACAAAGATGATTAAATACTGTGGAACTTAATGAGGAGATTGGCTTTCTCGCCCATTCTGAAGCATAGGTCCCCCCTGGAAGTGAAATGCGCTACTGCCTCAGCCCTGTACTGTGCTGTAACTGCAATGCAACTCAGAAGTCGCTAACACACGTAGGCATCCTCGGGCCTAGCTGAATTCTACACTACTTAAACCGGGGTACATCTGCGCTGCTTCTTCACTGACCTGACGAAGGGAGCAAATCCCTGGAAAGTTAGTCACTGAAAGACGTCATCTACAACTTGTCTGCTGACTCTTATTTCTACATTTTACTGAATGAAAGCCACTACAGGAGAAACAGACTATGGATGTCAGGGGGTGCGAGAGTTTATTCCCTTGCAGCATTCCTGACTTGCGCAATTCCTCTTGGACCTACCAGTGAGCCGTGGCTTAGGCAGTGCAGCAGAGAAGATTTGTGCCCTTTTTCCTTTGGGTTTTCCATTCTGCCCAGCAGGTTTCTAATCCCTTTGACTTCCAGTTCAATCAGAACTAACTCCAACTGGGGATGTGCTGCATAGGCCCTTATTCACAGCCAGTCAAGGTTTTCCCCATTTTGGTTCTCTCTCTTACCCCTCTCCCATCTACTCCAGTCATGGCTGAAAGACACAGATCACGGTTCCCTCTGGGACTCACTCAAGTGTGCTTCTGAGCCCAGTCAGCGGTTATATCTTAGTTCAGAAGCATCCTCGGCCCCCTGCAAGCCTGAACAGCTAGAATCTGAGCAACAAACCCTCATCTCCTGTGCACCGCCGAGGGAGCACTGGGGCAGCAGGAATCTGCGCCTTTAGGGACTGCTGCTTTCCTTCTGCCAGCTGTGAGGGGAGAAGGGGGCTGAAGTGGAACGAGGAGAAGTGCCAGGAATGTATTTCTCCGTTCTGGAGACCGAAGAACAACTCTAGCTGGGCTATGCAGTCTAATAAAGCGGGCCACAGATCAGACTGTGACTCAGCTGACTGCTTGTACATAAAACATCAGGACAAGTGGGATCTGATCTAAGGCTGCAAGAAGACTGCAGTGAGCAAAGACCCATAAATATCATAGAATCATAGAACCAGATGTTTCAGTGAACTGGAAGGAGAATACAGAGCTCACCTGAAAGTCACCAGTTCAAATTAAGAGTAAGTTGTTAGTGACAGAGCATTGCCATGTGAGAGACAATTGCTGGCTTAGCTGAAATCAGCAAGGTCAGGCAAGTTCATATTTGGCACCCATGCTGACGGTCTCAGCTTAGGAACCAGCGAATGAAAGGGCATGGAAACTGAATTACCTTCTTCTTTGCAGAGGTGTTGCCTCTAGAACCGGAATGGAGCACCCTGGGGGCAGGGCAGGAGCTAGGATCTGCCCAAATTGTACCTATTCTATGAGTAAATGGAGGACTTTGCTTTCCGGTGCTGTCAATTCAGTATCTTCCACTTCTGACTAGAAAATGCTTACAAAACCTGTGTGTTTCTCAATCAAATGCCTGGTGAATTTGTGAGCTCTCATTTGCTGCATTCCCGCACCATGTACCAGCAGCAGACTGTACTCTCTACTCCGGTCCCTGACATCTTCCATTTCTTTTCTACCCTTGTGACACTTTGCCCTCCTAAAGTCTCCTGTTTTATCAGGATTGCAGACATGGATTACCGGATCCCTTGTGATTTTAAGACCACCAACCTTGCCGGGGTCCCCTCATGACCGACCCGGAATCCTAGCGCTCTCTTCCGCCGTCTGCCACCTTTCCTTAACCTTTAATTCACACAGGGAGTCCACCTTCTCAAGCAACCAAGGGCAGATCCTAGATGGTCTTCTGTGAACCAGTAAATTAGGAACTTCGTTAAGATGTCTTCTATAGACGAGCTCCCTTGGAAGAGGTTTTAGCATTCCAATCAAGCCTTCTCATCCTTATTGGTATTGCATGTACGCCCATGAAATATGTGTATTGCAAGGCATCTGAATAATGAAAGGTAGATACTGGCAATGAAGAGAATTATTTTAAAAGTCTCTTACACTTGCCAAGTAGGAAAACTGAGCTCAGAAGACAATTTACAATCTTTGCCCTTGACTAGTCGAATGTCAAGGAGAAAAGTTTAATGTGTGCAAGGGAACAGGGGAAGAAGAATCTAACTGTACTGGCATGGATTCAAGAAAACGAGTCCTGCCTTCCAGCCTTAATTAAGAAACGCCACTTCTCAGAAGGGGGGAGGTACTACTGCTGCTACTTACTTCTATAGCACCTCTCGACGTATGCCGTGCTGTGCAAAAGCACATAAGAGAGAGTCCCTGCTGAGCAGAGCTTACAATCTATCCGAGACAAACAGACAGGGCAAGAGAGAATTTGGGAATTTCATTTATTAAGAAAATTATTGAAATCAATAAGGCAATAACTGAGTGAGGACTTTCCATTATTGGATGTGCTTTTCTCCTGCTTGCTTGGCTGGCTCAAAATAAGCTCATTCTTAATGTAAAAAAAAAAAAAAAAAGACTGAAGCACTATGGGTCGGTCGCAGAGTGCCTCCTGAAGTTTTGCCTGATATGCAATTAGACGGGCAATCGATTGGATATTCTATCGAGGCGCGTGACCTTGGGGGTCATTCTAGATTCTCACTTGACTTTAAACCCCCTCCCCCGATGAAAAAGATATTGAAATCTGCTTCTTTATAAACTCGATGGCTAGGTAACTCACGTACATTTCATCTACGCATTATTTTCGCTCGATTGTTCGTTCCTTGTATTTGGGACTTCCTAAATGTTAAATTTGTGTACGTCAGTCAATTGCTCCAGAACACTGCTACTCAACTTGTTTTATCAACCGTACCCCGAGATCAAATCATCCAATAGCTGCAGGAGCTTCATTGTTTACCTGTAGCTCAGAAAGTTAATTGCAAGGTCGCTACATTGATTTTTTAAAGCCTCGTGGGAGGAAGGCACCCAGTGGCATAATGATGCACTTGATGTTTATGCCTACACTCTGCAGATAAGTGCCTTTCAGGGATTCCCTCTGTTAAGTTGGTTCACCTGCAAGACACTTGTAGATGGGTTTTCCAGTGGCTGGGCCAGCACTGTGGAATGCACTTTCCTTTCAGTTAGTCAGGTGACATTTTTGATGCTAAACTATTCCGGAAGCAATGAAGAGCTTTTTATTTTATTTTCTGGATATGTGATTTTTTTTTTTTTTTTAGTTTTACTGATTTTATTCTTATCTGGTACTTTTAAACCAAGTAAAACTTATTCATTCTAGCGATGTTTTAATGTATTAATTTTAGGTCTACGTATGTCCTGCTTATGTTTTGCTGTTGGATGCTGTTAAATTGTGGATCGCCCAGAACTATTTGTACTGTAGGCGCAGAATATTAAACATTTTTCATGAATAAATAAACAAGCACCGGGGTAGCTACTTTCGGAGGAAGAGGAGGTTAGTATTATATCCATGGCTGTTTTCCAAAATATGAAAACTCTGGATAGAAATGGTTTCAGATTAGAAGGTTCCTTCTCAAGTAACACCTCAAAAGCATTCATAAAAGTCCTTCCTTTGGTTCACAACCCCTGCTTCTTACGCACTAACTTACCTCTCTTCTGGGTGGGATAAATTAGTCATAAGGTTCTCTTTTCATGCTTAGTGCTGTTTATCCGCTAGAAGCAAAACTATTTATATGGGAGCTCTTAAATCTGAATATATGCCAAAACGTCTTCCCCACATGCTCTGTTTGATCATGCAAACTCCCGGTTTTTAGTCTGGCACTCCTCGGCAAGAACAATGTCTCAAAGCTGCTTATCCCTGCAGTAGCAGAACCACTCTGGAATCTCTCGCAGAGGATGCGTTTTCAAGCAAAAGTGCCTCAAGCTGCTGGAGCTGCCAGAAATTCCCTGGGTGCCAGCGCGGCACGAATGCCGCGGACAATCCCTTCTTTCTCACTGCAGTGGACTCGCTTCAAGCTTCCAGGGCTTGGTCGTGTCCCTACCATCCATAATTAACAGCGATTTGCATCCCGCTGAAAAGAAGTACAGTGTCTGGCAAACAGGCAGCTGGTAGACGGACCCGATTTCAGAAATGATTTCGAAAGCGGGTGCTCACGGTGCGTGAACCATTTACAGCCTGTGAGCATAAGTCACGATGTTTTCTGCGTGTAAATGGGCTTTTGAAAATTGCCTGGGGAGGGACAGTACGTATCACAGAATGCATAGAACGATTCCAAGCACTCCGGGTGCAGGCATACCATTTATACACGTCCCTTTGACTGATTTATTTTACATTTTTATATTCTGCTTTTCAGCACTTCACAGTGTACATTAAAGCGGATTACATCCAGGTACTGTAGGTATATCCCTATCCCCATAGGGCAACGGCGGGTAAAATGACTTGCCCAAGGTCACAAGGAGCCACAGCGGGATTTGAACCCTGGTTTCCCCTGGGTCGTAGCCCACTGCTCTAACCACTAGGCTACTCCTCCACTCCATTTTCATTTTAGAAAGTATGGGGGTAATTTTAAAAGGAGTTACACACAGTGGGGCGGATTTTAAGAGCCCTGCTCGCCTAAATCCACCCAAATCCGGGCGGATTTAGGCGAGCAGGGCCCGGCTCACCGGCGCGCGCAGACCCCGGGACTCGCGTAAGTCCCGGGGTTCTCCGAGGGGGGCGTGTCGGGGGCGGGCCCGAACCGCGCGGCGTTTAGGGGGCGTGCCGGGAGCATTTCGGGGGCGGACCCGGAGGCGTGGTTACGGCCCGGGGCGGCCCGGGGGCGTGGCCGCGCCCTCCGGACCCGCCCCCAGGTCGTGTCCCAGCACGCAGGAGGCCCGCTGACGCACGGGGATTTCCCGACAAAGGTAAGGGGGGGGCTTAGACAGGGCCGGGTGGGTGGGTTAGGTAGGGGAAGGGAGGGGAAGGTGAGGGGAGGGCAAAAGGAAGTTCCCTCCGAGGCCGCTCCGATTTCGGAGCGGCCTTGGAGGGAACGGGGGTAGGCTGCGCGGCTCGGCGCGCGCCGGCTATACAGAATTGATAGCCTTGCGCGCGCCAATCCAGGATTTTAGCCGATACGCGCGGCTCCGCGCGTATCTACTAAAATCCAGCGTACTTTTGCTTGCGCCTGATGCGCCAGCAAAAGTAGGCCTATTCGCATAGTTTGAAAATCTACCCCAGTAAATGTAACTACTATTGCAGGAATTTTCAAAAGCCATTTACATGCGTAAAGCGCACTTGCATGGGCAAAACCTACGGACAATTCAATGGCTTATATTGTAGCAATTTTCAAAAGCCAATTACATGGGTAAAGTGCGTTTACACGTGTAAAGCCCAGTTTCATTGCGTGTAAATGCTTTTTAAAATCAGGCTGTATGCGCATAAACCTATTTGCACACATTTACATCTGTTAACCAGCAGGTGCTTAAAGTGCACAGGGATGCAGAGCTGGGTTTCGTGCACTGCGGCTGAATGCAAGTCCACATAAGTCCTTGCAGACTTTAACCCCACATGGACCACTGAAAATTGCCTTCTTATGGGAATGTGTTCCTACCCTTACGCCTATGAAAAGTATATTTATCAATAGGGCCCACGTGTTCTGTTGCTTCTTTTGCTGAAATAATACTGATTCTTAAACAAGAACTGATTGTTTTTTCACCATTTTGTATTTTTAGCAGGCTTTCCGAAGGGAAGAAGGCTGAGCTCGTCATGCCTGTGCGTCTTGCCCTAATAACTGTGAGTGTGTGTGTGTGGGGGGGGGAGGGGGGTAAATTCTGCAACAACCCGCATTCAGCTTCACTTTGAAAATCACTCCGGAAAATCTCCCTGCATACAATTTCACCTGCTGTTTGGTGTGGGGGTAGTTTTGCTAGGAAAATATAAAAGTGTCTGCTTTCTAAAATCAAAAAGGATGCTCGTAATGAAAGCACCATACAGAAGAACCCCCATCACCCTCGCAACGCCTTTCCTGATGGGGGCCTATGAGTGCGTAAATACAGCTCTTCTGCACATACGTACACCCTCATTTTATAAAAGGGGGAGAAAGTACTGCTTTACCTACAGAAAGGCCTTTTAAAGTTACCCTCCCTGTGTTTGGTGTTTAGTAAATGTCGGGAGGTTCGAGGGGATGGGAAGGGGGCGGGGGCATTCATGGAAAAGAGGCTCCGTGGGTTCTGCACGGCACTTCCTGTTTACATATGTTAATGTCTCATAGTTACTTAGGATCATGTGCAGTGGCACGACTGCACATGATTATATCCAACTGGTATTCGTGTCCACAACCAAAAAAATGAAAAACCCAAGAACGAGATCTTTAAGTAGTTTTGCTGATGTCTTTTTAGGTGTTGCAACAGCATAAAAACTTCTTAAAGGTCACTTTATCAGTCACGCGAGTTGTTTTAAACAAATTCAAGAAGCTGAACAAACCTGACTGTTCAGGCAACACCGTATTAAAACAAAACCCAGAGATGAAGAAGTTGCAAAGAGACAAAAAAGTAGCTATGAAAGAATGAGTATGGGATATGCTCTCTAAGGCGGGCGTGTGGATCCCCCATTTCTAAAATGTTTACGTGCAAACAAACAGAGGCATCGTGGGACATGATCTCATCCGTCTATTGCCTCAGGCACACCTACCTGGGCAAGGAAATGACTTCGAGCTCCGTATTCAGCCACTGTGCTGATTAGCTGGTTATACATCTCCGGCTAACTAGCAGGGTACATTCCAAATATCAGTTAACCTATGCGACTAACTCCACTCCTCCCCAGAACACCTCCTGCCCACCCGTGTCTTATCCGGCTACAGCCTAGCTACCCAGCTAGAAGTTAGCCAGATAAGGGCTGAATATAGCCAAGGAAGCCATTAAGGCGGATAACTATTACATTTTTCGTCTACATGGCATTTGAATATCCTCTACGGGATCGGAACTGTAACTCACCTGGAGTTCAGATGTTTAAAAGGCAAGTAATTGCATCCAAAATCTAAATCCACATCCCAGTATATCCCTTAGAGCCCGATTCACCGAGGTCTTTTCCCATACACGCAGAACAGGAGGTCAGCAATCAGTGGACTTAATCATAAACACTTTGCTTTCAACAAAATATCTGTCAACTAGTCAGACGCACTGATGAGCCTAAAAAAAGCGCAAGTTCCCACAGGTTTTCCAAAAGAAGCTGGTTTCATGCACAACCCCTTGGTCCACACCTGTGGGATAACATTCAGTGCCAGTAATTCTTTAGTTGCCTGCTGATCTAGTCTGCTTTCAGCACATGAAACCATCTCTCAGCAGTGAAACAGATTAACACTAAAAGTATAGTGGGGGGCGGCCACACCAGGCACAGTGTGGCCCCCGAGAATGTTTTCGGCTGATTCAGCCCACTGATAGGTGGTCCGTGTCCGTTACCGCATGCGGGAGTAACTGACATCAGTTAGGGCCCGATAATGGTTCACAAAGCACAGCGCGGATCACAAGTCTATTCTGTAAGCATTATCTAACTCTAGTAGATTAGCAACGCATTGGTGCAGCAGAGAGATGTTCACCGGGAATCTCTTTCTTGGACCGTGCACCGAGCTACTTGTCGTGCTAAATTTACTCGCTCCTGGAAGGGGAGGGGTGTTTTTGCAGGGGTAGAGGGAACTGAAGTCATTCCCTGCTCTGTAACAGATTATAGCCTTTCTTCCTTGGATCCAGCAGTTTCCTCCTGCTGCTCTGGGCTTCCAGCTCAGTCAGAACCAGGGCTGGGATCCGGCGCCATGAGCTTTCATTTGCAGCTGCCTGAGGATTTCTCCCACCACCACCACCATCACCACGTTATATCCCTTGCCCTCAACAAACCTAGTCGAGTCACTACAATGACGGACCTGAGCAGGGGTTCATGCACCAGGGGCCCCTGCGTTCATAAGCCCTGAATCCAGCTAGCAGGTGTCACCCACCCTTAAGCAATGACCAAGACGTCCTCCCTGTCAAGGGCCTCGAGGGTGCAGAAGACCTGACTTGAAGACTGAACTCCCGCATGGTGCCCTATAGCACTTGCGTCACCAGGCCAGCCTTCCATATGCTAAAGGTCAAGAAAATGATAGGAGAATTTTTATCATGACTCTGAGATCTACCACTTTAAAAGAAAAGACTTAGACTACTGTAATACTGTACCACTTAGCCCCAGTTTTCATAAGTGATACGACATAATATGATGATTGAAAACAGAGATGGCTCAAGGCAATCTGCTGCCCAAGGTGAAAGATGAGATGAGTTGGCAACACCCCCCCCCCCCCCCCCAACATATACACAGAGAGACAAGGCACGGTGCAGGTCAGTCACCAAGAGGGGGGTCCACCTTGGAGCTTTACTGAGCAGGAGCCCCTTGGAGTCTGGCGCTTTTGGGGAGGCAGGGATCAGGATTCCCTAAGGAGTGGCAGATAGAGTGCCAGTGAGAACATTTCTAGGAAGCTGTCAAGCCCTGCCTTCCAGCCTTCCCCAGCGTTTGCTCCCTGTGGAAGTGAGAGTAATGTTGGGGCTCTGCGTGTGGTGCACTCTCTCCCATTCACATGCACCCCTCATAAGGTCTTCCTCTCTCTCTGCTTCCCTCCCTCTTCCCTCTTTCTCTCATTTCCTCTCATTCCCCCCTTCCAGCTCACTCACACACACCTTCCCTTCTTACACATACCCTCTCTTCTCTCCCTTATCACGTACACCTTCCTTCCCACCCTTCTTACTCACCCCTTCTCTTCCATCTCACTCACACTCCTTTCCTTCCTCCTTTCCCTCTCATTCACTCCTCTCCCATTCTCACATCACCATTCCTTCTCCCTCACTCACCCCCTCCACTGCCCCTTTCTCTCCTCTCTCTTTCACTCACCCACACCCCTTATTCTTTCCTTCCCTCTCATACTAAAAAGTCATGGGACAGGAGGCGATATCCTTTTGTGGACTGCAAATAGGTTAAAAGACAGGAAACAGAGAGTAGGATTAAATGGAAAGTTTTCTCAGTGGAAAAGGGTAAACAGTGGAGTGCCTCAGGGATCTGTACTTGGACTGGTACTTTTCAATATATTTATAAATGATCTGGAAAGGAATACAATGAGTGAGGTAATCAAATTTGCAGATGACACAAAATTATGCAGAGTAGTTAAATCACAAGCAGATTGTGATAAATTGCAGGAGGACCTTGCGAGACTGGAAGATTGGGCTTCCAAATAGCAGATGAAATTTAATGTGGATAAGTGCAAAGTGATGCATATAGGGAAAAATAACCCTTGCTGTAGTTACACCATGTTAGGTTCCACATTAGGAGTTACCACCCAAGAAAGAGATCTAGGTGTCCTAGTGGATAATACATTGAAATCGTTGGCCCAGTGTGCTGTGGCGATCAAAAAAGAAAATAGAATGTTAGGAATTATTAAGAAGGGAATGGTGAATAAAACAGAAAATGTCATAATGCCTCTATATCGCTCCATGGTGAGACCGCATCTTGAATACTGTGAGCAATTCTGGCCGCTGTATCTCAAACAAGATATAGTTGCACTGGAGAAAGTGCAGAGAAGGGCAACCAAAACATAAGGGATATGGAACGGCTCCCCTATGAGGAAAGGCTAAAGAGGTTAGGGCTGTTCAGTTTGGAGAAGAGATGACTGGGGGGGATATGATAGAGGTCTACAAAATCATGAAAGGACTTGAATAGGTTAATGTAAATCAGTTACTTATTCTCTCAGATAATAGAAGGACTAGGGGGAATGCCATGAAGTTAGCAAGTAGTTCATTTAAGACTAATCCAAGAAAATTATTTTTCACTCAACGCATATTAAGTTCTGGAATTCATTACCAGAGGATGTGGTTATGACAGTTAGTGTAACTGGGTTTAAAAAAAGGTTTGGATACGTTCCTAGAGGAGAAGGCCATAAACTGCTATTAATAATAGTTTGGGATCTATTTAATGTTTGGGTGCTTGCCAGGTACTTGTGACTTGGATTGGCCACTATTGGAAACAGGATACTGGCTTGATGGACCCTTGGTCTGACCCAGTATGGCAGTTCTTATGTTCCATGTCCTCTTCCTTCTCCTACTGGCAATTTACAACCACATCTTGAGGTTATCCTTCTGTCTGATGGGAACCCTCCGAAGCCTGAAGGTCTTCCTCCTGATGGTGGAAGGTGGGAACCCCACCATCATCACATCAAACCATGTCACCACATGGTTCCCTCTCCCTGTCTGCTGTAAAATGAAGCAGTTGCTGCAGGGGTCTTTTCCGGGGTACTCGCTGCCACCCTAAAATGTTGCTGCCTGAGAATACCGCCTCACCCTCCCTGGTTGATGATATCAAAGGTCGACATTAAGTCCAAAATTACCAAAAAATGAGTGAATCCCTTATCAAGAGTACAATGTAAATTGCCAATTAAAACGAGCAAAGCAACCTCCATATTATGACCCAGTCTAACTCCAAGACTGTAGTAGATCAAGAAAATTACTTTGTTCCAGTCATTGCAGCAACACTCATTAGTTTGGAGCTATACATTAGGGCTCCTTATGCAGCCCCTGCAATCAGGGGATTGCACTGGTAAAATGGAATATAAACATAAATAAACAGATAGGTGTCACTGCTACCCATGACTACAGCTGCCTTATCCCAGAGACTGCAAATGCAGCATCCCCACTCCTACTCCAGCAGGAGAGCAGAAGAATCAAACCCAGGCCCCACCACCGAGCTGCCCCTTGTAGTTAGATTACCTAATGCAGCACTGATTACCACAATAGACATCTTCCAGATTGCAAGCAGGGCTAAAAATAACCCTTGAGCAGTCCCATCTATTTCAGACTTCCCACGCCAATGCCCTTTCTGCAGGCTTCAACTTGCAGAAGCAATGCCATGCACCCTAAGGTGGTGTCCAGCTTCCCTGGACACAGAAGCAATCCAAATGTCTGTAATCTGTATTCATGCATTACATTCTTTCCAAACCCGAGTGCAAAGTGAGTTACAGTTCAGGCACAGCAGGCAACTCTCTGGTTTAGGGGGGTTAAGAACAGAAGAAATTCCATGCTGGGTCAGACCAATGGTCTACAGAGCCCAGCATCCTGTTTCTGGGTTACTCGGAAGTCCCTGGAAGATGACCACCCTATAGCTCATTCCTAGATGCAGAAGAAGTCTATCTCTGTGCCTGCCTAGCTAATAAGCATCAATGAACCTGTCCTCCAGAAACTTGTCCATACAATTTTTAAGCACAGCCACACTATTAACTTTGACCACATCTGCCAGCAACAAACACACCCAGCCCCTGCCACAAGGCCCAATAGATAGTTTCAGAAAAGAAGCCAAACCATACCGTTCCCCTTTCCCCCAGCATCTATACGTCCTCCTGTAACTGGGGAGATCCTTCAGAAAGAAGTAGAACGTAAGCCCCTAATCTATATAATCACCTGTGACTGGCAGGCAAATGAACTGCAAATAATATAATAATGACCCAGAGCAGGAAACTACGGAGATGACGACATCCTACAATTTTTTCCTGGTATAGACCGCCATAATTATCTCCAGGACTTGGTGTGGCCTAGCAGAGGACTGAAAGTATTCTGAGCATTATCTTTAGAAATAATCAGAAAATGTGTCTGTTTGCATATGACCTTTGGAGATCTCTTGAGAGTACAGTTAACTAAATTATTATAAAGAAATACATTATAATCTGGTTGGTTTGCAATTTGTAATCTTATAATAAAACCTTAGCTTATTTGGGACTTTCTGGTTTCTAAAATGTATTATTATTGGCAAAATAATTATTCACTGGTTTTATTATTCATCATATAGCTAATTTCCTTCTTCTCACAAACGCCATAGTTTATTGTGTACTGACAGAAAAAAAATTACTGTCTCAAATTTGTTTCAGTCAATGCACATTTAAGCTATGGAATTTGGGTTTACCACCTAAACTTGTGATTAAGGCAACGGAGATTGCTCCAGGTCAAGCAGTGTGCTCAGCCTTCTGCTCTAACCTCTAGGTCATGCATCCTTGATCAATAGACTAAATGCAGCATCCTGTAAGCTTAAAAATAAGACAGACAATCTCAAATTACTAGAGCTCCTAAAGCAACACCTAGCAAAAATAAAAATTAAATTAATGACATATAGTTGTATTAAAAAGTTTAGGCACCCCCTGATTGACTTGTATGTTTCAATGCATTTCTTCATGAGCAGAAGTGGACTCAACCTCTACATGGTACAAACTTAAACATGGAAGCACACGAGCAAAACCAGCACTATATATATATATATATATATATATATATATATATATATATATATATATAGAGAGAGAGAGAGAGAGAGAGAGAGAGAGAGAGAGAGAGAGAGAGAGAGAGAGAGAGAGAGAGAGAGAGAGAGAGAGAGCGCTAACACCAAAAAGAGTGCTAGATAAAAGGTTCACATAGTCCAGAAATCCAAAAGTTTTAATCCAAAATTCTTTTTTATTTTTTACATTTGGCAACTCCACTGTAAATGATATTGTATTCCAAAGTTAAACATGACATCTTTCTGCAATTTTTAATGCAAAAATTACTATTTATTTGCTGATTATTTTAACAGACTGAAAATAATAAAACAGTGAATATAGCATGTGCAAAGGTTTGGACACCCTTCAACTGCTTTATTACTATTTTTTTTTAAATTTAAAAACAGTTGTTAATAAGGTCCAAAATGTTGATTGACTCATTAGGCCTTTAGTTACTCAGGTAATATCATCTTGTAAGAACATGTTCATGGGCCTTTTCTATAATAGGCCCCATGCTTTCAATTATCTTGCCTAAGGAGTTGCATTCTAATTCCGATATTAAAATGTATTGTAAGCAGCTAAAAGCCTTTCTGTTCTCAGAAGCTTTTGGTAATGTTTAATATAGCAGCTGTGATTTTTTAGCCTGTGAATTTTTTTGGAAATGTATTTTAATGTTTTGTTGTTTTAATTGTTTATTGTATATTTGTTTTTATTTTGATGAAGTATATTTTAGTTGTAAACCGCATAGTACAATATTTGTTGATTTATATGGTATATAAAAATGTTTTAAATAAATAAAGATAATTTCACAGTTCAACACTCTGACCCTTCTGACCTCTGAGGTTGTGTCAGTGTTCTGTCTACTTTTCATCATCAGCTTAAGCATTTGAAGCATCATCAGCTTAAGCATTTGAAAATGAAGATAATTCACTCTTACAAAGCAGGGGAAGAGTTTAAAAAAAGATCTCAAAATGCTTCCAGCTAGTAAGCTCAACTGTCAGAAACATTGTTAAGAAATGGAAGTTACATGGAATTACTGAAATCAAGGCACGATCTGGATGACAGAACTGGTCAGATCTGCAAAACAGACCTTGTAGATCACTACAAATGACCTGCTGAAACGTTTGGCTGACACTGGAGTAGCTGTCCACAGATTCAGAGCACAGCATTACTTACATAAGGATGATCTGCATGGGAGAGTTGTCAGAAAGAAACCTTTTCTATGAGCTCATCAAAGTAGTCATTATCTAAAGCAACAATTGTGTTGTGTGCTTCCCGGTCTCCCACTGCTCTTCCATCCCTTTCCTCCACTCCAGCGAGATGCAGACAGTTCTTCCACTAACACTGCTGCCCCTCCCCGGGCTATCAGCACATTTTCAAGCCCAGGTGGGAATGGCAGCAGTGTGAGCGGAAGCCGGAAACAGCAACATGTCCTTTTCTTCTTCCTGCCCCTGTGGACCGGAAGAAGAAGAAGTGATGCTTAGTGGGGCACGCAGGAAGAAGAAAGGGCCATGCTGATTTCGAAAGCAGTGGTACCATTGGCCTGGAGCAGCAGCTGGCATTCGCAATAGGAGCAGTGCAGGCCGAAGCAAAACAAGGATCAGCTGGTGATTAACAAAAGGAAGCAGAGCAGCCTCCTCCTCCAGCCCCTGCGGTCGATAGGACTCTTTTTCTTGGGCCGCAAGGGCTGGAGGAGGAGACTGCTGTAGCTGTCGTGTGTGCTCTGGTGTGGGGGCGGAGTGAGTGAGTGAGACAGAGAAAGTGAGCATGTGCAAGAGAGGCATGTGTGAGAGACTGGTCAGGGAGGTGACTGGTATACATGAGAGAGTGAGAGACTGGTCAGGGAGGTGACTGGTGTGTGTGTGTGAGATAAACTGGTTGTGGGCCCTAAGGAAGAGGACTGTGAGGACAGAGCTTCAGCAGCCACTGCTGCTTCTGATGAGTGCTATTGGCATGCAAGGGAAAGGAGCAGGAGAATTGCTGGAGAGGATAAGTAAAAGTAGCTTTAAGTTTATTTTTCTTGATTGACTGCATTTTAATTATTGGGTATTATGTGATGTGTGTGCTGTTTTGAAATATTGTAATGGTGTTTGGAAACATTTTTTTTTTATAATTTTGGAGTTTTTAATTATAGAATGTTATTCTATTCATCAGTTGTTTTGAAACATTTATTCTGTTTATTAATATAGTTTTAGAATTATTATTTTATATTTCTTGAGGCATGTATATGCAGAAATGTTCAGGCAAAACTGAACTGGAAATAACAAGAAGCCAATCTCTATATGCAGTGCAACAATGTAAAAACAAAAACATTAACTTTATGGTCACTTTATTCTGTATTTGGTGAGGGTCTGTCTGTGTTCTGCGTGTGTGACTCAGGTAAGGGTATTCTGCAAACTTGTAGTTTCTGTGTGGGGATCTATAGCAGCTTGGCTGATTCTATTTTCCTAATAGGAGGTGTATTATTGTTTAGGGCCTGGTTTAATATTTGTAGTGTTGCCTTAAGTAGGGTTGTTACTGTTTGAATGAGATCCATAACCCAGGTGTAACTGTGTGAGGATTAGTTTGTGTGCATTATTGCAGATCCTGGGACTGTGTTAGGTGCTATATTTCTCTTTCCATTTCTCCAGGTTTGCACTGCATGCAGAGTGGCTTTTTTGAGTTTCCATTCCAGATTCTATCTTCATATTTGTAATTTGTGGTCTTTCTGTACTTGGTGAAAGTCACTTCTGTGGGTGAGACCGAGGTGAGATATTTTACTAGCATGTAGGCATTTGTATCAGTCTTTATTTATTGTGTTTTCTGAATAAAACATGTATTGGTGGTAAATTTCTCTTCTCATAAATAGGCTATTGTGCCAAGCACTTTGTGAAGAAATACAAACCCCTACACAAATATAATAAAAAACTATCTAGAACCTTGCCATACCATAGCATACCATAACAGCAGTGACTCTCTTATTTATTTATTTATTTTATTTATTTTAGATTTTTATATACCGGCATTCGCGACATCAGTCACATCATGCTGGTTCACATAAAACAGGGGTGCAAAGTAAACATAACTATAACAATGGTGCTGAAAAGGCAGTTACATATAACAAGGTGATGAGAACTTGGCTTAGAAGGAAGAGAAAGGACAGGTTATTAATTCACACAAGTAAAACGATAGAAGATAAGGTCAACCATAGTGTAGATGGAGATTAGGGGTGGCTTGGAAGTATTAGATCAATTGGCTTGGGCTTGACTCTTAGGACTCAAACAGCAGCAACCTTATCTATGAAAAGACAGCAAGGCAAACATTACATCAGGCCCTAGAACACTAATACACCACCAACTGGGCAAACAATCGGGAGTGCGACAAATCCCTACACAAACAACTCACTAGATGAAATACTGCACCTCTGGCACTCATGCGCAACACAGACAGAATAAGAAACTATAAATTAGCTAATTAACTAATACAGAATAAGAAACTATAAATTAGAAACAGAAACACGCAGACAAGATTGAAATGGAAAACCCAAGAAACCAGACTCTGTGAACAATGGAATACTGAAGAAAAAGTAAAATACAAATATATATTTAAAATTGCTGAATCAAAATAATTTTTTTTTTTACCTTCATTGTCTGATCTTATTTTTGTAATCAGTGGGCATAGTCTCTTTTTTCCCCTTGTCTGTCTTTTCCTAATATAAGAACATACCATACTGGGTCAGACCAAGGGTCCATCAAGCCCAGCATCCTGTTTCCAACAGTGGCCAATCCAGGCCATAATAACCTGGCAAGTGCCCAAAAACTAAGTCTATTCCATTCCTTTTTCAAGGTCTCTTATTTTGTTTTTTCTCTCTTCTCCTGTCTTCTTTCCTTTCTCCCTCATAGGAGGTTCCCACTCCCACACACACTCTTTATCAAGGCTCCCACTCTCACATGCAGGCTCTCACTCTCATATACTCTCTCACATGCAGGTTCCCTCTCCCAAACACACACAATGGTTCTCACTCTTTCATGCTCTCTCTCACATGCAGGCTCCCACTCCTACATACTTGCTTCCTCTTGCATCCACAGGCTCTCCACACCTACATACTCTCTCTCTCTCTTTCACACACACACACAGGCTCTCCCCTCCACATGCTCTCTCTCTCAAAAACACATATAGGTTCACTCCCACATGTTCTCTATCTCACACACACACGACACACAGGCTTCTCGCTCCCATGCTCTCTCTCTCTCACACACACACACACACACTAAGGCTTCTCAATCTCATGCTCCCTCTCATGCATACACACACACACAAACAGACTTCTCACTCCCATGCCCTCTCTCATGCACACACACACACTCAGGCTTCTCACGCCTATGCTCTCTCAAACATACACACAGGCTTTTCATACACTCTATCAGGGCTCTCCCTCTCTCCTGGGCCTCCTTGCTGTGACAGGCCTCCTTTTCGAGCCGCACGAGATGAGCTCTGCAATGGCCCTGCACTGGGCCTCTTCTTCTCAGGCCACACGGGATAAGCTCCACGATGGCCCTCCTCTTCTCGGACCATACGGGATAAGCTCTGTGACGGCCCTCCTTTTCTCAGTGCCAGGCAATGCTGATTGGGTGGGCCTGAGTGCAAAGGGGGTGGGCCGTGGCCTACCCGGGCCCGCCTGTGGCTACGCTACAGGTCCCAACAGAAAAAAGGTTGAGAACCACTGATCTTAGGAAAGCAAAACACAACCTTGATAAGGCTGAAATATTTTAGAACCAAGTATTTTAGACTGATGAAATGAAAACTGAATCGTTCGGCCACAACCATACAAGGTATTGTAACTGTTTCTTAATAATGTGTCTGACAGAGGAAACTGCTAACTGGAAGCATTTAGAGATTTTTTTTTATAGTGTTCCTTTTTTGAAAGACTGAATTACAATATCTTTATTTTCAAATGCTCAGACGTGCTTAGAGGGGCCCATGGTTATTGAAAGCAGACAGAACACAATCACAACCTGAGAGGTCAGAAGGGTCACTGTATTTGTTCAACCATGGAATTATCTTCACCTGACTAAATGAAGGCTTAATGACTCAATCAACTTTGTGGGCCTTATTAACAACTTTTTAAAATGTAGTAATGAATCAACTGGAAGGGTGTCCAAATTGTATTATTATGTTCAATCTGTTAAAAAAACAGCAAATAAACAGTCATTTTGTATTAAAAACTGCAGAAAGATGTTGCGTTTGTGTGTGGATATGAGACCACTCTGTAAGCAGTGCTCGAGCCGACCCCAACAAAAATAACTGTTTGGCAGTGAGAACTTCATGTATGGCTAATCATATCACAAAATGACTGCGACCAGTACCCCAATATAATCACGAGTCTCACTAAGAAGTGCTTGGAATGTATAATTTTTCAAGAGGCCTTTTTGTATGCAATTAAAAATGTCAGTACTTATCCCAGAGGCGTGAATGCTCTTCCTGCGGTAGTAAATCACAGTCACTGGCAGATCACAAGTCCATGCCTACCCTGACAGTCATTTTGTGATCTGATTAGCCATGTATGAAGTTCTCACTGCAAAACAGTTATTTTTCTTCTTGGGCTCAGTTTGAATGTTGTTTATAGTGTGGTCTCATATCCATTCTCATTACATATTACCCCAAACCAAAAATGCCTGATACTTCACTTTCAATGCATATCCAGCATAGCTCTCTGCTTCAATGGCAGGGGGAATGAAGAAAAGATGTTTTATATTCAGACATCTACCAACAAGGACTGAATTACCGTATTTTTCGCTCCATAAGACGCTCTTTTTTCCCCCAAAAGTGGGGGGGAAATGTATGTGAGTCTTATGGAGCGAATAAAAAACAAAACTAAAAATCTAACAAACCCCCCTCCCCCACCCTCCTGACTCCCCCAAGACCTGCCAACTTGATTTACTACAACCCCCCACCCTCCTGACCCCAAGATCTGCCAAAAGTCCCTGATGGTCCAGCGGGGGTCCAGGAGCGGTCCGGGATCGATCTCCTGGACTTGGGCCGTCAGCTGCCAGTAATCAAAATGGCACCGACGGCCCTTTGCCCTTACTATGTCACTGGGGCCGACCAATGGCAGCGGTAGCCCCTGTGACATAGTAAGGGCAAAGGGCTGTCGGCTGCCAGTAATCAAAATGGCGCCGATGGCCCGCTGCCATTGGTCGGCCCCAGTGACATAGTAAGGGCAAAGGGCCATCGGCGCCATTTTGATTACTGGCAGCCAACAGCCCAAGTCCAGGAGATCGCTCCTGGACTGCTCCTGGATCCCCGCTGGACCACCAGGAACTTTTGGCAGGTCTTGGGGGGGATCAGGAGGGTGGGGGGTTGTTAATTAATTTATAGGGTTGGGATGGGGTTTTTTTTTTGGGGGGGGGGGGGGGGGGTCCCAGAGAAAGATAAAAGTTTTCTGATCTGGGGAGTGGACCGAAATGGCCCTCTCCAGACCCGAAAATAAAATGGGGAGAAAAAAAAATATGTTATGCACTCCCCTAATTTGCTCCACAAGACGCACAGATGCCCAGGGACAGAGCCGGTTTAGCACAAATATATATATATTTTTTATTTTCCCCCTCTGAATCCTAGGTGCGTCTTATGGTCAGGTGCGTCTTATGGAGCGAAAAATATGGTACATAGTCTGGGTAAAACAAATAAGCATGGGTGTAGCTTGCCTGATACTACCCCAAATCAAGCCTGATACTTCACTTAGAATACATATCCAGCGCAGCTCACTGCTTCAACAGCAGGGGGAATGAAGAAAAGAGGATTTATACTCAAACAACCAACAAGGACTGAATTGCACAGGCAGGGTAAACAAGCATGGGAGTAGCTTGATTATTACGGCGGTTACTACCCCAAACCAATTAGCTGGATACTTCACTTAGATGCAGCTCCAGCACTGCTATCTACGATGGCGGGGGTGGAAGGGAAATAGAACCAAAAAAATTATTTAAAGGGACAAGAGTAACAGAAAAGTATGAAAAAAAAAAGTGTGAAAGCTTGCTGGGCAGACTGGATGGGCCATTTGGTCTTCTTCTGCCGTCATTTCTATGTTTCTATATTCCACTTTGTTTGCAGTCCTGCATTGTAGTGGTGTTTCATTTTGTACCTTGTAAAAGATTTGTCAGCTTCTGTTCACTTGGAGATTCATTGAAACATACATTTTGCATACAACTGTTAGTTGACTTTGTCAGAATCTTGTTTCTTTTTTTTCAGAATGACGGTTTCCTTTTTCATACTTACTGTGATTTCCTGCTCGTATGTCCAGACGCCACAGGACAGCTCTACACAAAAAATCACCAGCAGACTCCCGAAGTACTGCAGAGAGACACAGGATAACCTCATTCAGACAGGAAGGCTGGGCTTCATACAACTGCTCAACTACTGCTACGCTCAGTTCGGGGAAGGAAAGCAGGCATGTGTGGCTTCTGAAGCTGGAAAGAAATTAAGAGTTTCGCTTAGAATTTGAAAAATAAAAATAGAGAGAGAGAGAGGAGCCTTCCACAATTCAAAAGAAACAAAAAGACAGAAAGCATCAGGTAGTGGCTGTGGCCTACTTGGAGAGCGATTCAGTGGAGAGCTGCTGGGGTTTTGGGTTAAAGCAAAGCCACATTCCTAGCATGCATCCGAGTTAGAGGTGTCACATCCCGCCAGAGGTCAGCTAGGCTTCACGTTCTTACTATTTGCAGGGCACCAAGCTGCAAATTCCAGAAGCTCATCTGTTCCACAATCATACTCTAAACATGCAGCACAGTACAATTTTAACTGATGGGGGTCTGACAATTCAGCGAGACACAGATTTTTCTGTCCCCCTGAGAACTGCCACAAGTCATGTGATGTAATTTATGGCATCCTTGGGCCTACAGGAATTACAGTGCTCAGCAACTGCAATGAGAAACAAATGTCAGTGTTTTAGCTTTACACTACGGAACTGCCACTATCTGGATAAAAGTGCTGAATGCATAACTGAAAGGGACTGAACACCACTAAGGGGTCTCTTACTACAGCTGGGCATGCGTGGGCCCAAAGGAGGAGGAAGAAGCTGCTACCATCCTGCTTGGCCCAAAGGAGGAGGAGGAGAAAGCTGCACCTGGTGGCAAGGCTGGTGTGTCCCAATAGGCAAACTGGGCAGTCGCCTAGGGCACCAGTCATTAGGGGGGGGGCGGCGAAGAGCAGCCATGTGGGGCCATGAGTGGAGCCCATCCCACTCACAGCCGAGAGGAGTAGAGACTCGGTGGGCTGCGAGCGGCGCCTCTGTTTGTGTGTGTGTGTGTTGTGAGAGGGATTGTGTGTGTAAGAGAGAGCAATGGTGTTAGGGAGGGAGGGAGGGAGCCTCTGTAAGGGTGCGAGTGTGAAGGAGACAAGGAACCTAAGTGTGCGGGGGCCTATCTGAGTGAATGAGGTCAGGGCCAGAGGGGGGACAGGCACAAGGCAGAAGGTTCACCTAGTGCCCTAACTGGTGGGTTTGGTGTGGGGACAGATAATGAGTTAGGATGTGTGTGACTGTGTGTGTATGTGTGACTGTGTGTGTGGGAGAAGGAAGCAAGTGAAAATGTGAGTGAGCAAATGTGTGAGAGGGAGAGAACTGAGGGCGAGTGGGCATGTGTGTGAGCAGGCATGTGTGAGAAGTTATACGTGAGTGAATGGGCAAGGGTATGTCGAAGAGGGAGAAAAGTGAGTGAGCATGTGCAAGTGTGTGCATGTGGGAAAAAAAGAGTGTAAGTGAGCATGTGGGAAAATGAGAGTGTAAGTGAGCATGTGGGAAAATGAGAGTGTAAGTGAGCAGGCATGTGAACGAGAACGAGCAGGTGAGAATTTGTGTGGGAGAATGAGCATGTATGTGTATGAGTGAACATGTGAATGTGTAGGTACATTCCCCCCGCTAATCCATGAGAACCTTAGGGTGACTGGAAATTTAAAGTTCCCACATATGGCAGTGTCCTCTAGTCTTTTTATTTTTAGAAAGAATGAAAAACTGATTTTCATTTACCCCTTGCACTCCACTCATGATTTTATAGCCCTCTGTCATATCTCCCCTCAGCTGAAAAGCCCCAACCTCTTTAGCCCTCCCATATAGAGGAATCATTCCATCCCCTTTATCACTTTATTCGCCCTTCTCTGCACCTTTTCCAGTCTTGCTATATCATTTTTGAAATGCAGCAACCAGAAATGCATACAGCACTTTATGTGCGGTCACACCATGGAGCGATACAAAGGTATTATGATATTCTCTGTTGTATTCTCCATTCCTTTCCTAACAATCCTTAATATACTGTCTGCATTTTTTATCACCACCACACAGTGAGCTAAGGATTTAAACATATTGTTCATGATGATGCCTAGATCCTTCTCATGAGTGGTGACTCGTAATATGTAATCTAACACTAGCCAGTATGTACTAAAATTATATACCTGCATGTAAATGAAGGAATGCAATATGTAACTGAGGCTTTAGCAAGTATGCACAAAATAATGTGGTATGCTCTCCTCCACACACTATTTAGATCACGTTCACTAAGACCTGAAATTTAACAAACACCTGAGACCATGTGTTAACTTTTTACCTCACATTACATTTCAAAGGCTTAGCTAACGGCATGCATTGGGGGTTACCGATGGAGAATATGATGCTGTTAGAGCAGGAGATATTGTGGGAGGTGTAACGTACACGATAAGGGAAAGACAGAGGAGACCGAGAGACAGAGAAGGCGGCCAGAGTGGAGAGACACCAACACGTACTTGAGTACTTCCCAAAAAAAAATTACACAGTTAAAGAAAAATATTTTCAAACCAAAGGTTCACTGATGACAATTGTTTTTCAAACTCTGTAGTACATTGCACAGTGTATAAGGCATAATGTGTCACTTTTACAAGGAAAGGCCCACACCTTGCCATGACTCATGATTGTACATGTTCTGTGTCCTGCATGGTCTCAGAAGGGAAGAGCAGTCTGCCCACGACAGGCGCAGCACTGGAGACGGCAGTCGAGTCCTCCCCAAAGGCACTGAGTGGGAACTAGGAGGAATGCCCATGAAGTATCCTCCTCCCTCCCAAGGTTAGATGCCCCCTCTCCAGCCTTTCCACCTCCTGGCTGTTGCCACCTGAGCTGGCCATTCCTGCAGGGGATGGAGCGGAAGCCCTAGAAGAGGTTAGTAGCTTTGGAGGATGGGGCACCCAGTGATGGCACTCAGTTGCCTGAATTAGCCTCGCTGGATTATAGCAATGGCTGTCGACGACCACCGCAGGATTTCCAAGGAAGATATCAGAATGTATGCGTACAAACATTTTGTCTTAAACTTGGCAATCAGCATATGAAATCCCTTAGAGCCGCATGATTTCTCCATTATTTTTTTTTAATATTTGCATGCGGCTGCTGTTAGGTTTCAAAGCATGCTCTCCAGGGCTTTTTTTTCTGCCAGTACTTGATCCTACTTATAGTCAGCACCTTTTCTCCTCTCTCTCTCTGCGCCAGCCCCTGGGAAATGACACGAGGGGAGTGGATTAGGAAGCAGAGTCTCTCTCCTCTGCTCCAGTCTGTTCTCTGCAGGGCCAATCGAGTTGGGGCACCAGTCCTATAGGCACTGACCAGGGATAATACAGAACAGCACCAGAACCTGGTAATTGTCCATATTATTAATTATTTTATACCCTGCAATTGTAATTATGGTTATTAGCACTATTAGCTATTTTTCTTCTTTTTCCTCCTTTTAGCCACTTTATGTATTACTTTGACACACATGTACTAATTTTGTCATGACATAGTCTCCTGAATCTTTATCTAAGAAAAGCACTAGTGGTACTTCTCTCTCTTCCAGCCTCCTTCCCCACTGGTGCTCTTCCCTTGCCATAACAGTGGCAGAGGAGGTACAGCAAATAAAAGCCCTGGGCTCTTATGCCTGCAACCTGCAGGGGAGGGATTGGATAGGGGGAGGATCATGCTGCGACTGGGCTACTTTGGGGACAGGGCACTGGACTATTGTTTTGCCTGCCTCCCCGCATCGCGGCGCTGGTACCTTTCTTTCTAGACAAAGAATACTGGCTTACTCTAATTGTTTGAACTGTCTTTGAATCTATAATTTTATGATTTTATGAGATTGATTGCAAAGTTAATTTTTAATTTTAATTATAATGTTAGCTTACCATTATTCTATTATTATTATTTTTATATTAGGTCCTTATAAACTGGATATATTATATTAAATAACTGGTGCTTAGGGGTGGGTTTTAAATCCCTCCCTGGTTACTGGGTTCTCAAAAAATGGTTGAACAGTTGTAGTAGTGGACCAGACCCAAGGTATTTTTTTCTACTGGACAGGGAGAATTTTCTACTTTATGGGTAGGATAAAAAAAAACAAAAACCCAATATTCTCAAGATACTGCCTCCCACAGACAGGGACAATCTTCCGGCGACCATCTGTTCACTCAAACCCAAACCGAGAATAAAAAGCGGTTCAGTTCCAAACACTAAGAGGTGGTTCCGAGATTAACTTATTTACAAGCAAAAGGAAACTGAGTGCACTTACACACAATCCATAAAAAAAGTTTGCTTACCATAAACATTGTTATCCATAGGCAGCAGGATTAATAATAAAACGGAAAATGTCATAATGCCTCTGTATCGCTCCATGGTGAGACCGCACCTTAAATACTGTGTACAATTCTGGTCGCCGCATCTCAAAAAAGATATAATTGCAATGGAGAAGGTACAGAGAAGGGCGACCAAAATGATAAGGGGAATGAAACAGCTCCCCTATGAGGAAAGACTAAAGAGGTTAGTACTTTTCAGCTTGGAGAAGAGACGGCTGAGGGGGGATATGATAGAGGTGTTTAAAATCATGAGAGGTCTAGAACGGGTAGATGTGAATCGGTTATTTAGTCTTTCAGATAATAGAAAGACTAGGGGGCACTCCATGAAGTTAGCATGTGGCACGTTTAAAACTAATCGGAGAAAGTTCTTCTTCACTCAACGCACAATTAAACTCTGGAATTTATTGCCAGAGGACGTGGTTAGTTCAGTTAGTATACCTGTGTTTAAAAAAAGATTGGATAAGTTCTTGGAGGAGAAGTCCATTACCTGCTATTAATTAAGTTGACTTTGAAAATAGCCACTGCTATTACTAGCAATGGTAACATGGAATAGACTTAGTTTTTGGGTACTTGCCAGGCTCTTATGGCCTGGATTGGCCACTGTTGGAAACAGGATGCTGGGCTGGATGGACCCTTGGTCTGACCCAGTATGGCATGTTCTTATGTTCTTAATTAACTATTACATGTGGGTGATATCATCCAGTGGTACCAAACTGACTTGTTTCTCCAAGCTAGAGGAGCTTTGAGTTCTACTGAGCATATGCAAAAGTTCCTGTGTGGGCTTTGCTTCGTGAGTCTCCTCGGTCCATACCAGCGCTAATCTAGTTATGTAGTCAACTCCCCAGGGAAGCGGGTGGGTATTCCATGGCTAATTCATCCTGATAGCTACAGAAAACATTGTTTACAGTAAGCAAACTTGCTTTTTACAGTCAACGGGTAGGCTGAATTAGCCATAATATGTGGGGAGACCCAAGCTGAAGGTTGTAGTGGAGCGTTTACTTAGTAAACAACCCGGTCCACACTATGAAGAGCAGACTACAGCGAGACCATATTTTGCAGACTGCTTGTCCAAATTTACTGTCAGTCTTTGAGAGGTTATCAAGATAGTAGTGGGTCATAAAAGTATTAACGGAAGACCAAGTTGCAGCTATGCAGATATCTTCCAAAGATACTTCTTAAACATGAGCAACAGAAGCAGCCATATTTCTCACATGATGAGCTTTTACAGTGTCTGTGGCTTGCAGTCCTGCTGAGGTATAACAGTGGTGAATGCACTCAGCCAGCCAGATAGTTAAGGTATGCTTGCCAACCACTACTCCTAGTCTATTGGGATTATATGAGATGAAAAACTGGTAGGTTTTACGATGTGGCTGAGTACATTTCTTGTAAAATGCTAAGGCCCTTTTGCAGTGCAGAGTAAAGTAGGGCTTTTTCGTCTTCATGTGCATGGGACCTAGGAAAGAAGGTAGCCAATACGATGGCTTGATTGATTTGGAAAGCCAAGATGACTTTGGGCAGAAACTTTGAGTGTGTACAGAGAACAATTCTGTTGTGGAAGAACTGCATGTGTGGATGATAATGGACAAGAGCTTGGCGTTCACTGACTCTCCAAACTGAAGACACTGCAATGAGTAGCACACTTTCATGTCAAGTACTTTAGAGAAGCTGACTCCAATGGCTCAAAAGAAGAAGGTTTCATCAGTTGGGAAAGGACCACATTCAGATCCCACAGAACAGGTGGCTTTTGTACCGAGGCTTGACATACCATAAGCCTTTCATAAAACAAGATATCAGTGGATGAATAGAGATTGGTTACTGTATACTTGAGTATGGTAAGCAGCTATAGCACTGAGGTGCACTCACATAGAAAAGGTGGCAAGACCTGAGTCAGACAAATGGAGAAAGTATTTCAGCAGATGCTTAGAGTCGAAAGAAAGTGGGTCCAAAGTGTTTTGTTCTCACTATACCTTTTGAAGGCATAGTTTCTTTTAGATGAACATTTTCTAGATGAGACTAGTATGCGAGATATGCATACCATTTCCTATTTTATTCTAGGCAAGACACTATTTTAAATGCTTTCATCTTGATGTGTTGTATTTTATTTGTCCTATTTTATTCATATAGTTTTTCTTATTTATTGATTTTATGATTTCTTATACATTTTCATTTGAATGTTAACTGTACAATTTATTTTTTGCGGGTTATATATGCGTTATGCAATAAAACGCCTAGTACCTTTTGGTGTATGTGATTAATAAATCTTAATAAAGATAAAGTTCTGCCAGAGATTTAAGGATCAGATGAGCACGATCTGAAAAACCTTCTGCACTGTCCTGGTGATAAGTGAAACAGTAGAAAAGCATGCATGAGGCTTTGTCCCCAACTGAGGAGAAAATTGTCTAGCAGAGATGAGCAAAATTGATTTAGTTTTGCGTTCTGCTGAGATAGGTAGACCCCTCAGCTGAAGAGCTCATCAGCCAATGATTGCTGTGGAGACCATTCATGTGATTGAAACACTCTGCTGAGTCAAGCTGTGAGCATATTGGAGATGCCCAGCAGATAGGTGGCTTGAGGAACAATTAATTTTCTTTCCACCCAAGAAGTGGAAGAGGTTGCAGATAGGTGGTCATGGTGTTTGCTCGATCTTTAGGGCTTCCTAGCAGAGAAGCTATGATCCCATTCTTCCTTGCTTGTTAATGTAAAACACTGCAACCTAATTGTTTGTTTGAATCAGGACACTCTTCCCCTTAAACAAGATGTGCAAAGGTTGATAAAGAATAGAAGATTGATTTGATAGAAGATCTCTTGAAGAATCCAGATGCCTTGTATTCAAAGGGTTCCAGTTTGCGCCCTACCCTTTGGTGGAGTCATCCATCGCCTTAACTACTAGATAAGGGAACAAGGGATGAAGGATTCCTTAATTGAGAATTCATAGGTGTAGCCACCAACTTAACTCCCGTTCCATGGTTGCTGCAATGTGCAGTGGTTGAGTTAGTTGATCTCACTGGGTACATAGGCCCACTGGAGGTAGCGGATGTGAAGGCAGGTCAATGGAAGGCCAAGATGACTTGGGCAGAAACTTCAGGTGCATACAGAGAACAACTGAATGGATGGCCACTGCCATATGACTGTGTACTACAATGAACTGTCTGGCAGATTGTCGATGTCATGGTGTTTGCTCAGTTGGGAGGCAGGGATGCACTCTTTCCTGTATCAAGTTTATCCAAACCTCCATGAATTTCAGTGTCTGAATGGGCTCCATGGTCAACCACTTGAAGTTGATCAGGAAACCTAAGTGATGTAAAAGAGCTATGGTCAAGCTTAGAGAGCAGAGCACTTCGACTCTTGAGCTCATGAAAACCGCACTCCCTCAGCCTGGCTCAAAGTATGTGAGGGCTTCTATCATGCACATACTTTTAGCCGGGCCTCAAGGAGGCGTTCCCAGAGACGCGGTCAGGTGAAGGGAGGAACAAAGTAGGCATGCATGTTTTCACCAGTCTGCACTCTGATCCTTCTCGGCTGCCTCCACGAAACAGCACATGCAAAGCAGGCAGTTGCTTTTAATGCATATGCTATACATTAATCTTTTTTCGAAAATGAGTGGCTGAGTATTTTACAGCTACACATGAGCTTTCTCACCCATTACCAAATTCAGGTCCTTTCAAACTGCAATGTTTTACTGCATCTTCACCTCACCCACCCTTTTCTTTTACTGAACTGTAATGACACATGCTTACGCCTAAGGCCTAGATGATTCTGTACTATTTAAAACCAGTGCAACTGTGCCGTTTCTTCACTGGCCTGATGAAGAGAACTCATCACAGATGTATAAAGTTACACAGATTTAAAGGTATCACCTACTACCTGTTTGTTGATCCTTAAATTCCACAATTCCACAGGCTATTTGAAAGTCCCTCACCCCCAAGCCCCCCAACACTACCACCACCCACCCATTATTTCATCTCAGTTCAGGCTGCATTCGCTCTGCTTAAGATATCAAACTCCACAATTTACAAAATCAAGAAATGCTGATGAAACTGAGGGGGGCAAAATGGACAGAAAGAAAATGTAAAAAATAGAGATTAAAAACAGACAGACCACCAGGATGGGCCTGGTGGCTCAGGCTGTCGCCCTGTGGTGCAGCAGGCTCGCGTTCAAGCTTTATGTCCAACAAAACCCCACAGGACTCGAGCCCAGGGAGGGAGAAGAGAAAGATGGCTGACCATAGCGTGCCACCTAGGGATAGTTTTAGAAGCATCACTCCAGTCTTTGGGGCTCCTGAGGATTCCCCATACCACCAGAGCATGTTATCCCGGGTGAGGCATTTAAAAAAAATGGGAACGGGGTGAGGGAACACTACCCTAAAAACCAAGATGCACATTTGCCCAAAAAAGCAGCAGACTGGCGACACGTTCACTTTGTTCAATTTACTGGCGTTCACATGAAGACGTAAGCCAGGGGAGTGTGGCCAACTCCAGTCCTCGAGAGCCACTAACAGGCCTGGCTCTTCAGGATCCGAGCTGGCCAGCCCTGACGTAAGCAAGCCCTAATTCAGACTCAGGATGGAAAGAGATCAGGGCAGTGAGGAGCTGCTCTGCACACCACACCTTTCAGAAAGGAAAACCAACGTGTGTGTGTGTGTGTATGTGGGACCAGGGTACAGAAAAATCAGCTCCTGAGTGGTATCTAAAAATGGATTCAAGCTATTCTCTGCACAGGGAAATCTGACAGAATAGCCTGCTAAGAAGAAAAGTGTTAAGGATGGGCAGTATAATAAGACAGAGCTGAGGAGAAAACCCGCAGGTGAATAAGCTGACAAAATTCATGAATTACAGGAAAAAAATAAATCAGTGGAAAGAAACTGGAAGGCGATATCTGTTTAAGCTGAGCTTTCAAGGCGAGGGGGATTTCTCTTGCCGCTGTATCATGCTTAAAGCGATACATACGCTGGCAATTTAAAATCGGCATGTTCTGAGCAGCAGCTGTCTGCGAGACGGCGCTGGAGCAGCACGAGAGAGGTTAAGTTCAACAAGGGCCGAAAACGGAGTGCAGGGAGCCAACTCTTTCACAACGCTGAGCGCTGTCTCAGCAACCCCCCTCAGGCGGGCGGTGAGGGCATACCTGCACAATTAAACTTTATGGAAGGCGGGCGATGCCCCTCCCCACCTCCAGCACACTTCGTGCCACGTCTCTCGGTTCTCCTGTTGCAACTGGGCGCTTGGTGCGCCCAATACCAACCTCACGTCTGGCGTTTCCCCACGGCTCGCGGGCACGGAGCCCCGGCCCCTGGATGCACTGCAGGCTTTCCAGGGTGAGAGGGAAAGATATGCCGCCGATAAGACAGGTGCTGCTGTGAGGGCGAAGGGACCCCCCCCCACGGTGGCTCTGCGCGTTCCCAGGTCACAGCCGGGCACTGCCGGACAGCTGCTGAGCACAGGGGAGGTTACGGTCGGACAGTACTGGAGGCCTTTCCCCCCCCCCCAAGCCTTTACCTGGTACCAGGGACCAAGAGGGATTTACAGAGCGCTCCACTTACACCCCAGTAGAGTAAGACGAAGAACAGGTTATAGTTGGGCTTCTCCTGTGGCTCCAGGGCAGAGAACTGACTTCATCCTGTCCACTACAGACCCCAGTGAGAGAAAAAGTCGAGCCTCTCCTCCCAGAGCTAGGACTGCTGGCAGCAGAAAGCTGTTATGCAGGGGAACCTACACAAACATTTTAACCAGTGCCTCTTTCATCTCGCACTTCTGACAGAAATCTAGTTTCAAATGTATACCCATCCTCTCCTCTTAGCATAAAAACCTTACAATCCATCTATCAAGGAACTGTGTCAAACTGGCATTACAGATAGCCACGCCATAAACACTAACATCTGCTAAACTTAACATGGACATTTAATATACTGTAGGAGGTGTTTTAAAACCAATTAACAAGACCGGTATGCCCTTTTCCACCTACAGCCGCACCCTGGGCACCCAGAACTGAAATAAACAAAAGTCAGGCTCAAGGCAGTGGGGGTGAGAAAATGATAAACTCCAGTCCTCGTACTGTCTAATGCCAAACTCCAGAGGCCTAATGCTTAGTAACTCTTTGTCAGTTGTTTATTCTTCAAATCCCTGTGGCGGGAGCATTTAACAATATAGAAATACTTAGGCAAAAAAAAAAGAAAAATTCCAGGCCCAAATATTTATACAGGGTAATGGAGCAGCAGAGCAGCTGGGACGGGCTATATGTTAGCCCACATACATTGAAGCAGCAGCAGGAAACGCGTTTAAAAAAAAAAAAAAAAATCCAGTGACATTCTCCTAAACAGATTTCAAAATGTCATCAACTCTTGTGGCA
Organism: Rhinatrema bivittatum; assembly: GCF_901001135.1. NCBI lineage: Eukaryota > Metazoa > Chordata > Amphibia > Gymnophiona > Rhinatrematidae > Rhinatrema > Rhinatrema bivittatum. The sequence goes on along the minus strand of NC_042623.1, from coordinate 50,143,842 downwards.
TTTGGAGGTTTTGTATCCGTATGCCAAGTAATTTTAACAGTGAAAAATGTGCTGGTCTCTACAGCAAGCAGAACAAGCTACGGCAGGTCTGAAGCTGCCGACTGTTTGTGAGCCGATAGTAAAGTTGGAGGGTAGCTGTCCACATGGCATGCGAATTCCACAGCAAACCTCTCCCTGCTTGTGTACTAACCGGTAAGACTTGCACACGTTAGCACTGATGTAAATTAGTCAGGTGAGTGCAGTCTTTTTCATTCCTCCCTGTCTTCTTGTTCTCTGCTGGCTTAGGATCAGCTGTACCAAACTGTTCCTCTCACTCAGCCTGGACCAGGCGTTAACAGATCATCTTCCATTTGTGTCTATGACAATAACTCTTGAAATCAGAACATGTGCTGTACTGATAAACCTGCTTTAATTCCTACACACTGAAATTTTGTCACGAAAGAATATTCTGTGGCGTTCCTACCTAAATTCTAAATTAACAATTGTACTCCATTTTCATTCACAGCCTATAAAAATATCACCTTGCTGTAGCCAGTGAGTATTTATATCTCACACTAAATGAGAGAGAACAGGTTTGAAAAAGAGGAAAATAAATAAGTTCCTCTTCATCCTGCCAGACCAGTCCAAACGCATGTGTTATGTCCACCAACCAGCAGATGGAGACAGATATTAAAGGCTTGCTGATGTCACCTTACCTAGGCTTCCGAGCTGCCCTCAGCCTGCCAGTGCTCTCTGTCTTCAGCAGAAGGCAGGAGAGCATGCCCCCTGCTCTGAAATGAGGCCTAGATAGGCTGAAAAGGACTGGATTAGAAGAGCAGCTCCTGCGGTGAAAGCCTTGTGCTCCCTCCCCCAGGGGGCTTCCAAAGGTTTGGTTTGAGCTCAACATTTTATTCTGTGTTGGCCTATTTCTTCCCTTTTCTCTTCCCTCTCTTCTCTGACTGGACCTCCTCAAAAAAAAAAAAAAAAGTAAGAAAGACAGGGAAAAAAAAAACCCTGGGTTGATTTCTAATTCTCCCTCTGCCTTGTTAATTTTCATAAAGTTAAAGAAAGAAAGAAAGATTTCTGCACAGGATGGTGTTTCCAGTGGGCCTGGTAGTGAAGTCGGTTCCCACTGGAGGTTGGTCTGCTGCAGCCGGTCCGGCGACCATTTTGTATGCACGGCAAGAGGTTTGAACTAGGCCCTCCACACTGGGCTCCTGTGGTGCAAGGAGCCCACGACCTGTTCCTTCAGAACTGCATTAGCTGCTGGGGTTTTACGTTGGCAGTGTACTCTCCCTGATATCGGTCTCCTCTGAAGTCAGTCAGCATTTCCTCGGACTTTTTAAGATGCCTGCAACAGGTGTTCCCTTTGGAGCAGCGTTCAGCCTCCGTTCCCTTGGACTCGGGTACCATCTGCTTGCAGTTCCTGGGCAAAGGTTGAGGGAGTATCCCTTCCAGTCCACTAACTGACGGGGATGTTTGTGGGATATCTGCGATATGGATTTTTTTTGAAGTCTTTGCTTTGTAAGAGAATGTGAGACCCCTGGATGTCGCTTGGGGTGAGGGAATGGGGAACCCTCTCCCTGGGAGAGGAGCCCAGGATAGAGAAGACTTGCCCCATTGTGACCATCCAAGGAAGCAGAGACATTGTGGTGGTGGCCCCCTGCAGCATCTTCTGATGTTAAGATCAGTTTTTGGGAAAGAGGCATTTTGGTTAGAAGATCGGCGAGGAAGAGGTTTGCTGTCCCTTCTCTCTACCCTGAGAAGGAAAGGTGAGAGCTGCGTGTTCCAGGGGATCTCTCTCCAACTTGAGATTCGAATACCGTGAGTGAGATCAAGAAGGACTGAGGAGAACTGTGAGTAAAACCAAATTTGAGTTACATCTGAGGACCCCTCCCCCCCCCCTCAGAGTCTCCACCCCTGGGAAGAGAGATAACAGGGAATACTGTGCAGAGACTGTGTAGTAGATTTCTGGCCGGCTAGAAGCGGGGGTTTCCAGCCCAACAAGGATACCCCTGCCCACTTGGGACCTTCATTAATTCAAGCCCCGGATGGTGAGTGTTTCTCTTGCCCATGGACCAAGATAAAGATCCTTACAAACAGACAAAATAGAAAGAACCGTGGAAACCAAAGGAATTAAGCTGAATTGTGCCATTTTGTCATCTGATGACCCATCAGTAAAGGTTTTGAGTTTGGACCGTGCACCCAAAAACTCTCCTGTGCATTCTTTCTGGCGCCTACAGCATCCACGGTGTTGGGAAAACTCTACCTTTCCCGGGGAAGACGAGTAAGTTCAGCCCTATCACACTGGGTCCTGAAAGTAAATCTTTCCCCCCCCCCCCACCCCCCCATCTACAAAGAATCCAGCCCTGGAGGTAAGAGAGCCGGTGAGAGAGTTAGCTGGAGAGTGGCTCCTGCGCTGAAGAGACTTCAAAAGGTTTATGGCCCCATGCGTGTCTAGCACACCCTCGGGGATGGGGTTACAGCAGCATGGAATACAGTAAAATCTTTCCTCATCTCATACAGCGATTCAAATAACAGTACATCCATGGGTTCAAAATATTAATGAATACAATTCATTATTATTACCCCTGAAACCAAAAGCAGAATTGTGCCTGGAGATATAAACCAGGAGGGCTCTTATTTTCATCCGAGGGAAAAAAAAGTATTCAGCTTATCAGCCGAGCTACAAATTTATCTCGGTCATCTAAACCCTTTTTTTTTTTTCCCGCAGCGTCCAATTTTACTACTTTGTGTGCCCATCTGAATTTAGAAACTGTGCACTTAGGGGGCGAGGGGCATGGGAAAACAGGTGCACAACCAACCAAGCTATAAGCATACGATTCGGTCCGCTTTCCAAGTACGTCTTTTCCTCCTTTTAGGAGAAGGCTAAGCCAAGGTGACCTTGTGCTGTAAACTCATTAAACAACCTGAAATTTTCAGCATGCAAATGCTGGGCCCCGACAAGCACCGTTGACGCTGAAGGCAGGAGAATAAAGTCGCGGTACACTGCGAGATTTACCGTCTCTGCTGCTGCGGCACACATTTCTGTATTGTAATACTACAAGCTCAGACCAGACACATTGATCATGGAAGGCTGACCGGGCCTGTCCACAGGGCTCACGTGAGGAAACCACTAGCAACAGGACCAGAACGTGTAGCAGAAACTTGAGTGATAGCAGGGATCCATCTGCAAAAGGACGGGTCAGAGTCTGAGAGCTAATAAAGGCGGCTCTCTGTAAGTAGGGACCTTAGTCTCCAGTTTTTATTTCATTTTGTCCCAGAATGTATCAGTTGTCAAATACAGGAGAAAATCATTGTGTGTGGGGGGGAGTAATTTTTTTCCACTGATTTTATGCCATGTGGTTGGTTATAATAAACACTGAAAAATTCATTGTCTGAGGGGAGAGAAAAGCAGCCGTGGCTCTCCAAGGATCCTGGAAGGCAGGCAGTGGTTTTCCTCTTTTCCATCTAAAAGGTTGGCTTGGAGTCCATAATGGGGCCAGCTACATCTAAACTCAAGGGGGTGCCCTATTCCAATGTCTAAGGGATAGACACTGGAATCGTGCAGTTAGTATAGCTGTGTTTAAAAAAGGACTGGATAAGTTCTTGAAGGAGAAGTCCATTACCTGCTATTAAATTGACTTAGAAATTAGCCACTGCTATTACTAGCAACAGTAACATGGAATAGACTTAGTTTTTGGGTACTTGCCAGGTTCTTATGGCCTGGATTGGCCACTGTTGGAAACAGGATTCTGGGCTTGATGGACCCTTGGTCTGACCCAGTATGGCATGTTCTTATGTTCTTAAGTCTGGGGTCGTCAACCAGATAATGTGCTACCAACTTAAAGCAGAGATGGAACTATGGATGAGCCTCAGGGGGCCTGTACCCCTTCACTTTTAGCTCAGACCCCCACCCCTAGCAGAAGGCTCGTCTCCTCTGAATAAGTTCAGCATCTCCTGTGTCTTTAAGGAGGTTAACTTAAATGGGGAAACACCACCACCCTTCAGCTACACAAGTAAAAGTATGAGGCCATCAGTCTTTGTTTACGTTTGGCAAGTAATTATTTATCCCTTCTCCACCCTGAGCTGGGTGGAAGCCTATTTACATAATCGCTCTAAAGCAGCCTGAGAGGTTGACATTTTTACAAAGTAGAACCTGAGAAACATCAGAGACAGGCCAGGGAGAGAATACTCTAAGGGGCCGATGCAATATAAAGTGCGGAAAGCGGGCGCCGAATAGTCAGCGCCCGCTTTCCTAACGTGCGCATGGCGCCCGCAAGGGGGTCGCCATGCAATATCCCGCCGCGGCTGCCAGTTATGAAGACTGACGCCGGTAAACTCGGCATCTGTTTTTATAATCGGCCGTCTGCCAGCAATGAAAATGGACGCAGAGTTCATCAGCGGCCATTTTAATTACTGGCAGACGGCCGGTTATGAAAACCGGCGCCGGGTTTACCAGTGGCGGTCTGCCGAGTTTTTTTTTTTAACTTAAGAAAAGAAGTACAGAAAAGCAGTTTTTTCTGCTTTTCTGTACTTCTTTTACCTGTGCTCAGCTATTAACGCCTGCTCCATTTATGTTTTGCATGTGATGAGCGCTATTACATTCACTCCGCGTCCGACACGGGTTAAATAGGCGCTAATCCACCCCCTAATGCAATAGGGGGATTAGCGCCTATTTAACCCGCGTCGGAGTGCGGGTTATGCAGTGCGCTCAGCTGAGCGCACTGTATTGCATCGGCCCCTAAGTCATTAATATATTTCAGTGTGATTTTCTTAGCCATGTTGTGCATGTGGGATTCTCCAATAGCTAGCACGTTTCACGGCTTTTGTATACCTTTTCAGATTCAGATAACTTTAGTGGCATGACAATTTTTGTTGCCAAAGTAATAGTTAGCGTGATTAAAATAGCATGGACAAGCCTCAGGTTTTGCTGCTGGTCTACATTGTCTCCGGTCAGATTGCATTTCTAGCTGGGTGACAGGATACCACTTATTTTGCTGCTATAGCTGCTGTTTCCCCTAGGAATATACAGTTTTTTCCTACTTTTTCTTTTGTGGGAAACCTTTGATTTTATCTGTCAACTTTGGGAAATGTGCACCTCTGATATCTTTGTATTTTGCACAGTGCAGAAGGAAATGCATTTCTGATTCTATTTCTCCGGTCTTGCATTGCATACAGAATCTGGCTTCTTGGGGTTTCCAGTTCAGTTTTTGTCTGGATATTTCTATTTCTAGGTAGCGCATTTGCTAATCTTCAACCTTTGCAAGAGTGAAAGGTAGGAGCAATTATTTGTTTATTCACCACGTTGAACTCTATCACTGGCTTACCTACCAGCTGCCTAGAAATCCATTATATAGATTCATAGCAGAGGTATGTAATTGAAATGAAAATCCAGCCATTGGCAATAACAGTCAGCATAAGATGCTAAAAGTAGTGAATGCAAATGCAAGAAGCCTGGGAGATAAAATGGGAGAGTCAGAATTAATCAGAGCCAGGAAAGGATATGACATGATTGGAATCACTAAGACTTGGTCTAAAAAGCCTCCTAGCTGGACAGTAAATGTAGCATGCTGCACATTAGTCAGAAAAGATAGCTTGCAAAAGGAAGGGGGCTCTGCTTGTATTTTCATCTCATCTTCAGAGGGGATCCTGTAGGCAAAACGGATGCGGGGAAGGCTTTATGGAAGACGGCAAGGCCCATACTTTTGGTATCACAGCCATCTTCTGTTCCAGTATGAAACGTCCAGCCTATTTTTTTTTTCTTTAGCTTGTGAAATATGTCCTGCAGCTTTGCCAAGCAGCCTCTACCGCGCCTGCTCAATTATTTCTTTCTGGGCCCACACACGTTAGAGCTTTTCAGAGGAATTTCACAGTCGCCCCCTAAAAATCAGGTCAACTCGCAGACTTCTCCGTCAGTCCCAAAGTCATGAAAGTCAACAGCTACTGTGACAAATCTGTTCTACAATGACCCTTTTATAAAAATGATACACACACACATGCTCTCACACTCTCTCTCTCTTTTCCAAGTATATCTGCTTCATCGCAGTCACATTTCCTCAAATAACCCATTCAATTCTAGCCACCTGACTACCTGTCTAAATCCTGTCACGAAGGGGCAGATTTCGGTATCTGGAGAATGGAAGAGCTCTCATCTCTATAAAGATTAAAGACAGAAGGTCTTACACCCTTTCTAACAATTAAATATGAACAAGGCCCTCAACAGGTCGGTAACAGGAATGCTCTTTGAAGTGTCCAACTTGGATGAGGTAGGCCGAGACTGAATCTCCCTCTTTAGAAACCCCTCAGTCCTGCACTTAAAACCCTGCAGATGACAACTTTAAGTTAAAAACTGAATGTACTATGAAGGGGATTATGGTGGAAGGTCCAAACTCCTCTTAACAACGTACCTTATGGCAGTATATAACGCTAGATTACTCATAAAACTAAGAGGCCCACTGCAGAATCTCAAGGATCGTGCATATTTATTTATTTACTATTCTTATATTCCACCATAAATCAACAACATAGTTCTAGGTGGATCACAGATAAAAACCTGGAACAATAATATCACAAACCAAACAAAATCAAAACATACAAAATTCATAACGATCAACCATAAAACAGTCGCCATACATGCAAGTAAAATATCTGTTAAATCAGCAAAGCTCAAAAACTGAAGCTGTTTATCTCATTAGCATCTCTTCAGAGGAGCACTCCGAGGACTCCAGTCACTATGCAAGACGTACAGCCCTTGTGCTAATTATAATACTGCCTTGAATACACTCTTTGCCCCAAAAAGGAGGCTTGTGGATAAGCCAGGCGGTATTTTTCCTGGGCAAAGCCTGTTGTCCTGCAGACTGATCTCCTGCTAGCACCGTGTTTGAGAGTGGAGATGTATGCCAGCGCCATGAAGCTGAAAGATGAATGTATGGGGCAGGAACTCTTGCTAATGCAGCAGTGTGAACGGAGAACGACTTCCAAGCTGCTGCCAGGAAGATGAGCGACACCAATTCGGAGCTGCTCCTGCTTAATCCAGAGATACTGAAGTGTTTCATAAACTGCTGCAAGCCTGAATACCTAAACGCTGTCTTCCTTTTAGGGACCATCTCAGGAATGGGATTTTGACTTGAATTTCCTCATGGAGTTCTTTGCATACTATAAAGGCAGCTGCTTGGGGTTTTTTTTATTTTTTCTTTTAACACATCTCTCCCACAAAAAGTGCTAAGCACAGGGAAAACTGGTATCAGACAATCCGATTGACAGATTTGTTTTTTTCCGGTCTTTATGCTCACTCTGTGCAGGAAACAGCCTTGAGAGCTGGAGCAAGCCACTAAGGGCCAAATGTGCCAAAGGTTTATCCCCGTTTGTGTTTGAGGGGGGGGGGAGGAGCTTCCTATAATCAGTGAACACAACTCAAAGAAACATAACTAACTCTGATCCCTTGCAAAACCATTAATACACATTTTTAATGACAGTTTGTCTACTGTCATACTGGAAGATTAGGCCGCATCAGTTTTGGAGGCAAAGTGCCAGCTGTTGCATTCCCCAGAGACAAACGCTGAACCTAGCTAAGGATTTCCAAGTGAAAGCAAGTCCCTGGGCTCATCCCTATTCCTGGAGCATGGTAAAGCAGATGGCGAAAGCCCCCCTTCGTATGTTCTATCCATGCAGCGCTCTCTCTCTGCCACAGAGGTATCCGGGATGGCATCACGGAGACCAGGTTATCTCCCGAGATAAGGCCTTCGGTTCCTACCAGGTCAGGCAGGTGGTCATCAGTAGTTCATACCACAGCTGTCAACATCAGGCAGCCTCCCACAACCAAGAGAGATCCCATCCTTTAATATGCATTCTGATCCATACTAACAATTCCTTTCTAAATTCACATCTATAATACGGTGCTATCAAATGACTGCAAAATGATATTGATTCATTGCAAAATCTGCACACACAAAAAAAAAAAAAACAAACTTAAAGTAATCTCTTTCAACTAACTCTGATCCTTAATTCACCGTGAGCCAAACAAACGCGAGTCTGGGGAAAAAAAAAGATTATTATCTTCTGATGGGTGCATCCGGAGGCTTTTACACAGGGTAAACACTGCCAGCTTTGTGTAGAACTGAGGAGACTGGGGGAAACAGCCTGTTTACATTGCAGCCTGGAACTTAACCCACAGCACAGAGGTTTCCGTGAGCTCTTACAGACAGGTCTGTTCTTATCACCACCCAATCGCCCACCCTGCACTGCATATCCAGCTCAGGCTTTATTTTCACACTGCTTTGGTACGGAAAGCTGGGTCTGCTCTCCTAGCCTTTTGTCTGGAGCTGGGGGTTCCCTAACTGGGGGAATCCCAGAAGACTTGCTGGTGGGTCAGGAAGTGAAGCAGTTTCGCAGTGCTCACTCAAGTCTGGATAAATCAGAAAGGGCACAGCGGGGCAGGAAGGGCTGGAATTACCTCATCAGCATCACTGGGTGAAAGGGAGATATATCTTCAATGTGGTGGTAGCCACGGGGCATCCACCATGGCATTTTTTTTTTGGGGGGGGAGGGGGGATAAAGGGGGCACATCCTCTTCCAAAGGGTGGCCCACACAGCCTGAGCAGCAGAGCACTGTTGGACCCACTGTCTAAAAATCAGAGGGGTGGGCTGGTGGCTATTTTACAGGGCTCCGAATGCCACCAGTCTGCTTCTGTCTTTAAAGGGGACCCTGCTGCTCAGGCTGAATGATGTTTAAAAGAAAGTGCTGCCAGGACAAAGGATGTGTCCCTTTCATCCCAATGCCCCTAGGCAGATGCCTGCACGGACCAGCGGGGGAAGGGGGGAAATCCGTGCTTGCATGAAACAAAATTCACATCTACAACAGCACACTGGAAATCCACCCCCCCCACGCCACACAACGGACATCAGTATATGAACGCGCTATCTCTCTCGCAAGCCCCCAACTATGGAATACGCTACCGACCGAGCTAAGACTACAACCAAGCCAAAAGACATTCAAAAAAGAACTGAAAACATGGCTGTTCATCAAATCCTACCAAAACGCACACTGCCACTAACCTACCTCACACCACTCTGAAAGATCACTAACCCCCATGATACTTGTCTAAACCCATAAGCGAAACCTTGCCATATATTGATAACGTGACAAACCTTAACTATTTAACGTAATACTGTATTTCCTACTATTTGATGTACTATAATTAGACCTTTGTACCTTTTAAACATTTAGCATTAGAATGTGCATTCTATGAAAAATTGCTAACCATGTTAAAAAAAATTCTGGAATTGTAAACCATTGTGATGGCAATACCGAACGACGGTATATAAAACTCTACAATAATAATAATAATAATAGCACTAAAGATCAGAGGGCGCACGGCATCTGAATATGACCTGCTCTCATTTTGGTGACTCCTGTGATTTCTATTGCGGGTCAGAAGTGAGTCCTAGGCAGGAGCCACAAATATCTAAATCTCAAAGCAGTGGCTGAACGTGGCTGGAATCCCTTTAGGCTGCATGAATTGGTTTTGTGGTGGGCAGAAAGCATTAAAAACAGAAAAGCTTTATCAAACAATACCAAAAGTAATGGATGCTAGTGCTCGATTTGCAGGATGGCCTTACTGCCGTAGCTCAAAGCCTCTTATTTTTTCCTGTCTGCCTGACTATAATCATAAACTCCAAGGACTAGGGACTCTCTCTTATGTGTCTCTGCACAATGCTGTGAACATCTGATATGTGCCACACAAATGATAATGATGGGTGACCGATGACCAACTGATCAGCCCACGGACTGGACTGATCCGGGTAGGTACAGGGAACTTTCGTTTCCATTCCTGTTTCAAAGTGACCGGGGAGATTCTCAATATGAAAAGCTCAGAAAAAGGGAGTTTAAAAAAGCAAGAACTGATTTGTCTGCTTCTTAGAAGCTCCTTTTATGTTCATGTATCTTTTAATCAATGACTGCTGTTTAATCCCCGTCCCCACCCCTGTTCCCTCTGCCATCCTCCTGCAAGTCCAGGAGACTGAACACTCACGGCAAAACTTTTCAGGGGATGAGGAAACATGCTTGGGCCTCTGAAAACGCCCAGAGGCACACAACTGCCAGCCCTGTGTTCTCTTTGATACGTGTAGCTGCTTTCTTGCTCCGCAAATGCACACAGCGCAGTGCGGCTGAACAGCACTGTCGATCCACAGCTGCAAAATTCAGCTGTCACAGTGACTCCAAAACTGTGAGCGCTGGAGGGCCTTGTGCCAAGCTTCGCCTGGATTCTTTGCCGGCTCCAATAAGAGATGTGCAAATATCTTCAAAATATTAGTGTCCAGTTTACTAAGGCAGTTTTCTCATTCTGTATCTCTGGGAAAACAGCTCAACAAACCAGGCCCTAAGGGGCTGATTTAACAAGCTGAGCATTAAGGGTAGGCTGAAATTCAGCACACAATTTCTTAACACACAAGTTCATTCTTTTTTAACCTCCAATGCAGTAAGCTAATGGTTTGCTAATGCAGTGGGAGTCGAAAAAAAAGCATAAATTGGAAAATATGTGCAAAGTAAGAGTTTAGCACACAGAAAACTATGATTTATGCACAGAAAGCATTTTTTGTACATATAAATCAAATTATATTCAGAAAACATGATTTGTGTAGATAAACCATATAAAAATAGGGTTTATACACGCAAACATTTTTAGCACAGAAAGCGGTTTTTTTGTGAGAAGAAAACATGCTTGTTGTGCACCGGAACGCCTGCTTCTGGACATAGACTAATACTCGTGCTGGAAACCTTATTCTACCTCTGGCCAGGAGTGACGTTTCCAGCACTAAGAACACCTGAGTTATGCCAGTATACCTCTCTGCATTGGGGATAATAGTTAATGCCTTCATTAGCATGGGGCTTCCATGCAAGGGCATTAAGCAGGATGCACAGTTTTTAAAACGCACATTTTTGGTGCGTAAAACTCCTTGTGCTTCAGTACAGTTTGCACACAACTGCAGGTAAATCTGCGCTCTGCTGAATGCACCTTATTACATTGGGCCCTAAGTTTGTTGAACAAGTCCACGAACTAGGAAAAATTCAGAAATGTTTTTGAATTATTTCATATTTTTGATGGGAAAAAAATGTCTTTTTTTCATTTCAAAGTGGACTTTTTGGGATTTTCTTCGATTTCACTAGGATTCATCAAGGCGTAGGCAGGTAGACATTTCCTCAGTGGATCCGAGTAATATCCAAAAAGAAAATTCTCCGGCAAGCTCAAACTAAGCTGAAATCTGCCTTCTCTACGGGATGCACAAGGTGAAGTCTTAGTACTGGGCACACTTACAGACCAAAACATGCAGGGACGGCAAGAACCGCCAGGCACTTCTCCTGTTCCAACCGATCCGGAGTCAGGAAGCGAGAAATACTCCCCTCCCCAATTTGAGGATGGCTTCTCAGAGGCATTCGCCTCTCCCCTCCGGAGCAGCCTGACAGCATCTGCTCTACAGGCTGCAGCTTATCTCACAGTTCACCTCTGCTCCCCCAGGGCTGTTTCTGCTGATCGCCTGCTTTCCCCCCCATTAATCTGATCTGAATGATGTATTGACTTGAGCTGGTGCAGCCCAACAGGAAACTGCTCATTTAGCAATTACTCAGAGAGAAGGTGGCAACCTTGGCAAGACAAGCTTTTACTGCTCTGTTTGTCAGTTCAATAAGCCTGACAGTAAGATATTTGCAACTTAAAGAGCAGGAAACCTTTTTCTTTTAAGGCGCACCGAGATAGTGGAAACGAGATAGGCAGAGGCCGTGAAAGGGGCTTCTAATGAGGGCAGGTGTACTTTAGAGTGGAGGGGAATGGGAGGATTTTGTACTATACTGAGGGGTATAGATTGGGGTGGGGAGGTGTAATTTCAGATGGTGGTGGGGTGGGGGGTGGAAGATTCAGCGGATGGAGGAAGACCGCGGCAGAGAATGGACTGTTGATTGCGGCCTTGCGATGCCAGTGCGTGCGCTGGTATGGTGGGAGACGGCTGACCTGGATGATGGCGCCGAGGGAGAACAGCCAGGCTTCGCTGCACACGCTGCTTGCTATCATATAACAGAGACGGGTGCTATCTACAGATTCTATGCAACGGTCGGGGCAGTTGAGGGTGGGGTGGAGAGAGGGATGGAGAAGAGTCTTATGGGGTGGGGGAGAGCATGGATGAGGCTAATTGAAAGGTCCGGGCAGTGGGCCCCGGGAAGATCCCGGCTCAACCGGACCAGTTGGTGGTGGAGGAGGTAGAGTCACAGTTTGCGGCACTGGCGGAAGGTGGGATAGAGGAGATGGGATTGAATGTTTCCCCCCTGTCTGGCAGCTGAAGCAGTGTTTTTGTGGACCTGCTGCACTGGGAGGTGGGTCGGGGGTTCTTGTTATGTTCCGGTTGGGAGCGTCAGAGGTATTCCAAAAAATGGAGGTTGCATACAGGGCTGTTGCAAGGGTATTGGGCGCCCTAGGCGAAACCTACAGTCAGCCCCTCCCCCATCACACAATTAAAAATTAGGTATTTATAATAATAGATTTTACATAAACAAGAACATTTAACTACAGTCTTCTGAGGTAAAAATATCACTTATAAAGATGTATATTATATTTACATGCAGAGCTGTAAAACCCTGGCATTAGGTCTATTGTACTTTGTGTTGGGTATGGATTTAGCTCGCAGAAAACCACAAGTAAACTGAATTACAATTTCAATACAGTAAATCTCCCAAATCAAAACTCCAATAACTGCCAGCACTCAAAAGACAAAACAACCTTAATTATGAAAAGGCAAAACTGCAATTATTACACCAGGCCCTAAAATACCAATACACCTATTAGGAAAACAGAAAAAGCCAGGCTGCTATAGATCCCTACACATAACCTGCACACAAGCAGAATACGTCAATTCAGTCACACATGCAGAGTACAAACAGACCCTCACAAAAATGCAGAGTAAAGTATTAATAAAAACGTGTAGAGAAAAACTGAACTGTTAACTGCAACAGGCCAGACTATTATACAGTGCAACAGTGGAAAAACAGAAATAATACAATTCCTCAGAAAACATCAAACAATAAAATCAGGAAATATAAATCAATAGAAGTAAAACCATACTAATGAATAGAATATTTCAAAACAGCTAACAAATAGAACAACAAAAATTTTCCGAAGACCAATAAAATATTTCAAACACCATCCAATACTTTAAATTTTAAAAGGATAAAAAATCCCCGGCTGTTCCTAACTGGGATCTTTTGATTGTTGTGGATTAGCAGGGGAGAGGTGAGAGGTTGGTCCTCACAATCATTCTCTCCCATATATACACACATGTTCAATCATAGAACATGCTCTCACACACACACACATACTCTCACATAGTATGTGAGATGCACACAGACATGCTCTTTCATGCTCAGACACACACACACGGTCTCACAGATACATACACACATGCTGTCACTGACAGACATGCTCTCTCAGATACCCACAGACATGCTCTCACCGATATACTCACGGATACATAGACATGCTCACACACACACATGCTCTCACATATATACACAGAAAGGCTTTTTTCATGCTCACACACATGCTCTCACATATATACACAGAAAGGCTTTTTCATGCTCACACACACACATACTCTCACATATATGCACAGAAAGGCTTTTTCATGCTCACACACACGCTCTCACATATACACGCTCTGACATGCTCAGACACACATGGTCCCAGCACACATGCTGTTACTGACACACAGACATGCTCTTTCACACAGACATGCTGTCACAGTCACAGATACATACATCCTCGCAGACACACAACATGCTCTCAATCATTCACTTCACCCCTCCCCCTCCCCAGTAGAAGTACAAGTCCAGCAGCAGCCTCCTCTCTCAGTATCCTCTTTCTTGAGGTCGCGGGCGCTGATGTCGCTGTGTTTCCTGCGAGGGGAGGGGCCTCCTGCGCTTGGGCCAATGTTGCCTCTTCCTGCGACAGGCCGGGGGATGCGCTGATCTTTTTTCCTGCGTGGCCTCTTCTTCCCGCCCCTGCAGACCCACCACTTCCTCTTCTGGGCTGCAGGGTCGGGAAGAAGGGGAAGTCATGCCATCACCGCCCCCAGACCGGTGGCGCCCTAGGCGGTTGCTGATCCCTCCACCAGCCCTGGCCGCATGGCGCAGCGTGGGGGCCCCAAGTGAATTAGGTTGTGGTCAGTAGGCCTAGCAAGAGGTTAAACATCATAATTCTGAATGTAGGAGGCCCAGATACACTTGTCAGAAGGAAAAGAAATTTTATTTTATACATCTTTTTAGTAGAAAATCCCAAAATTTACCACAGCCAGTTCTCAACAGAGGGCAGATACCAACAATGAATAGTCTGAGTCCAAGTTATTTCTGGTGCTTCGCGTTGTATTACAATGACTACGTTTCTTCATATTTTATTTTATCCCCCCTCCCTCCCCTTGTTTTCCCCCCACATCCATTCATTCCACGCAATCAAACAAACACTCTCATCCCATCGTCATCACGCCAGGACACCTCCCGTATAATTATTTCCATGATATTGCCAAAAAAAAAAAAAGTGTCCCTCAACCAAATTTTGTTACCCTTTCCCTCAACTGAAAATACCTCATGTGAGAAGCCAGCCGCTTAGGCTGCTGCACTTCTCTCTTACGGTGGCACAGCCCCATTTGGGCAGTATGGAACCTTATCCATGAGTGAAACGAGGGAATTTCCTCACTCTTCCAATCAAGCAACGCCGCTTTTCTGGCCAGCAGCAATGCAACTGATGAAAAAAAGGTTTCCCCTCCCCCCCTCGTGGCAATCTGACCGCCTGCTCCGTGAGATGAAAATAAATCAGCATCCCCGACCAAGCTACCGAACAGCCCCCATTATACGATCTAACAGGCCGATACAGTACAGTGGAGCTATGGTGGAGTGCACTGTTAACCGGCATTTGGACGCGCGTTTTCGACGTGCTAGCTTTACCCCTTATTCAGTCGAAAAAGTGCGTCCAACCCCCCCCCTCCCCCGAGACTAATAGCACCCGCAACATGCAAATGCATGTTGATGGCCCTATTAGGTATTCCCGCGCGATTCAGTAAGTAAAATGTGCAGCCAAGCCGCATATTTTACTTTCAGAAATTAGCGCCTACCCAAAGGTAGGCGATTAATTTCTGCCGGCACCGGGGAAGTGCACGGACAAGCAGTAAAAACTGCTTTTCTGTGCACCCTCCGACTTAATATCATGGCGATATTAAGTCGGAGGTCCCAAAAGTTAAAAAAAAGTAAAAAAAAAAGTAAAAAGCAGCCCGCGGCTCGCAAACTGGACGCTCAATTTTGCCGGCATCCGGTTTCCGAATCCGTGGCTGTCAGTGGGCTCGAGAACCGATGCCGGCAAAATTGAGCGTCGGCTGTCAAACCCGCTGACAGCCGCCGCTCCTGTCGAAAAAGAGGTGCTAGGGCCGTGCTAGTGTCCCTAGCGCCTCCTCTCCCGCGAACTTTACTGTATCGGCCCGTAAGTAAACACAAACCTTCCTCCAATATGCTTGCGTTTTATGGCAGCCTGCAAACGTACGGCATAAGCTCCCCTTACGCACATTACATTTCCCACACAAATCTGAATCCCATAGGCGCATTTCTGTCCCAGTACCCCAGTGATATAAACCCGACGTAACGGTTTCAGCTGAACTTCCCTCGTTGACCTACCAAGGAAAGTGCAAACTAGGAGCCCTTTTCCTCCACACCTAGGTCGTCATTCCACTGCTTTGCCAATTTAAGAACCCGCGGCTCTGGCAAGCCGGTTTTCACATGAGTTACCCCTATCGCTATCTTCCTGAATTTAGGGACAGAGGACAAGAAGTTTTAATTTCCTGAAAAGTCTGGGGGGCAATGGTTGTGCTCTGGCGGGAAACGCGCGTCAGACCCAGAGCATAAAAAACTGGTGCGGGAAGGTGACAGGGCAGGAGTTTCCCTCTGTGTATAATACGATGAGCGGAGGCATCTGTATTTTAATTCATAAAGCCTGCCCGACGACGGTTACAAAAGGTAGGTTTGTAGCCCCGGAACGGGCCGCACATGGACAACACTTTGTTCTGGTTTACGTATAAGGTCCAAATGCAGGACAGAGGAAGTTCTACAGGACGCTAGCGCAAAAGCTGGAGGGATTTTCCTGTGCTCCCTTTCTTACGAGGGGGGAATGTCCAGATCCTGCCGTGGGTGGCTCTTCCTCGGCAGGCAGGGCTAGGGAGCGGGGCTGCGCACTCTGATCGACCACCCCCCCCCCGGGATGGGTTGACTTTTGGAGAAGGCCACACCCCTCCAGTCGGGGGCTTCGCGTTTTTCTCCCACAGGGACGGCTCTTACAGTCGCACAGACTTTTTCTCGGGTTCCCCAGAACGGAGTGGAAAGGCGGGCCCCCCCTCACTTAGTCCAGCCACTCCTGCAGCCGTCCTCAGCTGGGAGCCGACGCACGTTTCTAAAAGGTGTTCAGGGGGCGAGCTGAGCGATGGGCGTCTTAGTACCCGAAGTACGCGGCCTAAACCACAGGTGGGGATTTCAGAATGCAAGCCCAGGGCACTGGCAGCCAGCTCCGCCCCCTGCAGGCGCCCCTTTGGCAGTTTTCAGGCCCTATTTTACCCGGGTAACTCCTTAGATACCCGGGTAAAATCATTGGAAAATATGTCTTCCAGATGCTTAAGGCTATCAGAAATGTTTCACCGGTCTGCTTCATTCTGCACACTTTTCTACTGGAGCCACTTCTCCATTTTTTTTTTTTTTAATTTTACAAGGAAATGAATGTGCGAGAATCATGAAGAGAGAACCCAGACAGGGCAGCTTTTCAATGCAGCTGTCACCTTCCTTTGCGTTCATTCACAGTTTTGAAAAGGGCACTGCATTATAGTATAGCCACTTTTTTTTTTGTGTGTGTGTGTGAGGCAGATTTTTTAAAAACAAAACAATTTGCAGCCAGGCCCAGATTTGGGTAGAGGCAACACAGGCCCGAGGCGCCCAAATTTTGAAGGTACCATATATCCGGGCCACGGAGACGGCTGCTTCTGCTTGCTGTCGGGCAGTGTGCTGGCACAGCGTGAAAGAGGCGCCACGGTGGCGCTCTCTGCCTCTGCACACCAAAACCTTAAAAATCTGGCCCAGTTTACAGCCAGTTCTGAAACTCTGAAAAAATCATGCTCTCTCTGCAGGACGTACCCAGGCCAGAAGTAAGAGGCTGCTTCTCATGGTGCCGCAGTAGCCCAGCATCCCCACGATGACGAGGAAACAGCAGACGGCGATCATCACCGGATGGACCACGGGAAAGTAGGCGAGTACGATGGCCTCTTCCACCCTGGAAGAAGAGGCAGGAACATGACTCCCAACCCATGAAAGGAAACACAACCAGGCAGCCTAAACTAGTCTCACAGCTCCCTCCGTTTCTGGTTAAGCGTAGGGAGAACGCGGGGTCGGTTCTTTGCTTTACCTTATTTTGTAGGGGTTATTTTCCCTTTACTCTTTTCTCCCTGAAGCCACCTCCCCCTCCCCCCCCCAGACAGGATTCTCCTGCTAAGCCATTTCTATACTTCTGGCCCTGTAAGACCGGCCCCGTTGCTGCTGTGGGGGCCGATTGCCATCAGGAAATCTTGGCAAGCCGTGAACTAACGGTTCTTTCCATGCCGGGCTGCAAGCCCCCAAGCGCCGGTGAAGCGGAGAGCGGAGAGAGAGGGGAGGCCCTACGTACCTCGTTTCTGCAGTCAGAGTGAGGACATTGCTTATGTAATCTCTCATCCAAGCCGAGACCCCCAGGATGCACAGGGACATCAACTGAAAAACAGAAAAAAAAAAAAAACAGCAAACCGGCGTCACTCGGCAATTACATCACAGCAGCAAACACGGGCAATACTTCGCTTTGAGCACAGGCATGATCCAGCAACAGCGTTAGCCAAGCTACCCAAAATATCAACGTGCCTGTTTCCTGGCTTGGTTGCTCAGAGTAATCCGGATCATCTTTATAGTACTATTGGATATACACAATGGTGATAAGGCCCCGTCACAAACAACTTAGAATCTGCAGGCATACTTAAGGTAACAGAAACACAGAAACGACAGCAGAAAAGGACCACATGGTCCATCCAGTCTGTCCAGCAAGCTTCTGGTAGTATCTGCGGCGCCGTGCGGGTCACTCCCATGTAGTCAGTCAGTTTTGCTTGACCTGCTTTGCTTATGGAGATAGTGACCTGCCCAAGGTCACATAAAATGATTTTCAGTGGAAAAAGTGAGATGGCAACCAACTCTGCTTTCCTCCAGCTCATTGCTCTAACTACTAGGCCATCCTCTTTGGGTCTTGTGTCTAGATTTCCTTTTATTCTCCCCTGTCTTTGCATTATTTGGAACAGAAGGTGGTGTGCACCTATTATAAGAACTCTTCAGTCTGTCGCCCTTCAACTGCCCAGGCCATCTTCATGGTACGTAGTGCCCGCTGCAAGGGGATTTTTTTATAAAGGTGGGCACAGCAGTGCCCCAGTGTACAGAGATAAACATGGGGCAAGAGGCAGAGCAGATGGAGCTTCCAAAAGCTTTATAAAAAAACAACTAATCTCCTCTCAGGACCGAAATACAAATCAAAACACAAAAAAAAGGGACAGCTTAATGAGTCGATTTGCTGGGACTGCCAAGCAAATAATCTAAAATACCTATTCTTTAGCACTGTTGCTGCAGTGTGCCTTTCCTCTCGTTCTTTTTGTGGCCCCCAAATGGCCACTTCAGAAAAATAATTATTTTTTATTTTATCAACGATCCGTCCCACTGAGAGCAGCAGGCAGTGGCCAACTTACCCCCCTCAGGCTGCATTTCAGACAGCAACAGCCCCACACAGAAGACCCTGCTCTCGTCAGCCGTTATCAGCATTTGCCCACGCTAATGAAGATGAGCCTGGGGCACCAGCCACGCAGCAGTATGAGGGGGGGAAAAAACGTGCGTACACCTACCTAGGAGAAAAGTCTCTCGTTCAGAGGCATAACCAGGCACGGATCTTCACTGCCCAAAGCAAAAGTGCCTCGGCAGTCCAGCACCATCCAAAGATTCGGGACAGGCAGCTCCCCCACCACCACCACCAAATCCACTGCTCTCCCCATCACCCCCGCCAGCAAGAATCCATCAGCTTACACCTACTTATCTGATTTCTTTATTTCCTTGTACTATAATTTTTCTTTCCAGGTTCGGTGAGAAGACGTCTACCCCAAGACGCCTTCAAGTGATGAAGAGTCAACCAAAAGGGCCGCAAGCCCCTGGGAAATTACCCCGATATGCAAGCCGACAGAAGCGAAGGATTTTACTGCCAATGAATAATCAAAGCCTTTTCCCCAGTCCCCAGCAATCAGTCGCTTTTGCTAACCGTGCACCGAAGGGGAAACCTTCAAAACAGCTCGCCCAGGTGCAAAGCCCGCAGGTGCTCGGTGCACATTTTTTCAAAGGGAAAATCTGGGTGTAACTTTCCCTCTTGAAACTCGCCCCTGGTTACGACCGGCACACGGACTTCGCACCTGCGTTTTCCATTGGCCCAATCCAGCAGGTGTGCGATGGGCGCACGCTATTTCTTAATCTTGCCGGAAACAGGCCTGGGGGAACGCCTCTCCCCTTAACCCGGCTCCATGTGCACACGTGGAGGAAACCCCCCCCCCCCCCCGGGTACTTTTAATCACCACCAGCCCCTTTACCCAGTTAAACGCACTTTGATAAGTGCCCTCTAAAAGACTTGACGAGTCAAGCTGTGCATGCTGTAGCAGCAAAAGACAGCCTGGACCCTGTTTGTGTAAACAAGAAAATAATCCTAGAAGAGTTTAAAAAAATTCCTCCAGAGTTTACTCGCCAGGGAAGAAACGCATTTGCCATGAAAATCCTCCTTCAACCCTCCCCCTGCCCCCCAAAATATTCTGTCTCGCCTCTCTTACTGCAAACTCCTCCATCCTTCCCAGCAGCCTTCTCACTCTCCCCCTTTTCTCTCCACTATCCTCTCTCCTCCTCTTCCCACCTATGCAACTGTGTCTCACTCACCTCCTCCATTCCCTGCCCCCCCCCCCCCCCGCGGTCCTGCTACTGCTGCTGCCGCCTCCCAGACTATCTGGGCTCAGACTGCTCCTCTGGGCCTCAATCAGGCCTAAGACAAGTCGCCTGCTCTTGTTTCTGACCAGCCCTGTTTACGAACCACCAAAATCCAGTCTATATACCTGTATCGAGAGAAAGAGATTAGATACAGATACGCAAATGTCCTATAATTTACCCACATCTATCTGTGTACATATGGCAGCCAGGTCACAATAGAGAAGTTTGCCACAGGACCATACATAGCTTTCTAGCTGACGATATCATCTCCCTGTGCCCTCACGCCACCCTTTTTCTCTCTGATGACTAAAAAACTGACTTTGTTAAAGGGCTACTGGTACAAGCCATATCAGATTTCCAGCAGACGGCCCTGGGTCAGTAGCTGTGCATCCTTTCACTTTGGTTCCCGTATCTTGTCAAGTTTCAGTCTCTCATGACATCATGTGCTTCTTCTTTATATTATTCTTGTACTTATACAGTTTTACTCTGCTTTAACTTCTTTCTAAATTCCATTTTTTCTGTCCGATTAACGTTTGGAGATGCATGCGCATAGAGTTGGTGGCACGAAAATATCCCCGCGTCCCGCGAGAAGGCCACTGACAACCACCTCAACAAATCACCTTCAAGGTCATCTCGCTAACTCCCAGTATCGCTCAACATCTTTTCCGCAACAGCCAGATGCATTTAAGGACCTCTGAGAGAGCAGAGGACTGTATGAATATTTTTGTATAGTTCAGGTTACAGGTGCATCACAGAATACAAAAGATTTGCTCTGACAATATTTGAAGCAACACTCACTGAACTGTTTCTGTGCTAAATATTTTACTGTCTGACGGTTTAAATAATTTCAGACAGTTGCAGGGGGGAGGGGGAGATTGGTACGTATTTCCTTGTTTAAAAAAAGAAGGCACATTGAATCAGCACAAGCTTGAATTTTGGTAATGACAGGGCCCCGACTGTTAAAATAGCTGAGGCCTTGACAGTGGGCAGTAACTGCACCCAGTTTCAAGCTTGTGCTAATTCAGCCCTTCTGTATACGTTTTATTTAATAGTTTTATACCCGCTCAGTCACCAACTCTTGGCAGTTTACAACAAAGCATACATAAATATATCTAAAACAATAAAACAAACATGAAAGATAATAAGGCGTATCATACATATGTCTAAAAGTAAAACATATAAGGCAAAGAAAACAAAATGAACAGAGAGAAATGAATAAATGTGCATTACACTTTTCTCTTACAAGAAAAGAAGAACCCTCAAAGTAAATCTTGACCAGAGGGTTCATTTGTAGGGGAACGTCCCGGAAGGCAGTTCCAGCACTTCTTTTCAGGTTTAAGAGAAAGGAGGTGGAGCATCAGGGTTGTTCTGCTGAGCCCCTCTCCTTCAGGCAGCCTGCAGGGAAGAGGAGGAGAGAGGATACGACTGGGACAGACAGAGCACAGGACAGCCACTCTACTCCCTAATCCAGACCCTTCCCTTCTGTTCCCCCCGCCCCTCCTCTTCTACAGGGAACAGGAGGGGAAGGGGGTGATGCTGCAGAGCAAAAAAAAGACATAAAAAGAGAATGAATTAGCACAAGTCTGAAACTTATGTGCAATAGTGCCCGGTTGTCAAGGCTTCAGTGCTGGCCTTGAAACACACCACAGCTAACAGGTTTCTTCTGCTAATTCAACCATGGGCGTAACATCCATAGTGCACAACGGTGCACAGGCACCACCAGCTTGGGAAACTATCGCATCTTCTCTGGCTGTCCTCACAGAACAATAAGCGCGGCCACCCACCACTGCTGTTTCCCTCCGCGTTGCATGAGTCTGCTGGACACGTTCTGCGCTTGCGCATGCATGCATCTCTAAGCTGCATATGTGCGCTGGTGCACAGCTTTTCTTGGGGCAAGCACAGCCCTCCCCCCCTCCTCCCCCAGTGCAGAAAGCCTGGCGGGGCTATGGTAGAGACCATCCCACCACGGCCCGAAGTGAAGAAGAGGCCGGGTGTGTAACACTGTGTGAGAACTTGTGTGTCTGTGTGAGAGGCTGCATTGTATCTGTGTTTAGAGATTGTATGTGAGTACTGTGTGTCTGAGAGAACGTGTCTGTGAAAGCCTGTGTGTCACACACGCTCTTACACACATAGTAATAATGTGTGTGTGAGAGAGAGGGAGTGTGTGTGAAAACATTGGTGTGTGTATATGAGAGGGAGTGTCTGAAAGAATGAATGTGTTAGTATATGTGTGTGTGTGTGAGTGAGGGAGAGAAAGAAGATATAGTTTGTGTGGCACTACCCTTTCTAATGCTTGATAATCTCAGGGCAACCGGAAATCAAAAGATCCCAGGTAGAGAGAGCAGGAGAATTTTTAATCCTTAGTCGTTTTAATTATTGGGTGTAATTTGATATTTCTATTATTTTTAAATATAAATATATATATATATATATAATATTAGAACATTTTTCAATTATTGGATGTTTTATTCATCAGAGGTTTTGAAATATTTTATTGGTGTTTGGGAAATAGAACAAATTTATGCAAGTTTTTTTTCTAATTATTGGATGTTAGTCACCTGTTTGGACATTTATTCTTTTTATTAGCATGGTTTTAATATTATGTTTTATATCTCTGATTTTATTGTTTGATGTTTTGAGAGGAATGATGAGGTTTCTATTTTTTCATTGCTGCACTGTATAACAGTTGTGCTTGTGGTTTCCAGTTCAGTTTTTGTTGGCACATTTCTACTCTGTATTAAGTGAAGGTCTGTCTGTATTTTAAAGATCCAGTTCTTGTGTAACTTTAATTCTTGCTGTGAAAACGACGGCACTTACCCAATGGCTTTTACGGCATTGTTGCTACCTCTTCCTCATTTCTATTTTAGTATAAATGTGTTTTTATTGAATTTTTAAGAAAGTCCACATAGAAATAATACAAACATTTCTGCTTTCTTCCATACAACGGATATTATCAACAGTTTTATAAAGAATGGAACGACGTTGTTTCCCTGCCCTATATCTCCCCCATCCCTTCCCCTTATTAATATCAGAAATTGGGTGAATAAGTTTACTCATGAAAACCTAGAGGTCGATATTCAAAATCCGTTCAGATGGATAATTGAAAAGCGAGCCATCTAAATAGCCAGCCAGCTATATTTAAAGCCATATGCAGCTAATGCTGGTCACGCCGTAAAGCTGTCCTAAAAGCTGGCCAGATATACTTATCCAGCTAACTTTATGATAGAGATATTCAGGGTTGCGGCAGCACCGCAGAATACCCCCGTTAATTTAGCCAGATAGCTATATCCGTCTACCTTACCCCTAGATTCATCATTCTGCTATATTTATTTATATTTATAGCAGAATGATGAGTCTTGAAAAAAGGGGCGAGGGGGGGAGATAGTGGGCAGCCGGCCGCACCACACACTATCGCCCCCATAGCGCCACGGGAAAAGGTGTAGTTATTTCCCGCGGTGCTGCCGGCGATAATGTGAAAAATATTATCGCCCGCAGCGCTGCCGGGAGATAACTCCGCCCAAACCCCGCCCACACTCCTCCCCTTCCTCTAATTTTAATAATACCGCCGCAACACCGGCACATCGCAAAATAACGAATGAGCCTGTAAACTTGCCACTCCACGGCTGAACATCGACCTATTCATTTCTATTTTAAAACAGAAGTTTGTTCTTTTATTAATTTCACTTGCATACAGAAAGCGGTTGTGAATGTTCTTGCAGAAAATGTTTTTTCATTCACTCATTTTAATGTAACTGCTGTTAGAAGATAAGGTGATTATTTTAAGGGATCAGCTAATGTTCCCTCTAAGGACTGAGTTGCTGTGAGCATAAATTTCTTAGGCTTTTTTTTTTGCATCAAAGAAAGTGGTGCTCACAGGGTAATGTAGGAGGGTGGACTGTGTGCTAGGGCACACGGCGGCAGCAAATATTCTGGTGCACCACCAACTCCGGCCCCTGAATTCAACCAATTTTTGTTCTGTTACCCAAGATTTAATTTCTGGCTGACCAACCAAGGATGGCATTCTGCCAGCTTTTTTTTTTTCCCAGGACACAAGGAGACAGATCAGAGCTGGCAGTATAAGTCAGCCCTGGCTCACTCACGGAAACGGAGCAGAACTGGTGGTATAAATCAGGCCCAGCTCCCTGCAGAAGTGGGGCAGAGTGGTGGTGGCAGGATTATTTCTGGTCTCCCAAGTCCCAGAGAAAGCAGATTAGAGAGAGTGTTGGAGCTGCATACCAAGAGATGAGAGCGGCCTTGATTTGTGTGCAGTTTCCTGGCACCAGAGGCGTGCGGTGACATTAATAGCAGGGTATTCAGTCTTACTCCCCCCCCCCCACCCCCCACTACATGCACCGCCCAATCTGCCCACCTTCCTTCCCTGGTCTACAGTAATCTCACTCCCTCTCCCCTAGAGCAGGAGCTTCTCAACCTTTTTTATATCAGGGCACACTTTAAAGTTTGCTTGATCCTCGTGGCGCAGTGATATAGTTGCCATGGAGAAGGTACAGAGAAGGGAGACCAAAATGATAAAGGGAATGGAACAGCTCCCCTATGAGGAAAGACTAAAGAGGTTAGGACTTTTCAGCTTGGAGAAGAGACGGCTGAGGGGGGGGATATGATAGAGGTGTTTAAGATCATGAGAGGTCTAGAATGGGTTAATGTTTATCAGTTTATTTATTCTTTCGGATAATAGAAGGACTAGGGGGCACTCCATGAAGTTAGCATGGGGCACATTTAAAACTAATCGGAGAAAGTTCTTTTTTACTCAACGCACAATTAAACTCTGGAATTTGTTGCCAGGGGATGTGGTTAGTGCAATTAGTATAGCTGTGTTTAAAAAAGGATTGGATAAGTTCTTGGAGGAGAAGTCCATTCCCTGCTATTAATTAAGTTGACTTAAAAAATAGCCACTGCTATTACTAGCAACGGTAACATGGAATAGACTTACGGCCGGATTTTAAAAGGGTTACGCGCATGTTATGCACGTAACCTTTTTAAAAGCCCCCTGCTCGCGCCGAGCCTATTTTGCATAGGCTCGGCGGCACGCGCAAGCCCCAGGACACGCGTAAGTCCCAGCGCGATTTTCGGGGCATATCGGGGGCATGACGCCGGCCCGGGGGCATGGTCAAGGCCTCCGGACCAGCCCCCAGGTCTGGTGATGGCGCGCCAGCAGCCCGCTGGCGGGCGCAAAGTTACATCTGCCTCCGGCCGGCGTAACTTTGCCAACAAAGGTAGGGGAAGGGTTAGATAGGGCCGGGGAGTGACTTAGGTAGGGGAAGGGAGGGGAAAGTGCGGGGGGGGGGTAGAAGGAAAGTTCCCTCCGAGGCCGCTCCGATTTTGGAACGGCCTCGGAGGGAACGGGCAGTGCGCGCAGGGCTCGGCACACGCAAGTTGCACAAATGTGCACCCCCTTGCGCACACCGACCCTAGATTTTATAAGATACACGCGGCTACACGTGTATCTTATAAAATCCGGCGTACATTTAGAAAATCTACCCCTTAGTTTTTGGGTACTTGCCAAGTTCTTATGGCCTGGATTGGCCACTGTTGGATACAGGATGCTGGGCTTGTGGACCCTTGGTCTGACCCAGTATGGCATGTTCTTATGTTCTTAACCAAATTTTACAGTATCACAGATATTCATACCCGCTGGTCACGTGACTATGAAAATGCACTTTTAACTAAAAACTGAACAGCACAACCCCCCCCCCCCCCAAGGGCCATCTCAAAGAGCACTCTCTTTCTCTGTAAACCCAACCCCCCCCCTCAAGATCCAATCCCAATCTCTTTCTCCTCAACGCCCAGTGTTCCCTTTAAGGATTGGCTTGCTGTGTGCAAACATTTTTTTATTACTTTACCCTGTGAGGCAAAAAGCCTATCACTTTTATGCTCACAGCAACCCAGTCGTTAGAGGGAACATTGGCTGAGTCCATCCCTTGCTTAAAATAATCCCCTAATATCTACTAACAGCATTGAAAATAAAATGTGTATGAAAAAATATTTTCAGCAACAACATTCAAAACTGCTTTCTGCCTGCCGGTGAAATTAATAAAGAGCAAAGTTTGTTAAAATGGAAATGATGAAGGGGGTGACCATAATGTCGTAAAAGCCAGTGATAAGTGCCATCATTTTCACAGCAAGAATTAACGTTACACAAGAGAGACCATCACTAAAATAAAAGAGAAAGGCCATAAAGTATAAATAGAAATGTGCCAACAAAAACTGAACTGAAACCCACAAGCCCAAGTGTACTATGCAGGATAACAAGGGAAAAACAGAAACATCATCATTCCTCACAAAACAATAATAGCAAGACATAAAACATTCTGAATATTAAAATCATACTAAAAAAAGAAATAAATGTAAAAAAACAGCCAACAAACATCCAATAATTTTAAAAAACTTGTTATATATTTCTCAAAAAAAACAATAAAATATTTCAAAAACAGCAGAAATATCAACCACCACTCAATAATTAAAATAAAAAGGAGTTTAAAAACTCCTGCTCACCATACCTGGAATCTTCTGATTTACAGCCATCCTGAGATTGTCATGAATTGAGGGAGGGAAGGCCACACAAACTTTACCTTCTCTCTCTCACACACACACAAAACACCAAATTCATAGAAATGACGGCAGAAGAAGACCAAACGGCCCATCCAGTCTGCCCAGCAAGCTTTCGCACTTTTTTTTCTCTCACATACTTATCTGTTTCTGTTGGCTCTTAGTAACCTTTTTTTATTCTATTTCCCTTCCACCCCCGCCATTAATGTAGAGAGCAGTGTTGGAACTGCATCTAAGTGAAATAGCTTAATTTAGTTAGGGATATTAACCACCGCAATAAGCAAGCTGCACCCATGCTTATCTGTTTATTCAGACTGTGTAATTCAGTCCTTGTTGATTGTTGCCTAAATATAGATCCACCTTTCTTCATTCCCCCCTGCCATTGAAGCAGAGAGCCATGCTGGCTATGCATTGAAAGTGACGTATCAGTACTGCTCCCCCGCCGTTGAAGCAGAGGGCCATGCTGGATATGTGTAAATTGTCAAAATTTCCTCCCCTGCCGTTGAAGCAGAGAGCTATGCTGGATTTGCATTGAAAGTGAAGTATCTGGTATTTTTTGGTTTGGGGTAGTAACTGCCGTAACAAGCAAGCTACTCCCCTGCTTTTATGTGGTTGCAAATCCTTTTTTCCCACATTTCCTCTTGCCATTGAAGCATAGAGCAATGTTGGAGTCGCATTATTGAATAAGGATATTCATCTCCAGGTTGTAGCCATCATTCCCTCAAGCCACCCCCATGCCTCTTCTCTTCATTCACATCCTCTAGACTTTATGGATCCACAGTATTTATCCCACGCCCCTTTGAAATCCTTCACAGTTTTGGTCTTCACCACTTCCTCCGGAAGGGCATTCCAGGCATCCACCACCCTCTCGTGAAGAAATACTTCCTGACATTGGTTCTGAGTCTTCCTCCCTGGAGTTTTAAATCATGACCCTGGTTCTGCTGATTTTTTTGCAACGGAAAAGGTTTGTCGTTGTCTTTGGATCATTAAAACCTTTCAAGTATCTGAAAGTCTGTATCATATCACCCCTACTCCTCCTTTCCTCCAGGGTGTACATATTTAGATTCTTCAATCTCTCCTCATAAGTCATTCGATGAAGACCCTCCACCTTTTTGGTCGCCCTTCTCTGGACCGCCTCCATCCTGTCTCTGTCCCTTCGGAGATACAGTCTCCAAAACTGAACACAGTACTCCAGGTGAGGCCTCACCAAGGACCTGTACAAGGGGATAATCACTTCCCTTTTCTTACTCGATATTCCTCTCTCTATGCAGCCCAGCATTCTTCTGGCTTTAGCTATCGCCTTGTCACATTGTTTTGCCGACTTCAGATCATTAGACACTATCACCCCAAGGTCTCTCTCCTGCCCCGTGCATATCAGCCTTTCTCCCCCCATCGAATACAGTTCTTCCGGATTTCCACACCCCATATGCATGACTCTGCACTTCTTGGCATTGAATCTCAGCTGCCATATCTTTGACCACTCTTCCAGTTTCCTTAAATCCCGTCTCATTCTCTCCACTCCTTCCGGCATGTCCACTCTGTTGCAGATCTTAGTGTCATCTGCAAAAAGACAAACCTTACCTTCTATCGCGTCCGCAATGTCGCTCACAAGATATTGAACAGGACCGGTCCCAACACCGACCCCTGCGGCACTCCGCTCAACACCGCTCTCTCTTCAGAGTAAGTTCCATTTACCATCACACATTGTCTTCTGTCCGTCAACCAGTTTGCAATCCAGGTCACCACCTTGGCACTCACTCCTAAGCTTCTTATTTTATTCACCAGTCTCCAGTGCGGAACCGTATCAAAAGCTTTGCTGAAATCCAAGTAGATGACATCGAGCGCTCTTCCTTGATCCAATTCCTTGGTTACCCAGTCAAAAAATTCTATCAGATTTGTCTGACAGGATCTTCCCCTGGTGAATCCATGCTGCCTCTGGTCCAGCAATTCTTCCGACTGTAGATATCTCACTATTCCTTCTTTTAACAGCGACTCCATTACTTTTCCCACCACTGAGGTGAGGCTAACCGGTCTGTAATTACCAGTCTCTTCTCTGTTTCCACTCTTGTGAAGCGGGATCACCACCGCTCTTCTCCAATCACTCGGTACCACTCCCGTTTCTAGGGATCTATTGAACAGGTCACACAGCGGACCCACCAGCACATCTCTGAGCTCCCTCAGTATCCTGGGATGAACCTCATCAGGCCCCATGGCTTTGTCCATTTTCAATTTCCTCAGCTCTTCCCATACATTCTCTACTGTAAATGGAGTTACATCTACTCCATTCCCCTCTAGTTTGTTAACTAGCAACGGTCCTTCTCCAGGGTCTTCTTTAGTGAACACAGAACTCCCACATATTCCCTCTCTCATATGCATGTCTATGCTCTCATACACACAGGCTCTCTTTCTCTCACAGACCCATTATATGTATGTGTGTGTGTGTGTGTGTGTGTGTGTGTGTGTGTGTGTGTGTGTGTGTGTGTGTGTGCGTGCCTGTAAGAGCCTGTATGTGACACAGTGCTTTCATATGCATCCAGGCTCACTTGGGCACACAAACATAGGATCTCACACAGACACACACACAAGCAGGCCCCTCCCCCTCACAGATCACACCTGGCCCCAGCCTCAGTACCTCCAACTTCGCTTCCTTTCCCCCATCTGCTCCACAGTTCCACTTCCTTTTTGTCTACAAATTAAAGGGCCGATACAGTAAAAGTTGCGGGAGAGCCGACGAGCACAGGCCACTGTCCTGGGCGCGCGATTCAGTATCGGCCCATATGCAAATTAGGGACCGCGGTAAAAGGAGGCGCTAGGGACACTAGCACGGCCCTAGCACCTCCTTTTTGACAGAAGTGGTGGCTGTCAGTGGGTTTGACAGCCGACGCTCAATTTTACCGGCATCGGTTCTCGAACCCACTGACAGCCATGGGTTTGGAAAACAGACGCTGGCAAAATTGAGCGTCCGTCTTCCAACCCGCGGGCAGATTTTTAATTTTTTTTTTATTTTTGGGGCCTCCGACTTTCCCAGTGCCAGCTGAAATTAACTCCTGCCTTTGGGTAGGTGTTAATTTCTGAGAGTAAAATGTGCGGCTTCGCTGCACATTTTACTTTCTGTATTGCGCGGGAATGACTAATAGGCCCATCAACATGCATTTGCATGTTGCGGGCGCTATTAGTTTCGGGAGGGTTGGCCGCGCGTTTTCCACGTGCTATTACCCCTTACTGTATAAGGGGTAAAAATAGCGCGTCGAATACGCGCGGCCAAACGGGGGCTAACAGGGCGCTCAGCCTGAGCGCGCTTTACTGCATCGGCCCGTAAGTCCTGTTTAGCACTTCCTGGCTGGATGGCCAATTAATATTTCTAAAGCTCTGATGCTTTTTCCAAGTCCTGGTACAATGGGATCTTCAAGGAAGACTTTCAGTATGGGAAGAGCACTGGACTTTCAATCTGATACAAGTTACCCATCTTACAAAATATAACTTGTTAATACTTCACCCATACTGACCCCCATAAAACTATTCTATCACCAATATAGCCGCAAAACATTAATACTGGGACCAGATGGCCCATCCAGTCTGCCCAGCAAGCCTCTTATGGTAGTATCTGCCATTCTGTGCAGGTTACCCCCAAGTGTGGTAACTGCCACTCCATGCAGGATACCCCCATGTTTCTCGCAAGGCTCTGTGCGGTTTCCCCCAAGCCTTATGATAAGAATAGTAAATAATATTTACAATCAAAACCAAGCAACTGTCAAACCCATAACAAATTACTGCTAGCAACATGTTCATTGGGTGAGAAGCGTTCTTGATCATTCAGACAGTGCTGCTTGATGTTCCTTGCTTTGGGACTTGGCCGTAGAAGCCGTCCTGAGCTTTTTCCCTTACATCTGCGTATTCAGTACCCCAGACTGTAAAAGTCAGGACCCATGTTGGTTGCTGTCTGTATCCAGTTCCCGTTTTTCCCCCTCACCGTCTAAGCGGGAAGCTATGTTGCAGTTGCTTCAAAAGCATCAAGGCCTTTGACTGAGGGTGGTAATCCCCATGCCTTCCGTTAAGGGTAGTAACTGCCGCTCCGTGCAGGTTACCCCCATGCACTTTCTTCTTCATTTCTGTCCTCTAGCCTTTAGGGATCCACAGTGTTTATTCCTTGCCCCTTTGAATTTGTTGACTGTTTTCCTCTTCACCACCTCCTCCGGAAGGGCATTCCAGGCATCCACCACCCTCTCTGTGAAGAAATATTTCCTGACATTGGTTGTGAGTGGTCCCCCCTGGAGTTTCATTTCATGACGGAAAAGGTTCAGAGTTTGTGCATCTTTAAAGTTTTTTGGGTATCTGAAGGTGTGTATCCCCTGCACCTCCTCTCTTTCAGGCTATACATATTTAGATCCTTCAGCCTCTCCTCATAGGTTTTCTGATACAGACCCTAACCATTTTGGTCACCCTTCACTGGACCACCTCCATCCTGTCTGTCCTTTTTGAGATATGGTCTACAGAACCAAACACAATACTCCAGGTGAGGCCTCACCAAGGACCTGTACAAGGGCATAATCACTTCCTTTTTCCTGCTGGTTATTCCTCTCTCTATGCAGCCCAGCATTCTTCTGGCTTTAGCTATTGCCTTGTCACACTGATTTTCCATCTTCCGATCACCAGACACTATCACCCCAAGGTCTCTCTCTTGCTCCGTGCACAACAGCCCTCCCCCTCCCCACCCCCAAATTATATACAGCTCTTTCGCATTATCACATCCCAGATGCATGACTCTGCACTTCTTAGCATTGAATCCCAGCTGCCAAGTCTTCAACCACTCTTCAAGCTTTCCTTCAGGTATGTCCACTCTGTTGCAGATCTTAGTATCACCCGCAAATAGACAAATATTACCTTCTATCCCTTCCGCAATGTCACTCACAAAGATATTGCACAGAACCGGCCCTAAAACCCCGATCCCTGTGGCACTCCACTTAACACGGCTATCTCTTCAGAGTGGGTTCCATTTTCCATTACACGCTGGGTCCTATCCGTCAACCAGTTTGTAATCTACCACCTTGGTGCTCGCTCCCAAGCTCCTCATTTTATTCACAAGCCTCCTATGTGGGACTGTATCAAAAGCGTTGCTGAAATCCAAGTAGATTAAAGCAAGCACTCTTCCTTGATCCAAATCTCTAGTCACCCAATCAAAAATATCGATCAGACATGTCTAATAGGACATTCTCCTGGTGAACTCATGCTGCCTTGGATCCAGCAAGCCACCTAATTAATTGTAGTAGATTAAAAAAAAAAAAAAGAAACTCTGTCCTTTAGTCAGACAAATGTGATACAGGACTAGACAGTAGAGTAAACTCCTCTATCAAAAGTATAGTGCCTGTTTCTAAGCTCACATCTGGCTCTCTTCCATTGTACCACTAAATTATTCAACCCACGTTCCTGCCAATACACACGGGATTATCACAAGGCTTGGCAGAAAATGCACTGTTTATCAACAATTAACTGTGGAGAAAAAAAGTGAAAGAATAAAGAAATTCCTGTAAATTTACTATACTATCAACTTTTGGAAATCAAGATGGTCAATTAGCAAGATTAATATTCTTTAGCAAATTAAAACATAAGCAAGATATCAGCAGTTTGAACCTTGGTGGAAAAGAAAATCCTTCATATGAAAATGAATTCAGCTTGGTTATGAGACGTGCAAAAAGGTTTCTTCATATTTGATTTTCTCAGTTTTGGGGGGTTTTTTGTTGGTTTTTTGTTTTTTTTTAGATTTGATTACTAAACTGTTCCAAATCCAAGGCGAGTTATATTTCAGGTACAGCAGGTATTTTCCAGAGGGTTTACAATCTAAGCAGCCTAGTTACCAAAGGTTTTCTCCCATTTTGTGTCTACGGGAAAAATGCTTAGTAAATATTTATTTTATTTATTTAGGCATTTTATATACCGTCATTCCAAAAGAAGATCCCAACGGTTTCCAAAAGCAACATTCACATTACAGGTCCACACAACATTAAACATGCAAAATTCACATTAGAATTCAACACAACATAAAAAAAAAAACACGTTAGCTAGATTGTTAAATAGTAATTCATGATTAAGTAGTTCCTTTTAGGTAACCTTCATGAGGTTGTCAGTAAGTTATCTTAATATTCTTTAAGTCTCTTAGTAATTGTCGATCGTTCACCAAACCTGTCTGTGTAGTTTTCTACAAGTTGTAGGTTTATATTAGAGCATACGCTTTTTTGAAGAGCCATGTTTTCAGTTCACGACTGAAGCTCTTTCTTTCTGTAATGAGTCATAACGACTCGGATAGGGAGTTCCATAATTTGGGGCCCACTATAGAGAACATTCGAGCTCTTATTTGCGTTAGATGGGTGTTCCATGGTGTAGGGACTGTTACAGTCCTTTGTTTTGTGATCTAAGTGTTCGTTGTGGTGTGTGAGGTTGGAGAGTCACGCCTAACAAGCAGGAGTTGCTATTACTGATTGCGTTGAAGGTAAGTGTCAGTCCTTTACCGTGTATTCTTGCTTGCACTGGCAGCCTGTGTAGATCTATCAGTGAAGGGGTTGACGTTTGGGCCTGAAGCCATGGAGGGTGGCATGACTTAGCCAGCCCCACGAGGAGCATGGGTGGGGAGAGGCAGGATTTGAGCCTTGGCTTCCCCAGGTCTCAGCCTGCTTTTCTAACTACTAGGTTATTCCTCTAGGTTGCATTTCCTTGCATTTCGGTTGCTCTGAATGTCTCGTTTGTTAAGCTTTAAAGCATACTGTTGTTTAACTGAATAGAGATACATTGGCAATCACCAAATCGGGGACAGGTTGAAGGTGCCTGACCTTGACGGTTTCATGTAGTCACTCAATCATACATTCAAAAAAAACTTAGATAGGGGCGAGGTGCATGGATAAGATATACATCAAAATAATTTCAGGAATATAAAGAACAATAAATGCAGAACAGAGGACATGCATATATTTATGTTCTGCTTTTTGAGACTTCAAAGCAAATTACATTCAGGTAGTGAAAGTATTTCCCTGTCCCCAGAGGACTGACAATCTAAATTTGTATCTGAGGCAACTGAGAGTGAAGTAACTTGCCCAAGGTCACAAGCAGCCGCAGCGGGATTTCAACCCTGGTTTCTAGCCCACTGTTCTAACTACTCTCGGAGAGGGAGGTAGATGGTAAAAAAAAACAAAACACTACAGATGCCAGTGGGTAACATGAATTGTACAAAACATTATAGGTGCTTGTCTCTCCACTGTGATCATTACTGGATCTCTCTCAGCATGCGTAAATCATAAGGAACATCTGTTTCAAACAAGCTTCAATGCACCCGGAACAGATTGTTCAATGTGTTAATCAAAAACCTTTTCTGGGGCTGGGTGATTAAATAACCCTGCGTGCAGGTCTCTAGAAGCACACTTGGGCATGCCCTACAACTTTTGCTTGGACGTAACCTGCTTAGCACGACTGGTTTGTCATAAGCGGGCTATAAATGTGATTAAATAAATAAAATAGACGTGTTATTTTACAACGACCAGTCTGCAGACTATTTATCACCCTTGCGCTGCGAAAGAAACCGCACATGGTACAGAAGACGGTCGACGAGAGGGTTTCAGGGAAGACACTTTGACTCACCCAGAAGAGCAGGTTGAGGGCGTAGAGCAAACAGCGCAGGCATTTCACCGAATCCTCCCTGGCCATTGTGAGCCAACCATAAAAGACACCCCCATCCTTTCAGCTCATCCTCCCCATGGGGCTGCTGAAAAACACAAGGGCCGCAGGAGGTAAGGCGGGCAGCAGAGGGACCTGACCCATCTGGATAATAATAGGCAGACGGGACCTCACACAATGAACAACAGATCACCGAACCTTCTGGAGAAAAGCAAAAGAAAGAAACAGAAGGCATAAAAAAAAGCAAGGGAGGAATAGAGCAGCAGAGCAGAGACCTGCCCTTTGGAGCATTTCGCTCAGGTTAATGCATCGTTCCTCCTTTGCAGGGGTCCCGGCATAACCAAACGTGCTCAACAGACAGACAGAATATCCCAAAAGAAGGGAAGGGAGCAGATGCTGAGGAGTACAATCTTACCCAATGGACTGCAACATAAACACCCAATGTTTTTAAAAAGCGTACTTGCCAGCCAGTCTTTATAGTTAAAATAAATAAATACAACTTTTGTGTTATTCCTCTTTCCCTTCTAATGTCTTTCCTACCTTCCAGCCTCACTCCCATGTCCTCCCTTCTTTTGGAGCCCAGCAGTGGCTAATGGGCCACCAGAGGCCACCACCGCTCCTTTCAGCCCCGTAGCCACTGCTTCTCCCTGCTCCAACCCCAAGCCCAGGTCACCACTGCTCCCCACAGCGTCATGAGCCATTGCTGTTCCTCGCTGCCCCAGCCCTGGGCCATCACTGCTCCAGCCCCGGTCACAAGCCACTGTTGCACCTTGTAGCCCTGGGCACAAGCCACCACTGCTTCAAGCCAGCTCCGGCCTCAAGCCACCATTGCTTTTCCTGGCCCCAGCCTGGCCTCCACTGCTGCTCCTGTCCCTGGCTGCAGCTGCTCTTCCTGACCCTGGACAGCCCAGCAGCCTCCACTGCTCCTACCTGCCCTGAGCAGCTGCTCCTCCCAATCCCAGCTCTTTGGCTCAACAGCAGACACCAGGCACCATATTTTAGGTGCCCTAGTATCCAGGTTTATCCAGTCCTGCTAAAAAACAAACAAAAAACCACCCAGCAATCCAACATAAACATACATGTGCAGGCCCAACATAAACACACGTATGTAT
The DNA here is from genome assembly GCF_901001135.1 of Rhinatrema bivittatum. Classification (NCBI taxonomy): domain Eukaryota; kingdom Metazoa; phylum Chordata; class Amphibia; order Gymnophiona; family Rhinatrematidae; genus Rhinatrema; species Rhinatrema bivittatum. Next base: position 50,108,436 of record NC_042623.1, on the reverse strand, counting down.
AAATAAACCCTCAACATATTCACACATACTCAACTATATACACTTTCACACACACAAATACACATACATGCACAGACCCACACATGAACAACAGAGCAGCATTAGCAGCTGCAACCAGTCACTAACAATGAAGCAGCATTAGCAAGTCCGCAGCAGTCACTTACTTTGAAGCAACACTAGCATGATCCTGGCTGTCACTTACTGTGCTATTGGCATTAGCAGGTCCCTAGTCACTTACAGAAGAGCGTTACTTGCAGGGTCTCAGCATCTGCATTCAGCAGAGCAGTAGGATTCCTAGCTGCCACACTTAACAGTAGTGTGACAGGAAATCCCCAGCAGTCACTCAGTTAATTAGCAAGTCCCCAGCAGTCATTTACAGCAGAGCAGTATTTGCACTGTCCCAGCATTACATGTCTCCAGCAGTCACTTACAGCAGAGCAGCGTTACCATGTCTCCAGCAGTCACAGTAAATTGACATTAGTGGTCACCAGCAGTCATTTACAGTAAATATTTATTTATAGTATTTATATACCGTCGTTCCAAAGTCAATTGCAACGGTTTACAAAATAAAGATAAATAACAGGTACATAAAATTCATATAATATCAAATATAAAAGAACAGACAAAACAGGAATAAAATATAGCTAAAAACTATAATAAATTAAAAGAAAAAAAGAAGTAAAAGAAAATACCTCGCTCGTAATCTAAAATCCGAAAAAAAAAAACCATCCTGCAGGCCAGATAAAATAAGAAAAACTGCCTTAGCTAGCCACTGCTCTCATAAGCTAGTTTAAAAGGCCAGGTCTTCAGTCCCTTTTTTAAAAATAGAAAAGTCTCTTTGAAGCCTTAATTCCACCGGCATAGAAATCCACAATTTAGGACCAGCCACTGAAATAGATCTCTCTCTTACCTCATGTGCAGTGGGAACTGAAGGAACTATGAAAAGGCCTTTATTTACCGATCTTAAGTTCTGCTGAGGAGTATGTACATGAATGATTGAATTTAGTCACTCAGCCGTTTCATTATATATCGATTTATGTAATAAACATAATACTTTAAAATCTAGCCTGTATTTTATTTGTAGCCAGTGTAGAGCAATCAATGTAGGAGTGTACGGACTTTAGCAGGGTCCCCCAGCAGTCACTTACAGCAGAGCAGCATTTAACAGGTCCTCAGCCGTCAGGTTCTGAAGAGTAGCATTAGCAGGATCCCCAGCGGTCACAGTAACTGGCAGTGGCGAGTCCCCGGCAGTCGCGTACAGCAAAGCGGCATTAACAGGTTCCCCAGCCGTCACTTCCAGGAGGGTGACTTTAGCTAGTCCCCCAGCAGTCACTTTCGGTGGAAAGGCAATAGTTCACCGGCCTTGGACAGCGCCGAAAGCATTCGGAGTCCTGTGGCGAGACGTAAAGGGGCACATTTCCTCCCTGACTTTCTCCCTAGATCAGCTGCTGTCTTCAGGAACTGGGATCGCCAAACGCCGGCACCGGCAAGTCACTTTTTCAAAAGATTAAAAGCAATCTCCTAACATAAGCTCCAAAACAAAAAACTACAACAACAACAACAAAAAGTCCCGTCAAGTTTGCAAACTGCCCATGTGCGTCAGAAATGTGCAGTGCAGGGCAGGTCTGTGGAAGAGCCGCAGCCCTGCCGCGCTCCGCTCCGCTCCTCTCCAGTGCAGCGCCTCGCAGCCCGGGAGGGAGGTGCCGCGGCCGCACTGTGCTACAGGAGCCCGGAAGGTACACGTGCAGTCTCCCAGTTTCAGCAAGCACTTTGCGTTTTGTGGTTGCGTAAACATCCAGCCGGATCAGCACAGCTCCTTCCTGCCGAAGGAAGTGGAAGCGGTCAGCGCATGTGTGCACGTCGTTCCTCCCTAGGTGAACGCTGCATGTATCGGATATAGAGCTAGCTACGGAGGAGGGCTGCAATTACAGAAGGGGGTGGGAACCTTTGCAGGCATGGAGCAAGCTTTTGGGATACGTTTCTATTTATTTTGTACTGACAAGGATTTCATTAAGACACGAAAGTTCAGAACTTGTTCCTTTTTTTTTTTTAGACAACTGAGCTAAACTTCTGCTCCTATGTTCCATTTAAGTAATGCTTTCATAAGCCTTTTTTTTATTATTAGTGCAGTGTTTTCTTGTCGAAGTTGTGGAAGCCCCATTATCAATCTAACTGGGAACACGATTGTGTTAAAGAAATGAAGAGAGAGAATGGCACTTTTACGGCATACCGTGTGGGTTAATTTTTATATTAATATCTGTACTAATGAATACCTGTACTCCTACTACTTGTGCTCTCCCTTGTGCCTCATGCCCTATGTTTCTCTCCCTTCCAATACAGAACATGTTGCATTTCCAGGTATCTCATGATAAAACTATGAAAGTATGATGATAGACAGACGCCATTAAATTAAATGTATGCAGGTACAATTAATCTCTACCCCAAAAAGTTTAATAGTCTCTGGGGCCGATACAATAAGACACGCGCCTAATGAGCGCCCCTTTTTCCTAATGCGTGCGCAGGCACATCCCCTGGGCGCCGGATGTTAAGATTTAAATGAGAAGCAGCGTTAAAAAGGGCACGCTAAAGGAAAATTGAGCTTCTGTAGCACTCAATAGTGTATTATATCAGATGCACAATTGCAGCCGGTGCTCAATACCAGTGACCGTTTTAATCCCCTTTCTTTTTTTGCTATAATTCACTTGAGTAACCTCTACAAAATAATATGTGCCCCTTGCTATGAACATTCAAATTGTGTGGCGATAAGAAGTGGATTTTTTTTAATGAAGTGAAAATGTACAATTATTCTCCCCACCTGTTGCAGTAAATTAAAGTGTCACAATAATACTGAGGGGAAAGACACACTTATCACAACACAAAGAACCTATTTTTTTTAGTTTTTCATGAGCTCTTGATTGCAAACTGACTTTACTCCACCTCCAAGGCTGGAGTTTAATTTACTGCCTTAAAAAGTGTGCAATGGGCACCCAGTGATTTACTGCAGCCAGGGTTAATAGCTAAGGCCCTCATTTACATGCAATTAAACTTTATTGGGTTCATGTTTGTTAGAGCGTGTGGCCACACTAATCTCCTTACTGCATCTAGTACTAGTCTCCATGCATCCAACCATCTGCACTAGGCTGGGTACACTTTACTGCATTGGCCCCGCAAACAGGCCGATAAATGCGGGTTAACCCGCATTTGGACGCGCGTTTTCGACGCGCTAGCTTTACCCCTTAGTAAGGGGTAATAGCACGTCGAAAACGCGCGGCCAACCCCCCCCCCCCCCCCAGACTAATAGCACCTGCAATATGCAAATGCATGTTGATGGCCCTATTATTTATTTATTTAACACTTTTCTATACCGACCTTCATGGTAATAACCATATCAGATCCGTTTACATAGAATGGGAAGAACTTTAACAATAAACAATCATTTAACAAAAAGGAGCAAAGTTACAATCAAGAAGGTGGATAAACTTGGAAGCATAGGTAGCTGGAAAAAAGAGTAGGAAAAAAGTGCCTACCCAAAGGTAGGCGTTAATTTCTGCCGGCGCCAGGGAAGTGCACAGAAAAGCAGTAAAAACTGCTTTTCTGTGCACCCTTCGACTTAATATCATGGCGATATTAAGTCAGGCCCCAAAAGTTAAAAAAAGTAAAAAATAAAAAAAATTTTTAAATCAGCCCGCGGCTCGCGGGTTGAAAACCAGATGCTCAATTTTGCCGGCGCCCGGTTTCTGAACTCGTGGTTGTCAGTGGGCTCGAGAACCGCCGCCAGCAAAATTGAGCATCAGTTGTCAAACACGCTGACAGCCACCGCTCCTGTCCAAAAAGAAGCGCTAGGGACGCGCTAGTGTCCCTAGTGCCTCTTTTTACCACGGGCCCTAATTTAAATATTTTGTTTTACTGTATCGCGCGCACAGGACACTGACCTGTGCTTGCCCGCTCTCCCGCAAACTTTACTGTATCGGCCTGAAAGTGACTTGCCCAAGGTTACAATAATTAGCAATGGCAGCTACAAGACATTTCTTATTTGTTACAGCTTCATTTCCCACCTTTTGTATTAAACAAAAAAGTGGAGTATAAACCCTCATAAGCTCATATCTATTGGTCCCTGGTCCATCACTCTATGCCTAGGTTCTTGGATATTTTAATTTGAAAAAGTGTCTGCATTGTATCTGTGGTGGTGTCGTACTGGGTATATTAGTTTAAATGAAGATCTTGTGTAGGGGTCTTTGCCCAAAGTCAGAAGTTCATGAGTGCTCAAATACTACTAGATGGAGAATTTTTTTTTCAGCTAGCAAATGCAACTCTTTTAATCAGCAGGTCCCACATCTGCCACTTCAGAGAATATGACATATGGCCTGCACAGCTGGGAAATGTCATTCCTAGCTTTTAGGAACATGTCCCATGATTTCTGGAAAAAAAAAACACACAAAATCTGGCTGCAGGACCCGCATCCTCTTCAAACTCATTCCAAAGTTGTGACAGTTTTCAGCTTTTTATCTGGTGCAGCAGGTTTAACCGTGACATGCCATCTTGTCAAGCTGTGTGTACCGCTTTAACATTAAGACACAGGTCCAAGAAGATGGTCAGATCTCTGAGGTATACAACACATGGCATAATCTAGTTGCCAAAGTCCACTCTTCTTGCATACCTAGTCCTCCAGCTCCATATCCCAAAGGGAAACCATTAAAGCAATGGCTTTTGGTCACCTTTATTCCTTTGCAAGCTGGCATTTTGTATTGGACCGACAGAAGAGTAATCCAAAGGTAATGCTCCACATGAGATTTTGAGAGAGCACAGAAGGTCCCAGCTTCAGGTATCTAAGTGATCCGAGATGCACGGCAGAAAAGAGACTGCACTTTTAGGGGTAAAATGACAATCGGGGGCCCAGCTGGCAATGCACATGTGTACTGTTAAGCCCACAGAAGCCCAGCGGATTTTCAAACACAAGATACTCATGCAGGTTGGGCTCGAATATCAATTTGGTGTGCGGCTAAAATTATCCACATCTCCTTGCATGGTATAAAACAGTGGCGGAAAGTATTCACATTAAAGGCATGCTGACTGCGTACATCCATTTTTGAAACTTAAATATATGCAGCTTGTTTTCAGTCACATTCCCACAAAATGGCCCTGGCACACCTCATTTTAATGCAGCTATAAAGTACACACATTGTGAACACATGCATGTACTTTCAGGTGCCTGAAAATCCACCAAACACAGATTCAGCCAATCTATGCATGCAGATCCCAGTTAAGCCTTTGAAAAATTGCCCTTTAAGGATGGTGCATTCTTCCCCTTGTACCAGCCCGAGGGAGTGCCAAACAGGGCTGGGCTAAGTGGTGACAAGTGCCCCAGCATGAAGCATCAACACACAGCAGCCTGATTTGCTCATTCATGCTAAAAATCACACTTTGCAAATATCAGAGTGTAGCTTGCATGAGACGGACAAGCAACAGGAAAGCAGCGCTCCAGTTTACTTACAAGAGTAATGGGAGGCAAAGTGAAGCAGGAGGGGCTTTCGCAAACTTTACAGAGTGATGTTCTTTCAGGAATAAAACATCTTTTAAAAAAAAAAAATCTTTCCATTTTCCAACTTTGCAGAGCCAAATAACAAAACCCAAAAGGATAATTCCAGAAACAAAAAAAATTAAGAATATTACTTACCCCTGATCACAAATAGGTGATGAGTCCAAGGAACAGAAATGATAACAATAAAGAAAGAAAATATAAAATATAGCCAAAATAAAAATCTTAACCAAAGGAGATCTTACTGATTATCCTTGTTCCGTCATCCAATGTGTCTAAAAAAAAAATGGTTGCTAGTACGGATTCTAAGCAAGCAAACTCACAAATGTTTAAAATGGCTCAAACTGTATAGCCCACAGCACCAATAACAATGTTGTAAATTTGAATCTGTGCTCAAGACATTTGCTTAATTAACTTCCACAGAATCAGCAAAGATTAGCTAGAGCAAAATAGCCTTCAGGCAAAGAATACAGGTTTAATTTCTGACTGCCCACTAAACCATGATGTCCCAAAGGAAAGCTCCCCCGGGCTGTTTCCTGCCACTGAATTTTCAACCTTTGCAAAAATTTCCATGATATCATCATTGGGAAAGAAAGTCGCACACAGTTCCCATGCATATATTAAGGCAGTTAATAATATGTAATCCACACCTAAAGAAACTGGCACAAGTAAACCTTTTTTTTTTTTACAATGACTGCATGCAAGCTTTAGATAGCATTAATTCCAACCGGAAAGTAAATGAAACCATTCTGAAATTCTAGTAATGCACGATCAGAAACTAAATAACTTTTGTATCATTTATGAATTTGTTTTAGCTCTATTTTTTTTTTGACAGCTGTTGAACTGATTTCTGGTTGCCTTACACGAAGAGATTTCCAGAGCCACTCTAGTATCTTTACAAACTCAAACAATGCAGCTGTCAACCTACAGTTCAAGTTCATTATTATTATTTATTTATTAACCAAATGTAAATAAATGCACTGTACATATAAAACCAATACAGATAAGATAACCAAAGCAATAAAATCTTAAACAATGAACAATAACATAATGAATATTTTATTTATTTAAAAAAATATCTATTTCCCATCTCTCCCAGATTTAACATTCACAGCAGGCAATAACGTATATGGGACAAAAGACATGACATAAAACAAACAATGTGAAAATAAAAATATGAAACAATAATCAAAACATGAGCCAGAAAAAAACCCCCAAGTAAAACATAGTGATAACATAAATAATCAAAGTTTAGTTTCATAAAATGCTATTAAATTAAAATTAAAATGCAACCTAACCTAACAAAAATACTAGTCAGATGGGAAAGCCTAAACTTGGGATAGTCCTTTTCCAGACAAATAGGCAGAGGAAAAGAGTTGCATAGGGAAGGTGCTAAATAAGAAAATCCTATTTCTCTAGTGGTCTCTAGTCTAATTACTCTTGGTGATGGCTGCAATGAATAAAGCAGCCAATCAGTTGTGCCCTTTAGTTCTCTACTTTCATCCAAAATGCCCCAAACCTTCACCGTTTTTCATTATGGTAGCAACAGGCTTGCTCCTTTCTATCAAAACTCTTACTGATCCAATGCTACCTTTTCAAAGCGATGAACCAATAAGGAAAAAGCAAAGGAGATTTCCCAATCAAGCACTGAAATGAACTGCTGTCAGGCAATTACTCTAGAGAGAAAAAGTGTGTGGCGGGGAAGGGGACCCCTAAACATCGATCTGGCTCTTAGCAAAGTTTGATCCATGGCACTTCTATTTCTGATAGCTGCAATTCAACCATGAAATTCAGCTGTACCTGGATTATTGATTATTAGCAAAGTTTGATCCATGGCACTTCTATTTCTGATAGCTGCAATTCAACCATGAAATTCAGCTGTACCTGTCCACTGACTCCAAAACGGATAACTCCTAATATGTGTTGTATCAAGAAAACCACATTTCTTTTTAATGAGTCATCTGTTTTTTAGTGTTATTCCTAAATATTTCCCAATCCCTGCCCTAATTACTTGAAAATTACTAAACATATCTTTTTACCATAAACAAATAAAAAAGTGCCCTTAAATCCAACTGACATTTAAATGATAGTATGGTGGCAACCAGACTTTGTTTCCTTTGGTCTTCACACTGCTTGCCATGATTGATGCCCTCCTTTTCTTGGGAAATAGCGTAGACCATTGTTTAACAACTAGCATCATTGTTTTCTGAGAAGCAATATATTGAGTCATGGTGAGTTATGATGCCGAGTGTGACCTTTGCATCCACTATACTCTATCTCCAACTTCCTTTCTCAACAAAGCCAAAGAAAACTTTTTATTGTGTAAATAAAACCCTGGCCACCTTTCCAACCATAAAATCGATGACAAATTCAGTCTATTTTCTGGCCTAGTCAATGCAACAAACCTATTTTTCTTTGTAGCCCAAAAGGACAGGTCTCACTGGCAACCTGTTTCCTCACTGCTATTTTATTACTACCATCCACTTCATAGTTCCTCTCAAACCTCTATCCAGGCTGTAACCAGTTCTTTTTTTTTTTTTGTTGTTGTTGGCTACTCTGAAGATGCTAAGAACTCTGAAACTCTGAGACAGTTTGAGAGAGTTCCTATGTTCAAAATGCCTGCTTCAGTAAGATGATTAGCTGAGGCAACCATGTTGGGATTAGAACTTGTGAACCAGAGATATCACTAGGAAATGCCTGAGTAGCAGAGCACTCTCTCCAGCCATATATGTCATGTAGTCAGGGAATATTTTAAGTCTGCAAATCATTTGAGATTTTACTATGGTCTTACAAGTCACACTTAAAATAACAAGATATGCTTACCTACACTTGTCCAGGGACAAAGAGCTCAGGTATGCCTAATTAAACTCAAAGTAAAAGCTGAAATGGTTCAAATTACTATGTAATAAGTCTTGAGGTATTTTGTGCATGCCATGCATATGTGTGATAAAAATGTTTCTTGGTGCGTGTAGCCTAATGAACAAGTTTTAAAGTTACAAATGTTTTTTAAGTTCTGCTGTCAGGACTTTCTTTAGGTATTGTCCAAGCAATGGTGCCAATTGCTCATAATAAAAAAAAATAGACCATCAGTAATGTTTGTTATTTATAAATGATCTGGAAGGGAGTATGACGAGTGAGGTGATCAAATTTGCAGGTGACACAAAATTACTCCAAGTTGTTAAATCACAAGCGGATTGTGATAAATTGCAGGAGAACCTTGCAAGACTGGAAGATTGGGCATCCAAATGGCTGATGAAATTTAATGTGGACAAGTGCAAGGTGATGCACATGGGGAAAAGTAACCCACACTGTAGTTACATGATGCTATGTTCCATATTAGGAGTTATCGCCCAGGAAAAGAACCTGGGCATCATAGGAGGCAATACTTTGAAATCCCTGGTTCACTGTGTGGTGGCATCAGTCAAGAGAGCAAACAGAATGTCAAGAATAAAGGAATAAAGGAATGAAGAATAAAACAGCGAATGTCATAATGCCTCTATATCACTCCATGGTGAGATTGCACCTTGAATACTGTGTGCAATTTTGGTTGCCACATCTCAAAAAAGATATAGTAGCATTGGAAAAGGTACAGAGACGGATGACCAAAATAATAAAGGGTTCCCTCTGAGGAAAGGCTAAAGAGGTTAGGGCTGTTCAGCGTGGGGGGATATGATAGAGATCTATACCATCATGGGTGAAATAAAATAGGTAAATATAAATGCATTATTTACTCTTTCAAAACAATACCATGACTAGGGACATTCCATGAACTTAGTAAGTAGCACGTTCAAAACAAATCGAAGAAAATTCTTTTTCACTCAATGCACAATTAAGCTCCAGAATTAATAGCTGGAGGATGTGGTTAAGGCAGAGAGTGTAGTTGGGTATGAAAAAGGTTTGGACAAGTTCCTGGAAAAGTCCATAAATTGTTATTAACCAAGTAGACTTAAGGAATAGTCACTATTTATCTTTGCGCGATAGCAGCATGGGATCTATTTACTGTTTGGGATCTTGCTAGGTACAGTACTTGTGACCTGGATTGGCCACAGCTGGAAACTTGATGGATCCTCGGTCTGACCCAGTATGGTAAATTCTTATATCTGTAAATCTTTTGCAGCAGCCTGTAATTTTGGTGCTTGTCTCTTGCATCTCCATCTGACGTCAGGCAGAAGCTGGAAGTGATGTGTTTTGAGTTGAAGAAGAGGGGGAAAAACTCCAACTTTCTTTGAGGTGGACCTCCATTTCCTCCTTCTTTTTGTTTTGTTTTCCTCCTTTAGAATTCATCAAGGATGCTGAATTATAAGCAAGGTCATGTTATTTGCTGTTGTTTTGTTTTTATTTTATGAATGTTTTATTGTAAGCTGCATTGGATTTTCTGATAATGCAGCATATAAATATTTTTAAATATAAATAAATAAACTCCTCCACACTCCAATATTCTGCAAAGGAGACCGTTCCTCACACCTCCAATATCCTCAACTCCCACCTCAGTCTATCTGACTCCAAATCAATTTTATAGACAGTCAGTTACAAAAAAAAACCCTTCAGATTGTAAGAAAAATATTTCTTGGAAGTTGGCAAGGCTGGGTTCAAGACTCAGAATCAGATGTCATAGACAGGATGCGGGGTGTTAGTCCTTGTGGAAACTAGATTCTTTACATGGAGTTATAACTTTAATTGAACCAATACAACATTATCCAAATATGTTGTGTATAAGATTTCAAGACTTGGTAAATTCCTTTTTCAAATGTAAAACAAAATTCATGTTCAACGTTTTTGGCTATTCCTTTGCTGATCCAACAGAGTTAAGACAAACTACCAAGAGCTCAGGATGGAAATATTCACAATACAGAACAGTGCATTCAGAGGTTTAGGACACATAGGAGCCAATGTATTAAAACACATTAATGCTATTGCAAGCAATAATATATTCTAATTTAGTAGGACATTTGGGGGCTGGCTGATATACTAATATCGATTGTTAACACATGCACTTGTGATGTTTGTCGTGTGCCAATTGCCAATATTAATGACATACAAATGAGACATGATATTGCAAAAATATAATTCCATCTCCCTAATGTTTTTGTGTTAATCCATTTGTGAACAGTTTGCATGTATACTTCTTTGCTGCACCAATATGTAATGAGATGTTTTACATATCTTTACATCTTATTAGCACAACAAATTTTGTATTAAAACTATTACAAGCTAATGTAGGTGCATTAACGGCAATTTTCACATACGTTTTCCTACATTCATTTCTAGGTTAAAGCAGTGCGGTTGCCATGTTAGTACACTTGAATGCATAGAAATAAAAGTTAAATAAAAAAAATAATATATATATATATATATATATGAATAAACTGTGCAAGGTGATACCTTTTTATTGGACTAATACATTTCTTGACTAGCTTGCCAGACCTAAAACCCTCTTCTTCTGGTCATTCTACTCTGACCTGAGGAAGAGAGTATTAATTCTGGAAAGCTAGTCAAGAAATTCATTTAGATCAACAAAAGGCACCACTTTACGTATTTTGTATTTGTCAATCTTTATTTTTATATATTTACTTCTAGTGCATCATTAAAGGGAGAACACTGCCGAACATGAGTGCACTATCCTGAAAGCGCCTGCAGTAGGCTGTCTACATTAACACTCGCTGTGTTTTATCATCAGTAAATTACTCCTACCCAGTGATCTGCATACTTCGGACATTGTACATAACTTTTCTCTCTTAGCAATACGCCCACTCCCACCAGTACTAATAGTTGTGAACTATTAAACGCTTTTCCTATACAGCGGAACCACAGGAGTGTGCCCCCCATCCCAGCTCTGCCTCAACGCAGCTGCTGAAGGAGAGTCTATAACAACCTCCAATATTTAATGAAAACAGAGAAACTCATTGCGAAAGCTACGTGTAGCACTTTCTGGCCAGCGTCAACAGTTAATACAAAAAAGGGAAACTATGTGGGACCCGATGGTACATGCGACTGGCCACAGGGAGTCAGAAAACTAACCATCCCAGCCTGCCCCGGCGCCCAACTATGTCATTCAACGACCGACCAATCAGCACAGAGGCGGGCTCTAGCCCTGGGCGAAGGGAATGTCGTCAGCTGCAAGCAGACTTTGTGCCGGGCGCGAGCTGCTTCTGCTGGTGGAGGCGCCATATTGAAAGAGAGGAGGAAGAAAAATAAGCCCGGGTTTTGTTGCCTGGGGTTTTAACTCCGGTTTTTTTTTTTTTTCGTTAGTAGTCCCGGGTGACGGGTCCCGACGTCAGCATGCTGTACTTGGAGGATTACTTGGAGAGTGAGTAGGCGGCTGCAGGCCCTGTATATGTTTGTGAGTTGATTGTGTGTATTTGAGAGTGAGTGTACGCGCTCCCGGGTAACACTGACCGCCTCTGTCTGTCTTTTTTTTTTTTTTTTTTTCCTCTCCCTCTCTCTCTCCTCTGACAGTGATCGAGCAGCTTCCCATGGATCTCCGCGACAGGTTTACGGAAATGAGGGAGATGGACCTGCAGGTTCAGAGTACGCGTTTCCTCTCTGCTTCTGTACCAGTGGGGAGGGGAGTAGGATAAGCCAATTGTGTGCTCGGCCAGAGGCATCTTTGAAACTCATGTTATTCAACCATAGGTGGTTTTGCAAAGTTCCACATTTTTTGTTTAATATTAAAAACCAAAAACAAAAAATGACTATAATCTTCTCAAGTTTTAAAGGAAACTAGTCACAAAATTCTCATTTCCTTTGGCTTCAGAATTGCAGTGTCCTTTTATAAATGATCAATGTACCAATAGTTTGTTAAAGTAGTAATACTAGATAGAAATTTCATAACATGAGCTTGTTTTTTCCCCTAATTTGCTACCCTTATTCTTTAAAAAAAAAAAAAAAGGGTTGCTCTTATGGCCACGCTCTCTATTTTAATCTTTAATTGCTTATGCAGTATTCCTGCATTAAACATGGTATACCTGTACAGAGTTCTGAGACATTTCTTTTCGCTGGTGCCCTGATTTCCTTAAGTAAGCATGGCTAAGTAGGAGGAATTTTCAGAAACTTTGAATGCTTGCTTATTTGCAGGAGTGAAATAACCTAAAGGAAAAAGATCTTAATGACTTCCAATTGCCTGCAGAATTATAAAGACATATTTAGTTTTTGCTCAAATTGTTGCTATAAAAATACAGAGCATAACAGGTTGGCAGCAACATTAGACTAGGAAGTTTCTACTTTTTAAAGGTAATAATCCAATTCTGCCAGCATAGCCCTATTAAATGGGAAGTTTTGTATTATGTTAATTTGGCCACTATAGAGAACGAACTAAAGTAGGAAAATAAATGTTCACAAACAGTAACTTGCTAAACAGTTATTCCTCTGTTCCAAGATCTCCACGTCCAGTGTTTGCAAATCATGATGCTACAATACAGATACTACTGAACTTTTCTTATGCTTATTTAATATCAAAAACAGATGCTTGCTATGTATGACATAATCACAATCATAGTACTGTTTTTAGTAATATCCTTTTGTAAGAGCTTTCAAAAACATTTTGAGTCATACTTACAATGTCCTCTTCTTAAAAAAGAATGAAATTGTCTTGCATTCAGAAAGTTGACTGCATAGATTCCCACTGCCTGGAAAAAAAATAATGTATTTTAAATATAAATGAAAGTGAATTTACCATATCACTTTTTTTTGAAAACTAAGTGTTGTAAGAAAACCTTTTACCTTAAGAGACCTAGCGTACAATCCAGCACCCTCAACTGAATAACAGGCTTACAAATGTTTCACTGATTGCACTATACTGTATTTATATCTACTGGTGGAAGTATTGTACAGTTCTAGTTTAGTAGACTTTATTAAATGCTGTAGTGAACATTGGTTGACATCACAAAATGCCACAAACAATGTGACAGCACAGCTGGCAGCCTGCTTAAAGGAAGTCCAGGAGTCACTTGACACTGGGTATTTGTCCTTCCAGCACCTTTAGAATGTTGCCCTTTTAAGTCATATTAAATAGCAACATTTGGGAGTGTCCCACTGCAGCTGTCTGCTTGCTTTTGGCTTGTAGATAAAAGGAATGGCATTGCTGTCAGTAATTTATATTTAAACAAGTGCAGGTTTAAAAACAATTGCAAATAAATGCAAAGTAATTGAAATGGACATTTTTTTATCTGTTGACTTGAAATAAATACGATTTTAAACATTTATATGGTATTTTAAGGGTAAGTGTGTGGCTTTGACTAGGTTGATATTGGAATGGTCATCTTGAGGACTGAAAGCTGTTGTCATTGAATAAGGGGATTGATTCTTTCTACTTGATTTTCAACCACCAAAGGTGATTGCTTAGCAAGTATTTCCTGTAAAATATTTTAAGAGAAAGTAACCTAGAAGTTTGGTAAACTGGTCAACATTTGGTTCACCAATATGCATGCAAGGTGGTTTTGTTTTGTTTTTTTTGCTGCAGATGCTATGGATCAACTGGAACAGAGAGTCAATGAGTTTTTTGTGAATGCAAAGAAAAATAAACCTGAGTGGAGAGAAGAACAAATGACATCAATCAAAAAAGTAAGAGAATAGTAGAATTGGGTTAAGGTTTTAACCCTTCATAATATTATTCCAAATTGGCTTTAAAGAAAAAGGTGGAGATAATTTTTTTTTTTTTTTTTACCTATTTAAGATATGGTCAGCCAGTACTCTATAGAAAAGCCTGCACAGTTTGGTTATTAGAAATTATGCTGCTGGTATCTCCCAGCCAAAGAGTTAGATGCAGTTGCACGAGAGTGCATCTTATTTTTGCAAGAAGTAATTCTCAACAAATTAGTAATGTCAGGAAAGAATTCTGTTTACAAATTTCTCCTTTTTTCTAGTGGTCAAACCTCTGTGGCTGGCAGCTGTGATATACCCTTGTTAATGTGGATAGGAATAACTAGATAGACTGGATGGGGTAGTTAGTCTTTTTATGCCATCATCTGCTATGGTCTACAAGGTATATAATAATCTGGAATATGTTATTACAAAGTTTTTTTTTCATCTTTTTTAGTCAAGTGCTTGGCTTTGCTTTGTTCTCATGTCCAGTCAACATGCAACTTATTAAAATTTGATATACTACCTGTAAATATAAAAAATATAAATTAGTAATAAAATCAAATTAACAAAACATAATCTTATGAAAATACAATTAACACTTGCAAAACTTGGTTCTACGTTGAATACATACTTTTAAGTCTGACGTTTTATGTAGTAGCTTAATACTTTTTCAGTGATATGGTTTAATTTATTAAACTGTTGCTTTAAAGTAAATTGGCTTTATTGGCAGCAACAAAAACATAAAGATATAATACAAACACATAATTGTTCCTTTTGCATACCATGTCACCTGTAGTGATAATATAATGAGCCACTATATCCCTATTAATTCTAACCCTTTACACCCAAACCCTCCCCAACCCAACAGATGAATCTACAATCTTATGTTCTTTCATCCCCCTACAAACAGCGAATAGTCATTTATAATTAAACTCCTTGCTTAATGTAGTAAGACTTGTATATACGAGTCCCAAATGGCCATAAACTGATGCTTTAAACAGTGTTGTATAATTTAAGTGGCAGCAGATCCACAGCCAGGTGTGCTTTAAGTATACTTTTTTTTTTCCATTTCATTATGCCTCTGGGGTGTTGAGGCTGAGGATTGAATGAAAAATGTTCCAGTGAGTCAATAAAGCAAGATTTTATGGAATAGGTTTCTGAGTTATATCAGAACATCACTCAAAAAGTATCTCCTACAGTAAACAACATTTAATGTTTCACTAGCTATTTTTGTAATCCTGCTTCTGTTTGGTGCAGCAATAGTAGGACCAGTATAAAAGGCTTTTGCATTTATACCATTTCTTCATTGTTTTATAGGTGGGAGTTGCTGGATGTGTAGCTAAATGGGTTAATTACTGTCCCAATTTAAAGCATTTCTTTCCTCATTTCAACTCTCTCCTTTGCTTTTTAAAGAAAGCAGAACATGTCTAGGAAGGTAGTTATAAAGAACCAGTCTTAGTTTGTCTTCAGGTGTCATCTCCCCATTTGCTAGCAATTCATTTACAAAACACTGTTAGAAGAATGATCTGAAGGTCTAGAATTTAAGTTGTGATTGAGGACTAGTTTCCACATATTATATTTTATTTTGAATTGTAATTGGTAAAAACCCATCAGCAAGCAAATATTTATTTATTTAATTCTTTTATATTTATTTATTTATTTGTTTGTTTTTTTTTATACCGACATTCAATTCAAAATATCACATCAGTTTACATTGAAACAAATTGTCATCAAATACTATTGAGGACATAATACAGTAAAACAGTTCAAAAACATAACGTATGGAACTAAGAAACATCGTAAAAAAAAAACCAAAACAAAAAACCTATAGATTAAAAATAGATTTATATAAAGCAATAACCTATCATTGTCACACAAATTTTAATATATCGCAAAAATAAAAGGAAAAAACCATAGATAAGGGGATGTAATCTATTGTATTTGTTGGGGGAAAGCTTTGATAAAAAGCCATGTTTTGAGGTTTTTTCTAAAGGTAGGTGTAGAAGGGTCGGTCCTTAATGGCGATGGTAGGGAGTTCCATAGAGTAGGACCAATTATAGAAGGGGCCCGGTTTGTAGTAGCTGTTTTGAGAATTTTTTTGCTGGTGGGAATAGTGAGTAAACCAGTGTCTGTTGAATGAAGCTTTCTAGTAGAAATACATTGATTATAGTGGTTTCTGTAACTAAGATGCGTAATCATTGTATAACGCTTTGTGAATAAGCATAATTATCTTATACTGCGATCTAAAAGTGATGGGAAGCCAATGTAATTGGTGCAAGATTGGAGTGATGTGTTTAAATTTTCTACAATTTGATAAGGATCTAGTGGCAGCATTTTGAAGCAGTTGAAGAGGTTTAATTGTGGAAGCAGGCAATCCTATTAAGATGGAGTTGCAATAGTCCAATTTTGCAAAAATTAAGGATTGCAGTACTGTTCTAAAGTCTGGGGGATGCAGTAAAGGCTTCAGTTTTCTCAGAATTTGAAATTTATAAAAACCTTCTTTAATTAGATTTTTGATGTGAACTTTGAAATTAAGTTCTTTATCTAAGGTAATTCCAAGGTCCCTAACTGACGTGGATATTCTATAATTAGGGGATACTGATGGATCTATAGGTGGTGGTGATAACTTCTTGGAGAGAAGAAGAAACTGTTTTGTTATGATTAAGTGATAGTGCCATTTGAGGTAAGATATTGTTAATATCAAATAGATATAGTTCCTATTGTGACAATGTTCTGTTGATGTTATCTTTAATAGGTAACAAAATTTGGACATCATCCGCATAAAGGAAGTATGAGAGGCCTAATTTATTCAGATAGTGACATAATGGAAGCATGTAAATGTTGAAAAGGGTAGGAGAAAGGGATGAACCTTGAGGGACACCTAGTGGGAGAGGTGCGAGATCCGAAGTATTGTTGTTGTACGATACCTTGAAGGAACGATTAGAAAGAAAAGACTGAAATCATTTCAGTACATTACCATTTATACCAATCTCTACTAATCTATGGAGTAGTAACTTATGGTCGACTGAGTCAGATGCAGCAGAGATGTCTAAGAGAATCAAGATAAAAGAGGTTCCGTTGTCGAAACCATGATGGATTTTATCAACCAGAGTAGCTAAAAGTATTTCAGTGCTATGTCCTTTCTTGAAGCCATGTTGGGCAGGTAGTAGAGTATTATTTTCGTTTGCACATCACATCTGTTTACAGTGAAACAGTTTAATGAAGATTTGTAATGAGAATAGGAAAATAGAAAGTTACATTATAACATTTTAGGAGAAAGTATAACATATTAGGCGAGATGGGTGCTGGTAATACAACAACAAGGCATTTATATATGTAAGATGTTTTAACATAGGGAAAGATGTAGTAGAAAAAGTATGTACAGGAGTTATTAACTTGTGAAGTCTGGATAGGGGTGCTTGATTGTCTGGGGTGGGAGGGGAGCTATGAAAAGGCCTTGGTGAATAGCCAGGTTTTCAATTTTATTTTGAAGGTTTGTGTGTTAGATTCTAGTCTTAGGTCTGGTGGGGCCAGCAAGTGAAAGGGTTCATTCTCTGGTGGAGATGAAGTGTGTTGATTTGGGGGATGGGGTGTGTATGGTTCCATTGTGGGCTGATCTGGTGGCTCTCCTTGGGGTTTGGAAATGGAGGGAGGCATTTAGCCAGTGAACATTTTGATTGTGTAGGGTCTTGTGTATAATGGTTAGATTCTTGAAAAGGATTCTGTGTTGGATTGGGAGCCAGTGGAGGTCTTTTAGGATTGGTGTGATATGGTCATTTCTACGGGTGTTTGTAAGGACTCTGGCTGTGGTGTTTTGAAGCATTTGGAGGGGTTTGAGAGTTGAGGCCGGGAGACCTAGTAGTAGGGTGTTGCAGTAGTCAATCTTCGAGAAGGTTATTGCTTGAAGGACGGTTCGGAAGTCATTTTGGTGAAGGAGGGGTCTTAATTTCTTTAGAATGTGGAGTTTATAGTAACAGTCTTTCATTGTTGTGTTTATGAATTTTTTGAGGTTCAGTTCGCTGTCTAGGATGACACTTAGGTCTCTTATGTGTTGTGTGGTTGGGAAGGGTGGGTTGGATGTCGTTTAGGGTTTTTTCATTTAGTTTGCGGCTTAGTAATAGGAGTTTGGTTTTGGAGGTGTTTAGGGCAAGATTGAGTTGGGTGAGTAGCTGGTTGATTGCCGTGAGATAGGTGTCCCGTAGTTGGAGGGATTTGGGAATGGATTCAGAAATGGGTATTAGAATTTGGACGTCGTCCGTGTAAATAAAGTGTGTGAGTCCTAAGACAGATAGGAGTTTGCATATGGGCAGCATATAGATATTGAAGAGTGAGGATGATAATGAGGAACCTTGTGGTATGCTGCAGGTAAGTCTGATAGGTTCGGAATTTGAACAGGTTCAGGGTCATGGTTCATAATTGTGATATTCTTATTCATCTCTAGTCATAGAAATCACATTTCAGCTCTGCCAGTAATAGTCTGACTTACAGCATTTGAATATGGAGAGAATTTATAAACTCATGTGATTTTTACAGTTTCTCTGATCACTATTTTTTTTCTTGCAGGATTATTATAAAGCTTTGGAAGATGCAGATGAAAAGGTTCAGTTGGCAAATCAGATTTATGACTTGGTAAGTAAATTAATGACCCTAATGTATGTAATCCACAGAATTTATATCTTTATTCCAAGAGCAAAACGGCCCCTTTATGCAGAAATTCTCTATGGTTCAGCAAGCTATTGATGGCTATGTGTGCTAAAAATTTTTCCAATAGATACAAAACAGGAAAAAACATTTAGAGCATCTGGCCCCTAAAGAAGCTACCATCAGCCTAGTATTTGAAATTAACACACCAAAATTCACCTCTAGTTATATCTAGACTACTACAAATGTGAACACTTTGTTGAAACGCTATTGTGCAAGCCATACTGATTCAAATACCCTTAAAAGGAAGATATTCTGTGTTCTGTTGTCATAGAAGTTGTGTGCCCATCTTCACCTCTTGTAAATGTTTTGTGTTGCGATAACTTACTGAAGTCATGTTTTCTCACTGTAAGCATAGCACAGTGTCATGCCTATATTTGAAAATCCTAGAAGACATGGACATGCCATTAGACTTAATATTTATGTGCCACTGGGTCCCCCTGTTCCCTGTATGTATCCAGATCAGTCCAGACTCCTGGATTTTGCTTCCCTGCCAGCAGATGGAGATAGAGAACATTCTCCTGATACTGCTATTTAACAACATGTGCCACCTGCAGTTCCCTGTATGTACCCATATCAGTCCAGACCGCTGGGTTTTACCTCCCTTCCAGCAGATAAAGACAGAGAAAATCTCGAAGAGCGCCCCTCTTAACTGGGTGTAGCACCAGCATCTCCTCAGTATTTCCCTGTCTCCAGTAGATGGAGGTGGTACATGACCTGCAGCTCTGTCCGTTCTAGGTTTTAAAAAAAAAATAAATTATTCTAATTGATAACTAGCAGGAACAGCTAAGGACAAGAAGGATCTTTTATTCCTTCCAGGGGGTTGGCAGGTTCTAGTGGGACCATCCCCCCTAGTGTCCGGAGCAGGGTCGGTGACCCGAAGTTGCTCCACGAGCCGGTAAGGTTGCTTTAAAAAAAAAAAAAAAAAAAGCTTACCATGAAGTTACTGCAGGCAGCTTCCTTTCGTGCCAGCTCAGGGGCTGATAGTAGTTGGACCCTGTTTAGGCCATTCTCCGCACCTTGGGACCCAAGGTCTATTGTTTTATTGGCACCTCTTCCCACCGAGATGCCTCGTGACACCCGATGCTCGGCCTGCGAGGAGCTCTGTTCACGCTCTTCCACAAAGGCTCTGTGCGCGTTGCCTCACTGGAGGGGAGGGTTCTTCAGGGGCATTGGGGGCGAGAACAGGCAAGACCTGCTCCAACAGCGCTCAAGGCTGATCCATTCCCGCTAAGCGTGGGAAAGGCAGCCATCTTGGAATCCTTTGGCACGGCTCGGCAGAGGGCAGCTGGGGAAGGGGATCTCCAGCTGATCTGAACACAGATTTTTCGAAGGAGGAGCCCGACCCCTGCAAAGGGGATCCTAGGGGCCCATCCAATTTTCTCCGTGGTTCTTGGGGGCCCTACTAATTTTGCTGCGGACTCAGGCTTCGTGCATGAGAAGCATGATCTGGCCAGTCAGGCATGGTCATCGGCTCCTCCTCGGCGCAGACCAGCTGACGCAGAGCGAACCGAGATGGGGCTGCTCAGGGGGGCCCTCTGCTCCAAATTCTCCCAATGAGATAGAGCCAGCCCATCCCTGCATCCCACTTTCACGAGGAATTGGTCAAAATAATGTTGGACCAGTGGGTTCTAAGTGTCATAGAAAGTGGCTACGCTTTAGATTTTGCTTGGCTTCTACGTGACCTGTTTATGGTCTCTCCATGCGGCTCCCCATTGAAGAAAGTGATCGTTCAGCAAACAATCCATCATTTGCTCAGTCCCCAAGTCTTGTCCCAAAGTAAGGATGTGGAGTCGGCCGTTTTTCCATTTAATTTGTGGTGCCGAAGAAGGAAGGCTGATTCTGGACTTGAAGCAGGTGAACAGGGCCCTCAGAGTCCCGCGTTTTTGGATGGAGACCCTACGTTCAGTTATAGCAGCCGTATGCCAAGGGGAGTTCTTGGCTTCTCTAGATCTGACGGAAACGTATCTGCACTCGGGGATCACCAGAGGTTTCTCCGCTTTATGATCCTTGGGATGCATTTCCAGTTCTGTGCTCTCCCTTTCAGCCTGGCTACAGCTCCGCTCATGTTCATCAAAGTGGTAGTGGCAGCAGCCCTCCGGCAGGAGGGAGTGTTAGTCCACCCATACTTGGGCAACTGGCTCATTTGAGCAAAGTCAGAGGAGCTCTGCAAGCAAGTGGGGGACAAGGTCTTGTCCCTTTTGGGGTCTCTCGGTTGGATCATCAACCACTCCGAGTCAACTTCGTCCTTCTCAGGTTCTGGACTTCTTAGGAGCATGTTTCAATACCTAAGTGAGCAAGGTCTTTCTAGTGGAGGACCGAATCAGGAAGCTGCAGTTGCAAGTTCAACATCTGTTGGCAGCTGTAGTGCCCAGAGTCTGGGATTACTTACAGGTCCTTGGCTCCATGGTGTCTACTCTGGAGTTGGTCCCATGGGCGTTTGCTCATTTGAGACCCTTACAGAAAGCATTGCTATCCCGTTGGGACCCGAGGTCAAAGCAGTTCCAGGTGGCTTTACCGCTCAGAGTCCGCTAGGTCCAGTCTTGGTGGCTTGTCTGAAAACACTTGTGACGCGGGGTGGACCTTGAAATACCACAGTGGGTGGTAGTGACCACGAACACCAGCCTCTCCAGTTGGGGGCCGGTGTGCCAATCACAGTCAATTCAAGGTCAATGGTCGAAGGAGGAGGCAAAGTGGTTCATCAATCACCTGGAGATCAGAGCAGTACGACTGGCATTAGAGAGGTTTCTTCCAGTCTTGCACAATTGGGCAGTATGGGTTCTGTCAGACAATGTAACGACAGTGGCCTACATCAACCATCAAGGGGGATCCGAAAGTCATCAAGTCGCTCTAGAAGCGGAGCAGCTGATGTCCTAGGCAAAACAGCACCTGGCCTTGCTGGCTGCATTGCACATTGCAGGGACTGACCAAAGTGCAAGTGGATTTTCTAAGCCGATAAAGGCTAGACCCCTGAGAGTGGAAGCTGTCATTGGAAGTGATGAGCCTCCGGAAGGGGTTGATGCCCTAGTACTCCCATGGCTGCACAGTATTCTGCTTTGTGTTCCTGCCGTGGCCTCAGATAGGGAAGGTAATCTGGATTCTATGGCTTCGACCCTGGATTTGGTTCTGTGGGTATTTGCTCATATGAGACCCTTACAGAGGGCTCTTTTGGCATAGTGGAACCTGGTCTCTGAGGAGTTTCATCTTCCTTTTCCACTTGAGGGAGTTGCTTGGGCGAGTCTGTACTGGTGACTTCTAACTTCCAATCTGATTCAGGGGTTGGATCTTGAAGTTCCGGATTGGGTAGTGCTTACTACCGATGCCAGTCTCTCTGGTTGGGATGCAGTTTATCAGCAACAGTCGGCTCAGGGTTGCTGGTCCGTGAAAATCTGCTTGATCTATCAATCGATTAAGAGACCCGAGTGGTCTGCTTAGCCTTACGGGCTTTTCTGCCATTGGTGAGGGGCTGTTCAGTGTAGGTCCTGTCAGACAATGTGACAACACTAGCTTACATATATCGACAGGGCAGAACCAAGAGTTGAGCAGTAGCCCAGGAGGCACAGGTGTTGATTCTCTGGGCAGAACAACCCCTGGAGAGAATAGCGGCATTGCACACTGCCTGGGCCGAAAATGTTCAAGTGGATTATTTGAGCTACAGGATATTAGATCCAGGTGAGTAGGAATTGTCTGAGTCGACAATGCAGCTCATTTGTGAAAGGTGGGCTCTCCCTACGTAGATCTAATGGCAACTCTTTGGAATGCCAAGGTGTTTCCGTTTTTCAGTCGGAGAAGGGAGCACAGGGCCAAGGGCGTCGATGCTCTAGTAGTGCCTTGGTCTCAGGAGTTCTGCTTTATGCATTTCCTCTGTGGCTGCTTGTGGGCTAGGTGTTGCGACACATAGAGAGGTATCAAGGCAAGGTGGTGGCTCCGGAGAGGCCACATCGCCTGTGGTTTGCGATTCTGATCAACTTGGCAGTAGATGGCTCGATTTTGCTTTGGACACCTAGTGAGTCTTCTTCATTAAGGACCCATATTTTCAGACCAGGCCATTCACTTTTGTCTAGCAGCATGGCTTTTGAGAGGCGGTGATTGAGATGTGTTATC
Organism: Rhinatrema bivittatum; assembly: GCF_901001135.1. Classification (NCBI taxonomy): domain Eukaryota; kingdom Metazoa; phylum Chordata; class Amphibia; order Gymnophiona; family Rhinatrematidae; genus Rhinatrema; species Rhinatrema bivittatum. Next base: position 50,085,515 of record NC_042623.1, on the reverse strand, counting down.
CCAAGGCAGCCATTTCTGAATTGTTACAAGCTAGGAGAACATCTACTAATCTTTCGTATATGCTAGTATGGAAGGTTTTTTGAGCCTGATGTTGCTCTAAAGCAGTTTAGGCTCTCAAATCTTCAGTGTCTGACATTGTCTTTTCTTCAGGAAGGCTTGGTCAAAGGATTGCCTCTGAGCTCGCTTAAGGTCCAGGTGGCAGCTCTGGGTTGTCTTCAGGGCAAAATGAAGGGCTCTACTTTATCAGCCCATCCAGATGTGGTTCGGTTCCTTCGGGGGATGAAGAATTTGCGTGTCTGCGGAAAGTTTGCCCATCTTGCAATCTTAATCTGGTCCTTAGAGGTTTGTGTAAGGCTGCTTTTGAACCGCTTAGAAGAGCTACCCTTAAGGACTTGACTTTAAAGTGTTTTTTGTGGCCAAATGTTGGGCTCAAAGAATTTCTGAGTTGCAGGCCTTATCTTATTGTGATCCATTCCTTCAGATTTCGGACTGGGGGGGGTGTCTTTGCAGACAGTACCTTCTTTTTTTGACATGAAACGCGGACACCACTTCAGGCAAACAGTGGAGCCTCCCGCATTTCCTGAATTGGATGCCTCCGCTCCTCACCCGAGGGAGCTTAAGTTGTTAGATATAAGGAGAGTGTTGAGATCTCAAGGTAACTAATGACTTCCAGAGGTCAGATCATCTCTTTGTTGGAAGGCATCTAAGGCTGCTATTGCCCGTTGGCTTAAGGAAGTCATTGGATCCACTGAGGGTTTGCGTGCTTATTCTATGCTTTCTCAGGCAGCTTCATGGGCGAAGGCTCAATTAGTTTCTCCACAAGGGATTTGCAGAGCAGTGACCTGGAAGTCGCTACATACCTTTGCAAGGCACTATCGACTAGATGTGGAGGGCACAGGTTTCCCATCCTTTGGCAAAGGTGTTCTGCGAGCAGGACTCCTCAGGGTGGGACCTGGATAGGGAGCTTTGGTACATCCCAGGAGTTTGGATTGATCTGGGTACGTACAGGGAAATGAAAATTTGGTTCTTACCTGCTAATTTTCATTCCTGTAGTACCACAGATCAGTCCAGATTGGTAGGGAGAGAGAGTCATCCGCTCATTCTGTGTATAATAGGAAATACAGGATTGTTTAAATAAAGTGAATTAGTTGAAGAGAATTTTGAAGCTTTGAAAGTTTTGGATAAGTTTTTTTTGGTTTTTCTTTTGGCTTAAGTAAAAAAGGAATTGCAGGTGAAATCCTGCACACCTGGTGCTGCCGGTAAGCATTGGAGTACGCCTTGATCTGTTGCGGGTCTCCCTATAGGGACCCGGATGGTATAGATGATGAAACCAATCCTTATTCCCTGGAAGGGATTAGAACCATATAGAACTATGTTGTGGTTCTTTCGTAGAGATGAGTTACCGGTTCTTGATTTCCCAGACATTGAAGATGCTGGGAGTACTGGGGGCTGAATCCTTGTCTGAGCCAAAGAAAGATCCCATTTTGATTTCTTTGTGTAAACCCTCATGTTTCTTTCCTATTATAGAGGCCATTCAAGAATTGATTGTTCTTGAGTGGGGTGCCCCGGAAGCTAATTTTAAAGGGGGATGAGCCTTGGAAGGACTGTATGCCCTGGCTCCAGCTGTGAGAGAGCGATTGCGCTCTCCGAAAATGGATGCACTTGTGTGTGCCGTTATCAAGCGGACGACTATCCCTGTAGAAGGGGGAGTGGCCTTGAAGGATGCATAGGATAGGGAATTGAGGCCATCCTTAAGCAGGCTTTTGAAGCAATGGCAATGAATTTGCAGATAGCTTCTTGTTCCCTGTGGCTCGCTCTTTTTTACTTCTCTCTCAGGAGGTACATAAGAAATTGCCATACTGGGTCAGACCAAGGGTTCATCAAGTCTAGTATCCTGCTTCCAACAGTGGCCAATTCAGGCTACAAGAACCTGGCAAGTACCCAAACACGAAGTAGATCCCATGCTACTGATGCCAATAATAGCGGTGGCCATTGTGTATTTCAGACAGAACCAATAAGGATAAAGTTTTTTGATCTTTTTGCAGAGGTAAGCTTGTTCTGTTTTAGCTTTCTTTTAAATTTATAGTTAATTGTTCCATATTACTATATAATCCTGAAAACTCCCTGGTTTAGAGGGGACTGAAGATTGGAAAATCTTTCTTAGCTTTTGCAGGATATACTGGCAGACTGAAGTCTGCACGGGAGCCTATAAGAAATGACAACCACAAACCTTACGACTCTGTTTCCATCTGCTGGTTGGTAGGCATAACCCATACATCTGGACTGGTCTGGCTGACTCAAGGAAAAGAAATTATCAGGTAAGAACAAATATTTCCTTTTAGGTTGTGATAGCAAAAAATCCCCAAAGGGCAGTGGATAATTGAGATTTTGTTTTCTCATTCTCCCTTTATGCTGAAATAAGTTTCTTTCCCTGATTTTTGGACGTCATTTGTGCTGTTTATCAAACAGGTAGATCGTCACTTAAGAAAATTGGATCAGGAGCTTGCCAAATTTAAAATGGAACTGGAAGCAGATAATGCTGGAATTACTGAAATATTAGAGAGGCGTAAGTATGCATAAGAATTTTATGATCACTTATTGTGTGTTCCAAATACTTTTTACATAATTGCCAAGACAGGGTGTAGAGAGCCTGACTTCCTTATGCTCTGATTTTGAAGCACCTTTCTATTTTGTTGCTAAGTAATCTGTTTTAGGGTTGGTAATTAAACTTGTTATCCTTATTACTGACCAGTTTACTCACACACAATTGAACTTTTGCAGCATTAGTTCAGAATATTGGAGTTGATAATGGAACTGCTGATCAGCCCTGTTCTAAAAGGTTCATGAGTGGAAATTATAAGGTATTGCAAATAGTAAGTAGGTTTGTGCTATCTTGATTGCATTAGATTTTGACAGAATACTTTCCTCCACAATAGTACTGCTCTTCAGAGAAGATTAACTGATTTTTCTCTATTTAGGAATGTATATATCGCCTTAAACTAGAGCAGTGGTCCCCCACCCTGTGGTCCACGGACCCTTAGGGGTCCGCAAGACCATAACAGGGCATCCATGAAAACTCACGCCAAGAAGAGGCCTGACAGACCCCATTCCACGGCAGCTGCAAAAGAGAAGGCCCAACAGGTTACCAGAGAACCTCTTCGCCCCGGTGGTTGAAGATAGATGAGGGCCGCCGGCCTATCCCATCTCGCTGGTGGCTGAAGGCTGCAGGAGGCCGCCGGCGCTCCCCATCTCGCCGGTGGTCGAAGACTGCAGGAGGTAGCGGAGTTGCTGGTTCACTCCATCCTGCTGGCAGCAGAGGAATGCAGGAGCTGGCGGGGCTGCCAGCTCTCTCCATCCTGCTGGTAGTCTAAGTGAAAAGGAGACCTCTGGAACCCCTCTCCCCATGCAGATTCCAAGACAAATAGAGGGAGCTGCCTGGGTGAGAGAGAGAGAAAAGGGTATGAGCATGTAAGCCTGTGTGAATTAGAGAGAGGGGACCTTGTATGTGTGTGAGAGAGAGGCAGCATATGTTTGTGTGAGCATTTCTGAGCGTGAGAGTATGTATATATGAGAGAGTGTGTGAGATCAATTTTGGACAATTTTCTCAGTGGAAGGGAGTGGGCAGTGGAGTGCCTCAGGGATCTGTACTGGGACCCTTACTTTTCAATATATTTATAAATGATCTGGAAAGAAATAAGACGAGTGAGGTAATCAAATTTGCAGATGATACAAAATTGTTCAGAGTACTTAAATCACAAGCAGATTGTGATAAATTGCAGGAAGACCTTGTGAGGCTGGAAAATTGGGCATCTAAATGGCAGATGAAATTTAATGTGGACAAGTGCAAGGTGATGCATATAGGGAAAAATAACCCATGCTATAGTTACACAATGTTAGGTTGCATATTAGGTGCTACTACCCAAGAAAGAGATCTAGGCGTCATAGTGGATAACACATTGAAATCATCGGTTCAGTGTGCTGCGGCAGTCAAAAAAACAAACAGAATGTTGGGAATTATTAGAAAGGGAATGGTGAATAAACGGAGAATGTCATAATGCCTCTGTATCGCTCCATGGTGAGACCGCACCTTGAATATTGTGTACAATTCTGGTCGCCGCATCTCAAAAAAGATATAGTTGCGATGGAGAAGGTACAGAGAAGGGTGACCAAAATGATAAAGGGAATGGAACAGCTCCCCTATGAGGAAAGACTAAAGAGGTTAGGACTTTTCAGCTTGGAGAAGAGACGGCTGAGGGGGGATATGATAGAGGTGTTTAAAATCATGAGAGGTCTAGAACGGGTAGATGTGAATCATTTTTTTACTCTTTCGGTTAATAGAAAGACCAGGGGGCATTCCATGAAGTTAGCATGTGGCACATTTAAAACTAATCGGAGAAAGTTCTTTTTCACTCAACGAACAATTAAAATCTGGAATTTGTTGCCAGAGGATGTGGTTAGTGCAATTAGTATAGCTGTGTTTAAAAAAGGATTGGATAAGTTCTTGGAGGAGAAGTCCATTACCTGCTATTAATTAAGTTGACTTAGAGAATAACCACCACTATTACTAGCAACGGTAATATGGAATAGACTTAGCTTTTGGGTACTTGCCAGGTTCTTATGGCCTGGATTGGCCACTATTGGAAACAGGATGCTGGGCTTGATGGACCCTTGGTCTGACCCAGTATGGCATGTTCTTATGTTCTTACCATGCGTGCATGTGAGCACGTAAGAGAGCATGTATGTTTGAGTGAGAATGAACGTGTGCATGTACACAAAGTGTTTGTACACCCCTCTCCCCAACCCTACAAATTCACGGCAATTTCAGGGTGACTGGAAATCAAAAGGTCCTAGATATGGAAAGTGGAGAATTTTTAAATTCCTTTTAGCTTTATTGTTGGCTGCTGTTTGTCTGTTCTGAAATTTATTCTTAATTGGGAAATTTAAAAATATTTTAAATTATTGAATATTGTGTGTCAGTTGTTTTGAAATATTCTTTTATTAGTATGGTTTTACTATTGTTTTATATTTCTTGATTGTATTATGTGGTGGTTTTCTGTTTTTCCATTGTTGCAATGCATAAGGAGTCTGGCTTTCTTGCAGTTTCCAGTTCATTTTCTGTCTGCAAGTTTGTACTTATACTCTATTCCGTATTTGGAGAACATCTTGTCTGTGTTCTGCATGTATAACTTAAGTGAGATATTCTAGCATGTAGTTTCTAAATAGGAATGTAAAGCCTAATTTATTCTGTTTTTCTAATAGGACGTATATTGATGTTTTAGGGCCTGGTATAATATTCGCAGTGCTGCCTTTTCATAGGTATGATTCTTACTGTTGGGTCTGGCAATTAGTGTGTTATGGCAGGTTTTCTATAGGCTCTAAGTACTTTTTTTTTTTTTTTTTGAGGATTTTGTATTATGCAGTGTTCCTGCTAGTTGAGGGAGTTTGTTCCTGTTACTGAGGTGACATCAGAATTTGAATATTATGTTTTTATGGTGAGTAGTAAGGGAAAATGTCCTTGTTCTGCTCTGCATCCTTTGTTGGGGGAGTTTCTGTGAACACAGGGTATTGTAGAATATAAGGTGATGGTTTTGTATTGGAGTTTGTCCCACTCCTATCTAGAAGAATTTTTTTAATTATGCTATTGAATAATTTTAGTGGTAGTCTTACTAGATGGCTGAAATTGGCCAGAGTAGAGAGCCCGACTTCCTCATGTCTTTTGATCTTGAAGCACCTTCCTGTTTTGTTGCTAAGTAATGTTTTAGGATTGGTAATTAAACTTGTTACTTTTATTACTGACCAGTTTTGTTACTTAGAAGGTTAACATGCATGCCCAGCATCTTGCAGAAATGGTGCATATTGTTTTTAGCAGCACCCCTTGCTTTATGAGCGGGGGTGTCTTGATTCTGCATGTATGGAATTTGGTAAAAGGCAGCTGTGGAGAAAGCCATTGGACCCCACCAAGATTAAACTAACAGGGAGGTTTCCTTGTCACAGGTGATTTACTTTAAAAATCCATAATTAAAACAAAACAAAAAAAAAAAAACTTGCTGGGGGGGGGGGGGGGCTTAGTTTTGGAGGGACATTTGTGCACCAAACCTCTCTCTACAGCTCCATTTTAGTGATGTGTGCCTGTCGCAAAACATCCCTCCTTCCTCCCTTTCTCTCCAGTCTCTCACTCTTTTTGCTCCACAGTCCATCCCAACCAGTCCCCCTCTCATTCCATCAGTCCAGTCCACCAGTCGCTCTGTCTCCCTCCACCAGTGCATCCTTACTAGTTATCTCTCTCTCCACCAGTCCATCCCTGCAAGTCTCTTTCCTTGCCAGTCTCTCTCTCCTTTCAGCAGTCCATTTCAACCAGTTTCTCTCTCCTCCTTCTCTCTACTAGTACCTTTCCTCCAGTCTCGCGCTCTTTCTCCTCCAGTCTCGCGCTCTCCCTTCTCCATCCTGATCAGTCTCTTTCTCTGCTTCCACCGGTTCATTCCCCTTGGTCCAGATGCAGACAGATCCAGCTGTGTGACTGCCTGTAATTACACTACAAGTTATTTAATGAGTACATTCTATCTTTTATATAAGTAAGCATTATTTAATAAGTTTTATATATTATGAATAAGTGTGGAGTGCATGTAATTATTTCTTTATTACATTAATAGCTTTTCTATATATGGAATATTACTACAGATAAAAATAAAAGAGAAGCATGTGGGGGTCTGCAAAAATTTGAGGTTGAAAAGGGATCCACACTCCCAAAAAGGTTGGGAACTTGTGACTAGAATGTTGTATAGCTATTGTACAACAGTTACATGCCAGTTACAAATAGTGCAGTACCATGAGCAGTCATAAGATGGCAACATTGTGCATAGAGATAGCTGCAGATGTAATACTGCCGCTTAGAATAAGAAATGTACTGTGTCAGAGCAATGGTCCATTGAACCCAGCATTCTTTTTCTGATTAGAAGTACTCAGCAGATCCTAATGGGGAAATCCATTTTCTGTTGGTCACTCCCAGTCCCTAGCAGTTGATTTGCCTTTCCCAAACCTAACTGGTCAATAGTTTTTTTATGGATCTGGGCCCATTATTCTTTTTTTTTTTTTTTTTTTTTAAACCTGGTTCCCTATATGTACCAGGATCAGTCCAGACAGTGGGTTATGTCCCCCATCCAGCAGATGGAGTCAGAACAAAGCTTCGGAGGATGCTGCCTCATAAGCCAGTGCACCCTCAGTGAAATCTCAGTATCTTTCTGACTCCAGCAGATAGGAGTAGGAGAGCCTTGGCTTCCCCTGGGATTGAAGAAATGTATTCTTTCTCCCTTTCTGTTCTGTTTTCTTCTGTTGATGGATCAAGTTTATTTAAAAAAAAAAAAAAAGATTAGTATCACAGAGAGCAGGCACTTCCTTTCTCTGAAACTTCTGTTTCTTTGGGGCTAGCCGGGGGTGACAACTGAAGGCTTCAGCCCCTCCCCCCCCCCTTCCCCGCCGCGATCTGACCCATGGCTCCGAGACGCGCATTCCTCAGGGCTGCCAGCTGCAGAGAGCACGTTGCTCAGCATAGGGTCGGAGTTACAGCGGATGCGTTTACCCGCAGCACAGATTTCCTCGCAGCACCCCCTCCCTCCCCCCTGGCTCTCATGCCGAGAGCGCACCGTTGTTCTGCATGGGGGGAGCCGGGTTGCGGCTCTCCCGCGAGGGGGTGTGTACGAGGTGCCTCCCAGCCGATGGGATGGCCTCCATCGCGCGATCAAGCGCGCCTGCATGTTTCTGGGTCAGCCCCGATCCCGTCTATGGTGGGAACGGTGGCCATTTTGAATACGGAGCCAGCAATGCCATTGCCTGAGGGGGAAGAGTTAGATGAATTTTCTCACAGACAGCCACCGATCCTAACTCCGGTTCAACCTTTGGGCCCCGGTTTTCAGCCTGGGGCTCCCCCTGCATTGCTCCCCACCCCCTTCTTGGGCCCTTCTCCTTTTACCACCGAATTTGTGGTCCTCATGCACAATGCTTATATGGCACAAATGGGCCAGATCCCAGACCCTGCGATAGGACCACCACCCTTCAAGGTCCCCAAGGCGGCGGATACCCCTGGGGATGGGACGTCAGGGGTATCACAAGGGGCCTCCTGGGTGTGGCTCGCACTGCCCCCGGTAGAGGGAGTTTTCTCAGCTCCGGATCCCGGTCCCGTCGATCCACTGCTTGGGCTGGATGACCCGCTGTTTGCAGCTCAGCTGGAAGGCGACGACCTTAGTGTACTGCGGATTTTCCAGCAGGAAGAACTGGATGCTCTCATTCTGCACATTCTACAAGAGTTAGACATTGAGGCTCCCCAGGATCCACCGGGACCCTCCACCTCGGGAAAGAAGGGGGACCCAGTATTAGCGGGCCTTCGTCCCCTGGCAAGAGCCTTCCCTACCCATCTTACCTTCATGCAACTGTTAGCTAGGGAATGGGATGCGCCCGATTCATCACTGAAAGTCAGCAGGGCGATAGAGAAGCTCTACCCTCTTCCCGAGGACTTCTTGGATCTTCTCAAGGTCCAGAAGGTAGACTCTGCAGTATCGACGATCACAAAACGTACGACTATTCCGGTCACGGGAGGCACGGCCCTGCGGGATCTTCAGGACCGGAAGCTGGAGGTATATCTCAAAAGGGTGTTTGAGGTTTCCGCCCTTGGGGTCCGAGCAGCCATCTGTAGTTCCCTTGCGCAACGTGCGGGTCTTCGCTGGGTACAGCAACTTTTGACCTCTCAGGCTTTACCACCGGAGGAAGCCACTCAGGCAGACCGCCTGGAGGCGGTCATCGCCTATGGAGCGGATGCACTGTATGACCTATTGCGAGTACTAGCTAGATCGATGGTGTTGGTGGTTTCGGCACAACGCCTCCTGTGGCTACGCAACTGGTCAGCGGATTCGTCATCCAAGGCACGGCTAGGATCTCTTCCGTTTAAAGGGAAGTTCTTCGGGGAGGATTTGGATCAGATCATCAAGCTTCTCGGTGAGAATGCGGTGCACCATCTACCTGAGGACCGACCCAGATCTTCCAGGTCTTTTAATCCTTCCAGAAGCCAGTTTCGGATGCAGCGCCGCCTCTGCACCACCAGACAGACGAAACCCAGGACGCCTTCCTCCAGGTCTCAATCGTGGACTCGGTCCTTTTGGGGCCGCAGACCAACCAGGGCGGGGTGGCCCAAGGGGCTCCCACCAAGTCCTCTCAATGATGCCAGAATGATCCACTCCTCGACCCCCCCCCCCCCCCCCCAGGATCGGGGGGGGGGGGGCGCATCTCGCTCTTCTAAGAGGAGTGTGTCCACATCACCTCGGATCAGTGGATTTTAGACATCCTAAGTTGAGGTTACGCATTGGAATTTGTAAGACCCCCCCGAGAGACAGGTTCCTCTTTTCTCCCTGCGGAACATCACACAAGCAGCTTGCGGTTCGCCAGACTCTCGACAGGCTCCTAGCCCTCGGGGCTATCATTCCAGTACCCCCTGAGGAGATGGGTTCGGGACACTATTCAATCTATTTTGTGGTTCCCAAAAAGGAGGGTTCCTTCCGACCAATACTGGATCTCAAGATGGTCAACAAGTCTCTCAAGGTCCTCCACTTTCGGATGGAGACCCTAAGGTCCGTGATAGCAGCAGTCCACAGGGGGGAATTTCTTGCCTCGCTGGGCCTGATGGAGGCTTACCTTCACATTCCCATCCTCAAAGCACATCAGCGTTTCCTCCGCTTCAAGATCCTGGGTCAGCATTTTCAATTCCAAGCCCTCCCGTTCAGTCTCGCGACCGCACCCTGAACATTTTTTAAGGTAATGGTAGTGGTGGCGGCGGCAGCCTTCAGACGAGAAGGGATTTTGGTTCACCCATATCTCGAAGATTGGCTCATCAGTGCCAAGACACTGACACAGGGGCATGCAGCAATCACTCGAGTGGTGCAACTTCTATAATCACTCTGTTGGGTCATCAACTTCTCCAAGAGCAGTCTTCTTCCGTCTCAGTCCTTGGATTTTCTGGGGGCATGCTTCGACACGGCCAAAGGCGAGGTCTCCCTGCGTCCGGATCAGGCGCAATCACTTCGGGAGCAGGTGCATCGCTTCTCTACACTCCCCCCGCCCACAGCTTGGGATTACCTGCAGCTGCTGGGATCCATGGCATCCACTATTGATCTCATAACTTGGGCCTTTGCACACCTGCGCCCCTTACAAAGGGCACTACTCTCTCGTTGGAAACCGGTGTCACAGGACTACCAGCTCGTCCTCCCATTCCCCCAGTTCGCCAGGGTCAGCTTCCTATGGTGGCTAGACCCGCTGCATCTGGCACAGGGCATGGCTCTCGAAGTGTCAGACTGAGTGGTGGTCACCACGGATGCAAGCCTGACCGGCTGGGGGGCAGTCTGCCAGACGAGATCTGCACAGGGTCTGTGAACAAAGTCTCTCAAGCCGCATGGCCCATCAATCGCCTGGAAACGAGGGCAGTACGTCTGGCACTGGAACAATTTCTTCCTCTCGTTCAGCATCGGGTGGTCAGGATCCTGTCAGACAACGCGACCACAGTAGCGTATATCAACCGCCAGGGGGGCACAAGGAGTCGACACATCTCCCTGGAGACGGACCTTCTGATGTCTTGGGCGGAGATCCATCTCTCTCACCTTGCAGCCTCCCACATTGCGGGCGTGGACAATATCCAGGCGGACTTTCTGAGTCGACAATGTTTGGATCCCGGGGAGTGGGAACTCTCCAGAGAGGCGATGAGGCTACTCATACATCGCTGGGGGACCCCTCACCTTGATCTTATGGCCACCTTTCGCAATACCAAAGCACCGCGATTCTTCAGTCGCAGAAGGGACCACGGCGCAGAAGGCGTGGATGTGCTGATCCTCCCTTGGCCTCGTCATCTCCTTCTCTACGTGTTCCCACCATGGCCACTATTGGGCAAGGTTCTCCGAAGAATAGAGATACACTAGGGACCAGTGGTTCTGGTGGCGCCGGAATGGCCACGCCAGCCTTGGTTTACGGACCTGATCAACCTGGCGGTGGACTGACCGCTACGCCTGGAACATTTGCCACGTCTACTGGATCAAGGTCCAGTATTTTTTGACCAGGCAGAACGCTTCTGTCTTGCGGCATGGCTTTTGAAAGGAGGCGGCTCTGATACCGGGGGTATCTGGAAGCTGTAGTCACGGCACTCCTAAAGGCTAGGAAGACATCAACCTCCATCGCTAATGTGCGAGTCTGGAAAGTCTTCGGCTCCTGGTGCATCTCTCATTCCACACGTCCGAGGTCTGCTTCCGTGCCTCAGATCCTTGAGTTTCTTCAGGATGGTTTGGACAAAGGACTCGCTTACAACTCCTTGCGTGTCCAAGTTGCGGCCCTGGGGTCCTTGGTTCATTTGCAGGAACACCTGCCTCTGTCCTCTCACCCTGACATAGTTCGTTTTCTTCGAGGAGTAAAGCACTTGAGGCCTCCGATCCAGACTTCCTGTCCCTCCTGGAGCCTCAATTTAGTCCTCCGCACCCTGGCCAGACCTCCCTTCGAACCCCTGCGTTCCTTCACCCTCAAGGACCTCACACTCAAAAAGGTCTTTTTGGTGGCCATCTGTTCTGCCTGTCGGGTCTCCGAACTACAAGCATTATCATGCAGGGAACCCTACCTCTGTTTCACTGACTCCGGTGTGTCCTTGCGCAGAGTGCCTTCATTTCTGCCCAAGGTGGTTTCGGCTTTTCACTTGAATCAGACGGTAGAATTACCCTTCCTTTTTGCGGATGACTTACGGGATCTTCGAAGACTTGATGTTAAGCGCATATTGATTCGATACCTCGAGGTCACCAATGACTTTTGTCTTTCAGATCATCTCTTTGTCATCTGGTTGGGACCAAAGAAAGGTTCCAAGGCAACAAAGACAACCATCGCTCGTTGGCTCAAGGAGGCGATTGTAGCGGCATATATAGGGGCGGGTAGACAGCCCCCTCTGAGGGTCAAAGCCCATTCTCTTCGTTCTCAGGCGGCGTCCTGGGTGGAAAGCCAGTCTGTCTCCGCCCAGGAGATCTGTTGGGCAGTGACTTGGAAGTCTCTGCATACATTCGCAAGGCACTACCGCTTACAGCTCCAGTCGCCAACCTCTGGCTACTTTGGCAACAGGGTCATTCGAGCAGGGCTTTTCGGGGTCCACCCTCTGTAGGGAAGCTTTGGTACATCCCACCATGTGGACTGATCCTGGTACGTACAGGGAAAAGAAAATTATTCCTTACCTGCTAATTTTCGTTCCTGTAGTACCATGGATCAATTCAGACGCCCTCCCTCAGAAATTTGGAGTTTGGGGTTTACTGCTCGACTTCCCTCCTAACTTAGCTAATCTGTTTCATCTATTCAGCTGTTAACCTCTGTGTTAAGGGGCTGTGTTTAAGAATTCTTTTTGCAAGTTTCATTTTTTGACACCAGTTTTGCGTGTCTGTTCCAGGTAGATTTTTAGTCATAATCAGTGGGTGTGTATAGCTTGATCCATCATTATTTCTCTATACTGAGACTTCACTGAGGGTGCACTGGCTTATGAGGCAGCACCCTCCGAAGCTTTGTTCTGACTCCATCTGCTGGACGGGGGACATAACCCACCATCTGGACTGATCCAAGGTACAACAGGCATGAAAATTAGCAGGTAAGGAATAATTTTCTTTTATATGAGTGGTTTTGACCATGCTCTAGAACAACAAATTCCACAACTTAATTGTGAGGCCAAAACATACTTTCTTAAATTTTCTTTAAATCTGCTACCATTTTCATGGAGTGCCCCTTGTACTAGTATTCATGATTTTATAACTCTCATATTCCCTCTTAAGAGTTTTTTCCAGAGCTAGACAGCTCTAACCTGTTCAACCTTCCTTCACAAGGGAGCCATTCCTGTGTGTGTGTGACATTTACCTGTGTGTTGTATATAACCAAGGGTGCCACCTGCAGTCCTTCAGTATTTCTCTGTCTCCAGCAGATGATAGATGTGCAAAACCTGCAGTCTGGATTTAGTTTAAAAAAGGAATAAAAGAAGAGTTCCTGATTCCTCCCAGGAGATTGGCAGGCCCTGGTGGAGCTAACCCTCCTGGTCTTCAGGTGGATGAGCAGGGGGTTGGGGACCCTTAGTTTGCTTGGTCCCTAGTTGCTAGGGAGTTAAAAGCTGGTGGTTTAAGCTGTCTCTTCCCCCGGAGGATCAAGGGAGTCTGCTGCCAGTTTTCAGCACAGGAAAGTGTGCCTTTTGTCTCTTTGTAGCTTTGCTAGCTGATTTGTTTAAAGTTTAAAAGAAAAAGAAACGTTTGGAGAGTGAGAGGTTCTCCTTTTCCGCAGCAGTGGGCAACTTGCACCAAAAAGGGCTCACTGTGTAACAGTCTCAGCCCCGTGCTCTATTTTCCTCTGTCGTCAGTCTCCCGCAAGCAGACGCTTTGTGAGCATGCCACGTGGCACAAAATGTGCATGCTGTGGTGATTCGCGCCTGAGGCTCACATGAAATGGCTGTTGCTCCTGCTGTCTCCTGGAGGGAGAGGACAGTTCGGGTTTGTCCGACTGGCAGCATGAGTCAGGAGGACTTATGCAGGCGCCACGGGAAGCCCCGGACCCGTTTCCTGTCGGCTTGGTGATAGCGGCCATCTTGTTCACATTTGTAGGCCAGCAGGCTGCTGCTATGGAAACCGTGGAGGGGGAGGCAGATTTCCTTCACTTCCCCAGCCGATTTAAACCCTGTGCAGACCCAGGGGGGGCCACATGGGCGGCAGAAGACCTCCAGGGGAGCAACTCAGATAGTTCTGCCTCTTTTTCAATGGATTTTGTGCTTTTGATGCACAAAGCATATCGGACCCGGAGATCCACAGGTGGAGTAGGTCCAAGCATGAGGCTGCTTCTGTGCCTCTGCCCAGTAAGAGATCCAGAACCGCAGGTAGGCCAGGGGCTACTAGAGTTTGGCTGGCCCTTGGGGAGCCCACACTGTGTGCTGCAAGGGACGATTTGTCAGAGGATTCAGATCTTGGTGTTCTGGCTGGTTCTGGGCCATCTCAGAGGGTTTCTTCCCTCTGAGATGGCCCAGAGCGAAGGCGGGGGGGGGGCGGCAGGATTATGAAGAGGGACAGGGGGAAGACCCGCGGGCGGATGGTGATGATCCAAAGATGGTGCGTCTGTTCCTTCCTGTTTTGGAGGAGCTAGGAATAAAGCTTCCAGAGGAGGTGTCCGATCAGGAGGGATGTAGACCTGGTTATGACTGGCTTACAAGGCCCAGCGAAGGCTTTTCCATTTCATAAGTCCGTCAAACAGTGTCAGGGAGTGGGATACTCCAGAGACCTGCCTGAAGGTAGGCTGGGTAATGGATAAGTTATATCCTCTGTCTGAGGAGACCCTGGAACTCTTGCGGGTTCCGAAGTGGATGCCGTCATGTCTGCTGTCACCAAGAAGACGACTATTCCGGTAGCCTGTGCAGCTACTTTGAAGGATCTTTAGGACAGGAAACTTGAGGTCCGCTGAAGAAGATTTTTGAGGTATCAACGTTCAGCATTCGGGCTGCAGTGTGCAGCAGCTTCATGCTTTGAGCAGGGTTGTGTTAGGTACAACAGCTGCAGTCCAACAGGTCCATGTCCTCTCTGGAGGCAAAATAGGCTGAGCGGATGGAAGCTGTGGTAGCCTATGGAGCAGGTGCACTATATGACATTATCAGGATGTCCTCTAGGACCATGATGTCGGCAGTCTCAGCAAAGGGGCTGCTATGGTTGAGGAACTGGTCGGCTGATGTCTCATCCAAGTCTCAGTTGGGACAGCTACCTTTCAAGGGGAAGCTGTTTTTTGGAAACGTTTTGGACGTAGCATCTCAGGAACAAGAAGGTTCACAAGTTACCTGAGGATAAGCCTAGAGGGGTTAGGAATTCCTCTTTGAGGCATGTTCTCTTCTGAGGGAACAGGCGTTTTCATCAGGGAAGGTCCTCGGCGGGTGCTCAGAAACAGGCCTCAGGGAGGCAGCAGTCTTAGAACCAGTCTTTTCGAAGGCGAAAGACTAACAGGGATGGCTCCAGCCAGGGTGCCTCGAGCCAAGTCAGTACAAAGATGCGAAGCTGGTGCACTCCTCCGACCCGCTTATAAGGGGTCGTTTGGCCCGGTTTAATGAGGACTGGACCGCAATCACTATGGACCAATGGGTCTTAAGCATGATAAAACAAGATCGCGCTTTTAGACTTTGCTCGTCCGCTTCAAGATCTGTTCATAGTATTCCCTTGCGCTTCCATAGAAAAGAGACTGATCATTCAGCAGACTCTGGACCGGCTATGGAGCCTGGGAGCCATTGTCCTGGTGCCTGTGGAGGAGCACAGGAAGGGACATTACTCCATTTACTTTGTGGTTCCAAAGAAAGCTGGGGCTTTTCATCTCATTCTGGATTTAAAGAAGGTGAACGTGGCCCTCAAGGTCCCCCGTTTTTGCATGGGAACGCTCCGCTCTGTCATTGCAGCAGTGCACAAGGGGGAGTTCTTAACGTCCCTGGATCTGACTGAGGCCTACTTTACCTTGGCATGCTGAGCATATCCAGCATACCATGCGTCCATGTGGGGTCCCTCTTCAGTCTGTTTTCTTTTTCCATGGAGCTCTTGCATCACGATTTAAGTGAGCTCTTAGCTTTCTTCTTTAAAACTTGTGGGAAAACTCCACCCCCCCCCTTGGGTTTTTGTGTTCCATTGACACTAGGTCCTTCCCATAGCCACCTCAACTAGGTTTCTCGGTGTTTCGGTTAAGTTTTCTTTCACATCGACCTGCCTCAGTGCCTGCCAGTCATCGTAGCCCACCACCATCGTTGTTTGTGTGTCCCTCTTTTTTTCACTTCTGTCATTGTCACAACCGGTTTTCGTTGATGCCCTCCAGTACCAGAGGGCCATGTCTGTCAAGGATCCCCATGATATGTGTTCTCTGCCTGGGGATATTGCATGACGTTTAGGGTTGCTGCAAGTGCGTCCAAATGACCAGAAAGGGACATCGTGCCCAACTTAACAAGATGAAGCAACTTTTAGGGTTGGAAATCTGAGCCATTGACTTCGGCAATGGTGGCGTCAGCATTGATTGTCCTTGGAGCCACACTGATGGACACATTGACATCAGCGGTTCTGTGGATGCCGCCTGTGGCTAGGAGCGCCGGAGACTGGCCATACTCTGTCTCCTCCAAGTCAATGAGGTCTGTATTCTCATCCTCAGCACCAGGGAAGGACCAGGCCGAGCACCAAGGGAAGCTGAGAAAGCATAGACACCGGTTGCCTTCAATGCATGATGCTGGGCACAGGGATGCGCCGGCTCATGCCATGATACCTCCGAAGCAACCCACGGTGAGGAGCGCCCATCCTCTATCGATGCCGGGAGTCTGTGACAGTCTCCACCGGTCTGGGTGCCAGTCACCGATCTGAGGAAGATCTGACCCACCCCTCCTTCCTCCCAGTCAATGTTGGCTTCAACAATTTTTTTTGAGGAGGAGATGGAGCGGCACTTCCAGCTGGCGGTAGAGCAGGCAGTGCAGGGCAGCTGTCTTATGGCACCGACAACACCGATGCTGGTCCTATCTGCTTTGGAACCATTGCTGGAATGGCTCAATGTGCTCATATCTGTATTACTGATCCAGCTGGTGCTAGTACCTGAGAGGCCATCAGTGTCCAGCAGGGCCCCAATGCTTCCCGTGACTGATACAGTAATTGTTGCCGGTTCCTAAACATCAAAATCACAGAACATATAGAAAGACATGGTTTAATGGAACAAAGTCAGCATGGCTTTACCCAAGGCAAGTCTTGCCTCACAAATCTGCTTCACTTTTTTGAAGGAGTTAATAAACATGTGGATAAAGGTGAACCTGTAGATGTAGTGTACTTGGATTTTCAGAAGGCATTTGACAAAGTTCCTCATGAGAGGCTTCTAAGAAAAATAAAAAGTCATGGGATAGGTGGCGATGTCCTTTCGTGGATTACAAACTGGCTAAAAGACAGGAAACAGAGAGTAGGATTAAATGGACAATTTTCTCATTGGAAGGGAGTGGACAGTGGAGTGCCTCAGGAATCTGTATTGGGACCCTTACTTTTCAATATATTTATAAATGATCTGGAAAGAAATACGACAAGTGAGGTAATCAAATTTGCAGATGATACAAAATTGTTCAGAATAGTTAAATCACAAGCAGATTGTGATAAATTGTGAGGCTGGAAAATTGGGCATCAAAATGGAAGATGAAATTTAATGTGGACAAGTGACAGGTGATGCATATAGGGAAAATTAACCCATGCTATAATTACACAATGTTAGGTTCCATATTAGGTGCTACTACCCAAGAAAGAGATCTAGGCGTCATAGTGGATAACACATTGAAATCGTCGGTTCAGTGTGCTGCGGCAGTCAAAAAAGCAAACAATGTTGGGAATTATTAGAAAGGGAATGGTGAATAAAACGGAAAATGTCATAATGCCTCTGTATCGCTCCATGGTGAGACCGCACCTTGAATACTGTGTACAATTCTGGTCACCGCATCTCAAAAAAGATATAGTTGCGATGGAGAAGGTACAGAGAAGGGTGACCAAAATGATAAAGGCAATGGAACAGCTCCCCTATGAGGAAAGACTAAAGACGTTAGGACTTTTCAGCTTGGAGAAGAGACGGCTGAGGGGGGGATATGATAGAGGTGTTTAAAATCATGAGAGGTCTAGAATGGGTAGATGTGAATCGTTTTTTTACTCTTTCGAATAATAGAAAGACTAGGGGGCACTCCATGAAGTTAGCATGTGGCACATTTAAAACTAATCGGAGAAAGTTCTTTTTCACTCAACGCACAATTAAACTCTGGAATTTCTTGCCAGAAGATGTGGTTAGTGCAGTTAGTATAGCTGTGTTTAAAAAAGGATTGGATAAGTTCTTGGAGGAGAAGTCCATTACCTGCTATTAATTAAGTTGACTTAGATAATAACCACCACTATTACTAGCAATGGTAACATGGAATAGACTTAGTTTTTGGGTACTTTCCAGGTTCTTATGGCCTGGATTGGCCACTGTTGGAAACAGGATGCTGAGCTTGATGGATCCTTGGTATGACTCAGTATGACATATTCTTATGTTCTTCTCCGAGGATGCTCTGCCTAGGCCGGCAAAGGCAATGCAGCCTGCTGCCCCCATCCAGCTTTGCTGGGGTCTGCACCAGGTTTGCCTCTGGGAGAAGGCAGAGTACCCAGGTACCATCCCCTGTTGATTACAGTGAGGATGAGGGTCCCTATGATCCCTGGAGGGATGATACTGCGAAGTCCTCCTCTGAGGGCTCGAAGGGTCTCCCCTCAGAATCGTCTCCTCCAGAAGAGCGAAGGAGGTCCCTGCCAGAGGACTTATTCTTTGCAGGTTTTGTGTGGGAATGGTGGAAGCCATTCCGTTTCAATTACTGATGGAGGAAGATGCCAGGTACAAGATGCTGGAGATCATCCAATTTGTGGAGCTGCCTAAGGAAATCATGGTAGTCCCAGTGCATGTTATCCTTAAGGAGGTGCTGTTGAGGATATGGGAACACCCCCTCACAGTACCTCCTGTTAACAGGAAGGCTGACAGGGTCTGCTTCATCTAGAAGGCTACTGGATTTGATAAGCTTAAGCTGCCCCACCAATCGGTCGTCGAATCCCCCCTCAAGAGGGTCAAGCACGCTGAAGATGGTTTCTCTGGGCACCTTGATCACTATTACAAAGCGGGGACTGGCTATGTTCTCTCGATCTAAAGGGCATGTAAACCCATGTCAAGATCTTCCCAAGTCACAGGAAGTATTTACAGTTTGTGGTAGGAATACAGAGTGTTGCCATTTGGGCTAGCATCAGCACCACGTGTCTTCATAAAATGCCTGGTCATGGTGGGAAGTGCACCTCCGCAGGCTTGAGAGTGCATGGTTTCCCCTATCTGGATGATTGGCTGGTCAGGAGCACTTCTCAAGCAGGGGCCATTCGGTCCATGAGCTTGACCATTCGCGTGTTGGAGCCACAAGGGTTCATCATTAACTACCTGAAGTTCCATCTCAGTCCGTCACCTCAATTGGACTTTGTAGGAGCCCTGCTAGACATGGTTCAGGCAAAAGCCTTCCTGCCTTGTTCATGGGTCACCACCCTGGTGTCCATAGCAGCAGAGATCTAGGGAGCCAGCAGATGTCAGCGTGGCACATGTTGAGGTTGTTGGGCCACATGGCTGCAACTGTCCATGTCACTACCTTGGCACGTTTACTCATGCACAGAGACCAATGGACCCTGATGTCTCATGGCGCCAGGCCACTCAGTGGCCAGGCTTGCATCAGTGTCATCCTGTCTCTACGGGACTTTTTGTCCTGGTGGCGGGTACTCCAATCTGGAATGGGAGATCTTTTTCTGAGATCGTCCTATGCAAATTTTCCTAACCACGGATGCATCCACCCTGGGCTGGGGAACTCATGTAGAAGGGCTCCGCACCTAGGGCCTCTAGTCTGATTAGGAAAGCTGTTGCCAACTTCCTGGAGCTCCGGGCAATCAGGTACGCACTATGGGTTTTTAGAGATTGGCTGCCTTATCCAAACAGACAACCAGATAGCAATGTGGTATATGAACAAGCAGGGAGGTATGGGATCTTACCTCCTGTCTGGAAGCGGTCTAGATTTGGTCATGGGCCCTGTCCCACTGTATGGTGCTCTGGTCAACATATCTGATAGGTACAGAGAACATGGTGTCTGAGAGACTGAGTCATGCCTTCAGACCCCACAAAGTGGTCCCTGAACCAGGAAGTAGCCTGGGGGGGGAGCCCAGACGTAGATCTGTTCACTTCCCCCTGGAACAAGAAGGTAACTTGGTTCTGCTCCCTGTACAAGACAGACTGCAAACCAGCTTTGGATGCCCTTGTCCATCATTGGGGCAAGGGTCTTCTATACACGTATCCTCAGATTCCCTTGCTGGTGAAGACTCTCTTGAAGCTTCGCAAGGACAAAGGGACTATGATTCTCATAGCCCCTCGTTGGCCAAGACAGGGAGTTGTCCATCCAGAAACTGATCAGTCTGGGGACTTCCCCAGATCTGATCACACAAGATCAGGGAAGGCTATGGCATCCCAACTTTCAGGCCCTGTTGTTCACAGCCTGGATGTTGAGAGATTAATCCTGCAGCTACTTGATCTTTCTGAGGATGTGTCTTGGGTCCTGGTGACTTCTAGAAAGCCTTCAACAAGAAAGTTCTATGGATTGAAACGGAGGAGGTTTCTGCTGTGTCTTGGGACTTCAACGTGGTACTGGCTCAGCTAATGAAAGCTCCTTTTGAGCCATTGCGCACCTGTGACCTGAAGTACCAGACCTGGAAGGTCATATTTTTGGTGACGGTCACTTCAGCACGCAGGGTCAGCAAACTCCAGGCCTTAGTGACATATCCACCTTATACTAGGTTTTATCATGGCAGGGTGTGCGCAAGACCACCCTAAGTTCCTACCGAAGGTGGTGACAGACTTCCATCTTAACTAGTCTATCATCCTGCCAACTTGCTTTGCCAGGCCCCATTTGTACCAAGGTGAACAAGCATTGCATAGTTTGGACTGCAAGCGAGCCTTAGCCTTCTGTTTGGAGCGGACAGAAGCCCATAGACAGTCCATCCAACTTTTTATTTCTTTTGATAGCAATAGGTTGGGAGTTGCCACTGCCAGATAGGCTAGCATCTCCTTCTGTTATTGCCCAGGAGGGACTGCATCTTGAGGATCATGTCAAGGCTCATTCTGTCAGAGCAATGGCAATGTTGGTGGCCCTCTTGTGAGCAGTTAGCATGGAGGAGATCTGCAAGGCTGCAACATGGAGTTCTTTCCACACATTCACATCTCACTATTGTCTGGATAGGGATGGCTGACATGACAGTCTGTCCTTCAGAATCTTTTTGAGGTGTAGAACTCAGTTCTCCCTGCCTAGGGCCCATTGTTTGAGTTCAGGTTGTCTTCCCCTCTTCAGTAGCACTGGTTGGTGTTTGTTGGTGCCCTTTTTTGTTGGGGAGCAAACTGTAGCTTGGGATTCACCCCTGTGTGAGGACTACCATCCTGCTTGTCCTTTGAGAAAGCAGAGTTGCTAACCTGTAACAGGTGTTCTCCGCGGAGTTGGGTTTCTCCCTTTTTTGTTATTTTTAAATCTAATTCTGTATTATAAGACTGAAGAGGGAGCCTGCGTGGACACATGGGATAGGGCATGCTGGGTATGTTCAGTATGCCAAGTCAAAGTTCTGGAAACTTTGACAGAAGTTTTCCGTGCTGGGCTCCATCTGATGTCACCAGGTGTGAGAACTAACATCCTACTATCCTCTGAGAACACCTGGTTACAGGTAATAAACTGTACTTTACTGTATTCTTGCACTGTGTTATTTATACAAGACAGACATGAAAGTTAAGGGCCTATTTATTTTATATACTAAAAGTAATAGTGATGTGCAAAGCCTGAACCTTTTGGTTTGGGCTTTGTTTTCGGCCCGCCGCAGGAAATACGATATTTCCTGCGGTTCCGGCCTTTGAAAACAAATTTTTCCCGAAATTTCAGGAAAATTTCGTTCGGGATTCATTGTCCTCGAAACAGGACGAATTAGGCAATTTTGTTAAAATTGCCTAATTTTGTCCTGAATGAATGCAATCTCCTAAAAAGTAATGTTGGTGCTACATGATCTGTTTCTCTAAATAAATCAGTTTTGTCCTTGCTTAAAAAAGCTTCTAAGTGTTCTTTCTTCTAGGGTCTCTGGAAATGGATACACCCTCACAGCCAGTGAATAACCATCATGCTCACTCCCACACTCCTGTGGAGAGTAAGTATTTAATGGATTTGTATCACTCTGTATTACTTTGTTTTTGGAAGTGTCACAGGATGTTGAAAGGACTTTAAACTTAATTTTTTATTTTTAACAGAAAGGAAACATAATCCATCTTCTCATCATACTACAACAGACTATGTTCCTGAAAAGAAATTCAAATCAGAAGCTCTGTTATCTACTCTCACTTCAGATACCTCTAAAGAAAATACACCTGGTAATCTACTACTGATACCAAATATTTTATGGCATCATATTTAGATAGGCTTCCTCATTAATAGGCTGTTTGTAGCTTTATAATAAAAACATACTCCTTCTAAATTGGAAGTAACCTTTTTCTGCCCTAAAATCTCCAGCCTGGTGTACACTAGGAAAAAACAGTTCCCTCCGAACAAATGGTGTTAGATTTAGTAAATTTATAGACCTTTTCCACTTTGACATATTGATTTAAAAAAATAAGCAAGGCCCTGTATAGAGTAACTGGCACTTGCTAATAAAGGGTTACTACTTTGATGTTATACCCAAAGCTAACATTATGGGTTAATATGCCCTTGTGTTCCATCTGCTGCTGTAGTTTCTTTCTCATAAGCTTACACATTTACTGGAAATCATTTGACACTACCTTTTTTAAATTATAACACATGACACATTTGTGTGCGCATCCTAAAATCTGTTGCTACGCTCATAAAATAAGCTCCATGATTTCCTTTCTACCTACAGCAGTGTTTGCTTCTTCACCCTGTATATTCATATTGTAATATTTACATAGGTTACTATGTCAGCAAATCCATTTTTTCCAAGCTATTTTAGTTTGTTCCATCTAGAAGTTTTAAATGTCTTCATTTTATTCATTTAGGATGTCGAAACAATAATTCATCCTCCTCCTCCTCCAACAATGTGTACAATGTGGCCCCTTCCCAACCCCTGGCATCGTATAACCTAGGTACCATATCCTCTGGAGCAGGAGCTGGGGCTATTACCATGGCAGCTGCCCAAGCAGTACAAGCAACAGCACAGGTAAAAAAAAAAAAAAAAAAGGAACAAGTTATTCATCAGCCCATGCATAATCCCATAATGCATTTTAGGAGATTGAAATCCGTATTGTTTTTATGTATGTGTTGTAAGTACTTTTGGTAGATTTGGTTACTTTAATTTGTACATTTAGGTTACTTTTAATGTTTCTAGGGTAGATTTAATTTTGTTATACTTCTCACATGACAAGCAGGATGGTAGTTCTCACATAAGGGTGACATCATCAGGATGGAGCCCAATCACGGAAAACTTCTGTCAAAGTTTCCAGAACTTTGACTGGCACCCATTGGGCCTGCCCAGCATAACACCAACCCTGCATCCAGCAGGATTCCCCCTTCAGTCTTCTTTTTTCCGTGCAGCAGTAGCCACGCAGGTTAAGGAGCTCTTCAGAGGTTCCTGACAGGAATTTTCCTCACAGAACTTTGTTTAAAAGATTTTCAAAAAATTCTACCCCACAGGGGTCCCCTTATCAATTTCTTTGCTCCGCGGTCGAATGATAAGTTTTTTGCCTGTTTGAGGTTGATTCCTGTTGAGTTTTTTCCTCGCGGCCTACTGGCCATCAACCGCACTGCGACTAAATTTTGTCGAGGCCATGGCGTCTGGTTTCTGTCCGTGCCCCGACTGCACTCGAACAATGTCCATCACTGACCCTCACACGGTCTGTGTGATGTACTTAGGGTCCGGCCACGATGTCCTTACTTGCACCAAATATGCCCAGATGACACCAAAGGGGGTAGCAAGGCTCGGCTCAATAAGGTGGGTCTTCTCTTTCGGCCAAAAACCCAGACTCCATCGATAGCTTTGATGTCGTCTGAACCAATGCCGTCTACGTCGCGCCAGCACCGGGAATCCGCTGCTATCCGACCAGCCTTGACGACTCCACGGGTGTTGACCCCCTCTGTTCCTCCTCACGAAAAACACCGAGGTGAACATCGAGAAAAACATTGACACCGTCATCGTAAAGCTCAGGTCACCGATACGGGCAAACCCTCGGCATCGATGTTTTCTGAGCCTCCAACAAAGAAGCCCCGTACAGAAAAGGCCTCGTCCTCTTCTGTCTCTGGGTCACCGAGGCGTTCCCCATCTGGACAGGTGCCGGGATCCGCGATTCCACTTTCACAAGTGGACCCTTCAGCTACGCCAGTGCTGCCTCCTACTCCGGAACCGGGTATCCATGCCCCATGTTTCCGTGAGGAATTGGATCGGATGATCCAAGAGCCCATCGTCAAAGCACTCCAGGGCTTCCAACTTCCATTGATGCTGGTGCTGGTTCCTCTTCTGGGCACTGACCCAATACCCATGGCGCTTGCACCGCTATTGGCAAGAATGGACAAGTTAATCGGTGCCCTTCCACCAGTGGATCCGAGGGAACCGATGGACCCGACTCCTTCCTCGCCGATTCCCTTGTCATCGGAGGAAGATGAAGAAACACCGCTCTTCATTCCACCTTCGGGAGTGCCGCCACTGACACATCCATCGATGTCACCAATTTCATCGGTGCCTATGTCGATGCCTCCCTCAATGCCTCCATCGATGCCTTTGATTCCTCCTTCTGGGCCATCGTTGCCCAGGCCAGGGCCTTCAGGAATAACTCCATTACTTCCTTCTGAAGAACATTTGGGAGCTGGTGATGACCCTTATAATCCTTGGACAGACTATTTGTCCCAGGATTCTGATGATCTACCTTCACAGCCCTCTCCTCCTGATGAAAGGAAGCGTTCTCCTCCAGAGGACCTGTCCTTTATTAATTTTGTAAAGGAGATGTCTGAAACGGCCCCTTTCCAGCTTCAGACAGAAGATGACTCTAGACATCAGATGCTAGAGCTACAATTTCTCGATGCTCCAAAGGAAATTATGTCCATCCCTGTTCATGACATCCTTTTGGACCTTTTGAAGAGAAACTGGGAGCAGCCTGGCTCTGTGGCACCTGTTAACCGAAAAGCAGATGCCACCTACCTAGTTCAGTCAGCCCCTGGCTTCTAAAGAACTCAGTTGGATCATAACTCGGTGGTTGTAGAGTCAGCCCAAAAGAGGGCCAGATGCTCCAAACCTCACTCTTCCATTCCCCCAGGAAAAGATCAGAAATTTCTGGATGCATTTGGAAGCTGGGTATTCCATTGATCAATGCTTATCTCTCGCATTGCATCCTACCAACTCTACGTGACCCAATACAATAGGGCCTTGTTCATGAAGATTCAAGACTTTGAAGCCCTACCTCAGCAGTTCCAGGACCAACTTCATGCCCTAGCACAAAAGGGCTTAGATGCTGGCAAGCATGAAGTATGATCAGCGTATGACATCTTTGTCACCGCTTCCAGGGTGTCGGCAGCCGGTATCAGTGCAAGGAGATGGGCCTGGCTGAAATCTTCAGACCTCAGACCAGAGGTACAAGACAGATTGGCTGACCTGCCCTGTGGGGTGGGTAATCTTTTTGGTGAAAAAATTCAAGAAGCAATGGTGCAGCTCAAGGACCACAAAGAAACTCTGCGCCAGCTGTCCTTACTGCCTTCTGATCTCTCTTCTTCTTCCAAAAGATCCTTTAAGAGAGATTCCAAGAGGCAATTCTACTGGCAGAGGAGATACTATCCCCCAGTGTCCAGGCGTTGGCCTTCTAATCCTTACCAAAAAGGCCAACCTCTAGGCAGCCTAGAGGGCAGAAGTCGCAGCCAGCCCCTCAACCAGGTCCAGCGTCAGGCTTTTGACTCCCTTCTAGAGAGCAGTACCCAGCTTCCACTTCCAACTATTCCGGTCGGAGGCTGGTTGTGCCACTTCTCCAACCTATGGCACACAAGTCACCACAGATCAGTGGGTACTTGCTATAGCATCCCAAGGTTACCACCTCAACGTGGGGAACATCCAACCATTCACCACTTTTGGAGCAGGAGGTCTCCCTCCTCCTCCAGTTCTGAACAATAGAACCAGTGCCCCTCTCCCAACAGGGGCAAGGGCTCTATTCCAGATTTCCTGATACCAAAAAAGGTCAGGTGGTGTGCGCCCAATATTGGATCTTCACACTCTAAACAAATACCTACAAAGAGAAAAGTTCAAGATGGTGACCTTGGGTTCTCTACTTCCCCTCCTTCAAAGGGGAGACTGGCTCTGCTTTCTAGACCTTCAGGACGCCTACATGCATATTTCAATCACTCGGTCACATCGCAGATTCCTGCGGTTTCTAGAAGGCCCAAAACACTTCCAATATCAAGTGTTACCTTTCGGCCTAGCATCTGCCCTAT
Source organism: Rhinatrema bivittatum (assembly GCF_901001135.1). Taxonomy (NCBI): domain Eukaryota; kingdom Metazoa; phylum Chordata; class Amphibia; order Gymnophiona; family Rhinatrematidae; genus Rhinatrema; species Rhinatrema bivittatum. Next base: position 50,059,471 of record NC_042623.1, on the reverse strand, counting down.
GCGTCTTCACCAAGTGCCTCGTGGTGGAAGCTGCCTACATCAGGAGTCAGTGTCCACGTCTACCCCTATCTGGACGATTGGTTGATCAGGGCTCCCTCTCAGCAAGGTGCACTGATGTCCCTTCACCTCACTTTGCATTCCCTGATCTCCCTAGGGTTTCTCATAAACTATCAAAAATCCAGGCTAGTTCCTTTGCAAACTCTATTGTTCATAGGGGCCGACTTGGACACTCTAAAATTGAAAGCTTTCCTACCTCAGGATCGAGCTCTCACTCTCGCTTCTCTGGCCCTTCGACTGCAGTCTCGACAACATTCAACTGCACGTCACTTCCTGATATTATTGGGTCATATGGCCTCCACAGTGCATGTCACTCCCATGGCTCGCCTCGCCATGAGAGTAATGCAGTGGATTCTAAGATCGCAGTGGACTCAGTCTTCTCAGCCAATGTCCATCCGCATCACCAAACAGTTCCGGCTATCGCTAGCTTGGTGGACAAACCAATCCAATCTGGTACAGGGCCTTCCATTTCAGATTCCAGAACCTCAAATAACCTTGTCAACAGATGCCTCCAACCTCGGTTGGGGAGCACATGTTGGAAACCTGCAAACCCAGGGCATCTGGGCTCCAGAGGAAGCCAAACACCAGATAAATTTCCTGGAGCTTCATGCAATCAGATAAGCTCTCAGGGATTTTCAGGATCACCTCTCCAACCAGGTCATCCTGATTCAAACGGACAACTAGGTGGCCATGTGGTACATCAACAAGCAAGGGGGAACGGGCTCCCACCTCCTGTGTCAGGAAGCTGCACAGATGTGGGCGGAAGCCCTTTCCCACTCAATGTAACTCAAGGCCACCTACTTGCCGGGTGTGGACAATGTGTTGGCGGACAGGCTGAGTCGCACTTTTCAACCGCACAAGTGGCGGACTCAATATTCCAATGTTGGGGTTACAATCACATAGACCTCTTTGCGTCAATTCACAACCGCAAAGTAGGGAACTTCTGCTCTCTCACTAGCAGCCAACACCGCCAGCCCAGAGATGCTTTCTCCTTCTCGTGGGCCAGCGGTCTCCTTTATGCATACCCTCCATTTCCACTCATTTCAAAGTCTCTCGTGAAGTTGCGAAGGGACAGGGGGCTAATGATTCTCATAGCCCCTCATTGGCCATGCCAGATCTGGTTTCCAATTCTCCATGACCTATCAGTTTACTGGCACATTCCTCTGGGAAAGGACCCGCTTCTGATCACTGAGAACGACGGATGCCTATGTCAGCCCAATCTCCGGGCCCTCTCCCTGACTGCCTGGATGTTGAAAGGTTAATACTGCAACCTCTTAACCTTTCTGAGCCGGTTTTCCGTGTCCTAGTAGCTTCACGAAAGCCTTCCACTAGGCAGTCTTATCGTTATAAATAGAGCAGGTTTACGGTATGGTGTACTTCTATGTCCATCGATTCCTTCACTTGTTCCACACCGAAGTTTCTGGACTATCTCTGGCACCTGTCAGAGTCAGGCCTCAAAACTTCTATCAGGGTACATGTCGGTGCTGTACCCATTTCAGTACAACCCCTTGTTATACGCTTTTTGAAGGGCTTGCTTCACCTTAAACCTCCACTGCGCCCTCCGGCCCCTTCTTGGGACCTCAACATGGTTTTGGGAAGGCTCATGAAACTGCCGTTTGAACCTCTCCAATCCTGTGATCTCCGCTATCTCACATGGAAAGTGATTTTTCTTTTGGCAATCACTTCTGCCCGCAGAGTTAGTGAGTTACAGGCCTTAGTTTCCTATCCGCCTTACACTAAACTTCTGCATGATAGGGTTGCACTCAGCACTCACCCTAAGTATTTGCCTAAGGTAGTATTGGAGTTTCATATCAATCCATTATACTACCCACCTTCTTTCCCAAGCCCCACTCAAACCCAGGAGAATGGGCTCTGCATACCCTTGACTGTAAACATGCTCTAGCATTTTATCTAGACCATACAGCTGCCCACAGGAAATTCACTCAATTGTTTTGTTTCCTTTGATCCCATCAAATTGGGCAAACCTGTGGGTAAGTAGACTCTCTCCTCCTGGTTAGCGGACTGTATTTCCTTTTGTTACCAAGAGGCAGGCATTCCGCTTCAAGACCATGTTAAAGCACACTCTGTCAGGGTCATGGCACCATCAGTAGTGCACCTACACTCTGTGCTGCTTATTGACATCTGTAAGGCTGCTACCTGGAGCTCTCTCCACACCTTTGCAGCCCATTATTGTTTAGACAAGGCTGGCAGACAGGATTCCATCTTCTGCCAGTCTGTGCTATGCAACTTATTTGCGAACTGAGGTACCAACATCCTTCCGCCAACCCGGTGGGGTTCAGGATGCCCTCTACCAAATTCCACCCCAGTTGTTGTGCCTGTTGCACGTCTTTGGGTACATTGGTGCATTGCTCGGGCATCCTCGGCTCGGTACTCACCCATATGTGAGGACTACCATCCTGCTTGTCCTGTGAGAAAGCAGAGTTGCTTACCTGTAACAGGTGTTCTCACATGACAGCAGGATGTTAGTCCTCCTGAAACCCGCCTGCCACCCCGCGGTGTTGGGTTCATTACATTTTCTTATTTTTCACATGTAATTTTACTATAAGATGAGACTGAAGGGGGACCCCTGCTGGATGCAGGTTTGGTGCTATGCTGGGCATGCCCAGTGGGTGCCAGTCAAAGTTCTGGAAACTTTGGCAGAAGTTTTCCATGATTGGGCTCCATCCTGATGATGTCACCCATATGTGAGGACTAATATCCTGCTGTCCTGTGAGAACACCTGTTACAGGTAAGCAACTCTGCTTTCTGTTGCATGAACAAGTTTTCAGCCATCATGTTGAACTAGGAGGTAGAGAGCTCCAATCCTTGAACGTTGCAAGGTCTTGATAGCCAAAAGAAAAATATGTAATTGCCCATATAAATAAATACTTTTCAGGGAAAATAAAGTATTTTAAGTTTTTATGCAGTATGGGCATTGATATGTTCAAAACTTAAAGGGATATATTTTATAGTAATAGTCATCCTCTCACTTGGGTATTGATGTTTTGATTTTGGATAGATTTTTGCATTTATTTTTTTTTGGAGTATCTTGAAATCTTGATTGGTATCCATCAGTCATGGACTGAGATTACCTATACCTACACCAGCAAACTAACTTGTGACTGTTCAAATGCAAAAGACTTGATTTATATATTTTAACAAATAATGAGGTGCTTTTCTAAATCCCTTGAATGTTTTCTTTAAGATGAAAGAAGGAAGGCGAACTTCTAGTTTAAAAGCCAGCTATGAAGCCTTTAAAAATAATGACTTCCAGCTTGGGAGAGAGTTTTCGTTGTCCAGAGAATCAACTGGATATTCATCCTCAGCCCTGGCATCTACATTAACACAAACATTAACATCTTCGGCCACCACGGATTCACGGAGTGGTAGGAAAAGCAAGTGAGTGCAAAAGTGATTGGATCAAGTAAATGCTTAGAACCGGAAGCTTTGGAGAAAAATGTTTCTTTCCTAGCGTGTAGCCAGATGGATTCAGGACCAATGGGTTATGTGCTCCTCTGCTAGCAGATGGAGACTGAGTCAGGTTTCAAAGCTGACCTCACCCTGGATATACTCCCGCAGTGAGCTCAGCCAATCAGTATGTCTCAGTCTCCTAGCAGATGTGGATGCTATCTCCACATCACCAGTGTTTAGCAGGATTGAGCACTAAATCGAAGGAGAAATTTACCTTCAAATTGAAAGGAAGATTGAGCCCCGCTCTCCTTCAGTGATACCTAAGGATCCTTCCCCCAGTTGAGAATTCCTGAGGTGATTTCTGAGATCCCTCAGAGGTGTGCCTTGGTCCAGTAGCCGGCTCCTGGTGTGGACTTTGCTGCTGAAGCAGCGGAAAGGCAGCAGATGCAGAAGCCAAGTGCGGCAGTGAAGACCTAAGCCCTCTCCCCCCTCCCCCGCAGCCAGAGACTGTCTCTGTACTCAGCAGGTAAGCTCTGAGACCAGGTAAGTAGAGAAGAACTCCGATCCAGAAACGTGGAAGGGCTTTGGTCAGGCTTTCCTCCGGTTTCCTTGCTTGGTGTGCCATACCGACGACATTCCTGATCCCGTTCAGGTGAGAGAAGGGGGTTTCAGAGCGGGTTGAGCAGCCCCCCAACAGGCTAAGCCCTGCTTCAGGCTCGATGGACTCTCCACGGCGGCACCATCTTGCGTGCGGTTTGGTGAGGCGCCCTTCCCCCCCCCCCCCCCCCCCCCTTCGTTTGTTGGTACGTGTGGTGTGGGCTGGCCTAACGTGTACCTAAGTATGCGCATAAGCGCATGCACTCTTTAACGCACAACCAGCCGCTTAGATCTACATGCGCTGAGGCGAGTCTGCGCGCTCGAGAGGCATTTAGGCAGCTAAATGCACAAGCTACAGAGGTTATGGCCCTGGCAGCAAAGAAGCTCAGACAACACTCCCTTTGCGCTGCCTGCCATATTAGGGCTGCACAGTCTGACCTGGAATCCTGCCTGTGTCAAACACTGTGAGGAAGGAGGCCCAGAGAAGGCTGGATTCTCAGACCTTTTTCCAAGTTCGGCCCTTCCCAGTTGGAGGACAGGTCAATCATGACCTTATCTGGCAGCGCCCCAGACCTGAACAATTGCGGGGCTGTGTCCTCCCCGGGAGAGGGCAGTTCAGCGGCCCCTACCCCGATTCCTCCTGGGCCAAATATGGACCTGGCCTTCTCTTAGTTGGAATTTTTTCAGGGGCTTCAAGCCTTTATTCAGGCGCAGGGAGCCTATGCCCGGGCTGAGCCCCAGCTGGGAAGGCCACACCCTCCCAGCCCTGTCAGTAGGCCTCGGGACATACCTCGCCTCACCAAAGATATCCCTTACAGGGACCCAGACACCACGGAAGACAACGGGGATTCATTGGAGGATGGGGAAATCCCTCCTGGAGCCATACCGGACCATGCTTCGGGTTTTCCACAGAGATGGATTTTCAGCCCTAGTCTCCTAGACCCTGAAGCCTCTGGAAGTTCTGGGCATAGACCCTGTGTCGAAGCCAAAGAAGAACCCCATCTTGGTGTCTCTACAGAAAGCCTCTTGCTATTTCCCCGATGCTGGAAGCCATCCAGGAGTTGATTGACCTGGAATGGGACACACCAGAGGCAAGTTTTAAAGGAGGTTGGGCCTTGGACTCTCTGGACCCAGCGATCAAGGAATGCCTGCGTTTTCCGAAAGTGAATGCCCTGGTCTGCGCTGTCTCAAAGCGAACAACTATCCCTGTAGAAAGAGGAGCTGCCTTGAAGGATGTTCACGATAGGCAGCTGGAGTCCATTCTTAAGCAAGCCTTTGACACGACAGCAATAACACTGCAGATTGCCTCCTGTTGTGCCCTGCTGGCTCGCTCATGACTGCTTCTCTCTCAAGAGAGAGAGGCAGATAGCTCAGGAGCGCATACCGGAGAGGTGATCAAACCAGCCACAGCCTTCCTGGCGGATGCAAGCTCGGACCTGGTACATATCTTGGCCAGAGGAGTAGCCTCAGTGGTGGTGGCCAGAAGACAGCTATGGTTGCAAAATTGGTCGTCTGACACAACTTCTAAGGCAAACCTCACAAAGATGCCCTTTAAGGAATCCCTCCTATTTGGAAGCGAATTGGAGAAGCTAGTCAGTAAGAGGGGTGAATCTCCAGTGCCCCAACTACCGGAAGATAAGAAAAAGAGGTCACAGCGCCCCTCACCCATGAGTGGTCGGGCCAGGGGCTCCCAGCACTTCCGGCCCTACAGAAACTCGTCATTTCAGTCATTTCTGCCCTCGGGAAGGTCTCAGTCCTTTCGGAACCAACAACCAAAAAAAGGAACAGATTCGGGCTCAGGATCAACTTGAACTCCCCAATGAAGTTGGGCCGGCCTATCCATGGGCAAGGAGATAGGGGGACCGATTATCCTCTTCTACCAGCGGTGGGTCGATATCATGTCAGACAAATGAGTACTGGACATCATATGAGAAGGTTACACTCTGGAATTTTGCAGCATCCCTCTGGACAAGTTCTTGATGTCACCTTGCCACTCCCAGCACAAGAAACTGGCAGTGGAATCCACACTAATAAGGCTCCTCAGCCTGAGGGCTATAACTCCGGTACCTATACCCCAAATAAATACGGGGCGTTATTCCATCTATTTTATCGTGCCCAAGAAAGAGGGTTCATTCCAACCCATCCTGGATCTCAAGAGCTTCATCAGTCATCTGCGGATAATTCACTTCCGGATGGAAAGTCTTCGCTCCATCATAAACTCCCTGGACTTCTCGGAGGCCTACCTCCATATTCTAATCCGTCAAGACCAACAGCGTTTTCTGCACTTTGCGGTACTGGGCGTTGCCCTTCGTCCTGGCAACCGCCCCCAGAACATTCTACAAAATTATGGTGGTCATGGCGGCGGCACTGAGGAAAGAAGGGATCTTGGTGCAGCCTTACTTGGACAACTGGCTGATCCAGGCGAAGTCGTTGGGGAGAGCCTCCACTTGACCAGCAGGGTCAACTCTCTCCTGCAGGAACTCGGTTGGGTTGTGAGTATGGACAAAAGCAGCCTCAAGCCCTCCCAGTCCTTAGAGTACCTGGGGTTCCGATTCGACACCAAGCAGGACAGGGTCTTCCTCCCTCGAAGAGAAGGAAACTGATGGACCTAGTGCGTCGGTTGACGAATACAATGCACCTCAGGGTTTGAGACTATCTCGGGTCCTCGGCATCATGGCATCAACCCTGGAAGTAGTACTATGGGCGAGGGCACACATGCAGCCTCTCCAGCACTCCCTGCTGTCATGTTGGAACCCACTGTCTCAAGACTACTCGATTCGCCTCCACCTACTGATGGAAGTCTGCTCTCGGGTCCAGTGGTGGCTACAGGAAGTTCACCTAAGCAAGGGTGTAAGCCTATCCCCACCGAGCTGGATCGTCCTCACAGCGGATGCAAGCCTCCAAAGGTGGGAAGCTCACTGTTGGGAACTGACACCCCAGGGGCAATGAACTGAGGAAGAGGCGAGCTGGAACATAAACCACCTGGAAGTGCAGGCGGTCAGATTAGCATGCCCTGCAGTTCAGCCACAGGCTCCAGGGACAAGCAATCCACGTGATGATAGACAATGCAACAACGTTTGCCTACATCAACTGCCAGGAAGGGACCAAAAGCCACCAAGTGTCTCTGGACATAGACCCCCTTATGGAATGGGCGGAGTTGAATCTATAAGGGATCTCAGCTTCCCATATTGCGGGAAAAGATAGCGTCAGAGCAGACTTTCTCAGCAGGGAAAGCCTGGATCAGGGGGAATGGATGTTGTTGACCAGAGCCCCCAGCTTCTAGTAGATCGCTGGGGCCTCCCATCCATCGACCTACTGGCCACATCTCGCAATGCGAAGGTTCCCAGGTTCTTCAGTTGTAGACCATATCAGCGCTCCCAAGGGATCAACGACCTGGCCAGAGGAGGACTTATACCCCTGTGAACGCCCAAGATCCCCATGATTCTGGAATTTTTACAGGACAACCTAAACAAAGACTTGTCCCTCAACTCCCTGAAGGTCCAGGTGGCAGCCCTCTCCTGCTTTAGGGCCGAGGTGAATGGAAACAGTCTTTCGGCGCATCCAGACTTGGCTCGTTTTCCTAAAAGGGGTAAAACAACTCCGAACACCCTTAAAGTAGCTGGTCCCCCTATGGACCTCAACCTGGTATTGGACTTCCTAGCAGGGCCTTCCTTCAGACCATTGCGCAGTCTGTCGCTATGCTTATTAACATTAAAGACTGTATTTTTATTGGCAATATGCTCTGCTCGTCACATCTCTGAACTACAGGCGCTGTCTTGTCGGGAACTGTTCCTTCAGTTTACTCCAGGAACAGTATAGCTTCGCACCGTCCCCTCCTTCTTATCAAAGGTAATCTCGGAGTTTCACCCAAACCAATCCATCTCCTTACCGTCCCCGGATAGATGCAAGGACATGGAAGACTACCACCTTCTTCGCCATCTAAACATCAGTAGACTTTTAGTGCTGTATCTGGAATGTTCAGAACCGGTGCACAAGACAGATCACTTGTTTGTTCTTCATGGGGGAAAGAAACAGGGCGAAGTGGCTTCGTGAGCTACCATAGCTCGCTGGATCAAGGAAGTAATCAAGAGAGCTTATGTAGAGGCAGGGAAGCCTTTACCCCCTCAGGGCCCAGGCAGTATCCTGTCTCCCTCCGACATCTGTTGAGCAGCGAAGTGGTCCTCCTTACACACCTTCTCCAGGTTCTACCGTCTGGACGTCCAGGCCCGAGAGGATGCAGCCTTTGCAATGGTGGTGATAACCGGACGGCAGACAGCTTCCCACCCCTTTCAGGAGTAGCTTTTGTACAGCCCATTGGTCCTGGATCAAGGAAGTAATCAAGAGAGCTTATGTAGAGGCAGGGAAGCCTTTAACCCTTCAGGGCCCAGGCAGTATCCTGTCTCCCACCGACATCTGTTGAGCAGCGAAGTGGTCCTCCTTACACACCTTCTTCAGGTTCTACCGTCTGGATGTCCAGGCCCGAGAGGATGCAGCCTTTGCGATGGCGGTGATAACCGGACGGCAGACAGCTTCCCGCCCCATTCAGGAGTAGCTTTTGTACAGCCCATTGGTCCTGAGTCTATCTGGCTACACGCTAGGAAATGGAGAAATTACTTACCTGATAATTTTGTTTTCCTTAGTGTAGACAGATGGCTCAGCATCCTGCCCATGGCTGCCCAGGAGAGGCGCCAAGGAATCGCCCATGAGGTGAATCTCGATTCCATGTGATTATGGGTAAGTCATTGCCCTATCCCTAGTTCAGAGCATCTATGGTATTGCTGAGATTCAGCTCTTATGATGGTTGAGTACAGTTGCAGTCTCCAATTTTTAATCAAGTTATACCAGATTCTAATTAAGTTCTTCAATAATATGTCCACAATAGTTTTTGAAGAGAATACTGAATGGCTGAGATCACTGCAGGGGAATTAGGGTGAAGTCAGCTTTGAAACCTGACTCAGTCTCCATCTGCTAGCAGGGGAGCACATAACCCATGGGACCCAAGTCCATCTGTTTACACTAAGGAAAATGAAATTATCAGGTAAGTAATTTTTCCATTCTCTATTAAATGTTAAAATTAATATAAGGTATGCCTTATGTAGAGAGATTGACAGAGTGCCACATAAGACACCAGTAAGAGGTGCGCTCTCAGATAATTTTACTGACAAGACGTGTTATAGGGTTTACACTTCATACATTTCCAACCCCTAAACCAATAACGGGTTACAGAATTGTCAAAATATATCTATGACTGGCCATTTTTTAAATACACAATCCAAATAGCTTTATGTAAATTCGCTCTTGCTCTGTATATAATGCTATCTGAGTCTACAACTAAGTTAAAGTGCCAAATGACCTTGTTGTGTTCTAAACGTAACTGTTGAGCCTTTCTTCACAAAGGAGCCAATCCATCCTCTCTCTCATTTGTGTTGCCCTTTTCTTTATCATTTCTAATCTTATATCTTTTATGAGATGGGACAAGCAGAACTGCACCTAATACTCAAAATGTGGCCTCACCTTGGATTGATACAGAAACATTATTATATTTCCAGTTTTGTTTTGTTTTCTATTCTTTTCTGAATTCCTAACATTCTATTTGCTCTTATGGCTGCTGCTATCCAGTGAACTGAAGATTTTTATATATTGTCTGAGACTCCAAAATCCTTTACCTGGTGGTAACTCCTAATATGAAACCCAGCATTATGTACCTATAGTTCATATTTTTTCCCCCTTTTGCATTTCTTTTCCCTTGTCCGCATTAAGTTTTTTGCCAGTTTCCTGCAAGGTAGACCTGCAATTCTTCACAACTACTTTGAATAATGTTGTCTCTGCATATTTGATCACCTCATTTATTGCTCCCTTTTCAAAATCACTAATGAATATACAGTACAGGTCATTGAGGTGTACCACTGTTGAACTTTGTCCACTGGGAAGACTGAACATTTAGTCTTACTTTATGTCCTATCCTCTACCTGATATCAGTCCACAATAGGAAATACATTGCTAAACATCGAAACTTGTAAACCGTTGTAATGATGAAACCGAATGACGGTATATAAAACTCGATAAATAAATAAATAGCTTCCAGCCCCAAGACTTTTTAATTTTTTGAAGAGTTTCTCATGAGGGACTTAATCAAATGCCTTCTGAAAATCCAGATACACTACATCTACCAGTGTACCTTTATCCACGTTTTGCATCTTCAGAAAGTTTTAATAGATTAGCAAGCTGAACTGAAGCAATCTGTAAAAATGTGATGCACTCTTTCAGCATAGAGAGATGCTGAAATTGTGTATAGTGTGCCAACTATGGAATACATGCTGTGAAATCTCATTATGTTGAAATATTAAAAGCAATGCATGAACCCTGCTCCTTGTAGATGTCTTCAAAGGAAGTATGTGAATCACCTCCGGTGAGAAGAGGACCGCCCACCGGGTGACCTCATCCAGAGGCGCCCGCACCAGGAGGAGGTCAACACCAACTAGGTGCCCTCGCGGCGTGAAGCAACACCGTCCAGGCGCCCTCGTGGCACGAAGCGCCCCCGCGACACCGGTGCCAGCTCTGTGGGCACAGCTCCATCCAGCTCACCATTGGGGCCTCCAGTGAGAAGAGGACCGTCCACCGGGTGACCTCATCCAGAGGCGCCCGCACCAAGAAAAGGACAGCATCATCTAGGCGTTGCACGCCGTAGGTGTGCGACAAAGGGGCCATGCCCCTTTGTGCAAATCTGAGTGCCACAATGCATATGAAAGGAAGAATACCAACACAGCAACCACCACCTCAAGCTATACAAAATGACTGCAAAATGGACAACTATCAGATCGTATTAAGAAAAAAATAAATGAAGAAATGTGAATACCAACACACAAATACCATGCTCATTAATACTAAAACATACACTAGTCACTTAGCACTATCATTCCTTCTTTTAATGCTCAATCTATAATAAAGAAACTACCCATTATCTCTGACCTGCTCGACGACCACAAGCCTGACCTCTTAGCCATCAATGAAACATGGTTAAACACTGACCATGTATTGATCAACCAAATTAACAACCCTAACTACAAAACATTTTCAGTCCCTAGACCAAAAAAGAAAGTTGGAGGTTTAATGCTAATCATCAAAAAAGAACTAAAGATGAAACTTCTTCCTACCAACACCCTAACACCACTGGAAATTGCACTATTCGACTCACCAAAACTACAAATCTGTCTCATATACTGCCCCCCCCTAATTCACTGGTCAAGCAGAATTTTATAAGAGGTGAACAGTTCTGATCCAAACTATCACTCAACAAACCCATCATCTTACTAGGAGACTTCAATATTCATATTGACACTATCCCTCACTGTAACAAGATGCCCGAATGGGAGGTAGGCAGACCTGCATCGTACTAAACACCACACACAATATGATACAAGATACGAGATATACAGTAATGAAAATATAGCTTTATTTACAGCACACATACTTCATTTCCCGTGACTATAATACATACCAAATCAGCATCCTGCCACTCATCAAGTCAGGGAACCCCAGTGCGACCGAAAAATAGCATCAGGTCAGGGAACCCCCAGTGCGATCGAAAAATAGGAGCACACAGCTTCAACGGGAAAGATCCTGCGCCACTCGTCAGTGCACAGGTGAGGCTCCAAGTTCCCACCGGAGAACCCTGAACTTTTATAGGGATTTGTAAACAAGTGTGTGTGCGTAGATGAGCCAGCACCTGGGTCTTGGGAACCTTTCTGTAGGGCTGCTGGCCAGGCATTCCTCCTCTTGTTGAATCAGGTCCCAGGCACAGACAAGCTACTCTCCCCCACAACCACTTGTGTAAGCCCTACTGATAAACAGCTTTTTGCTTAAAAAACAAGTCCCCAGCTTAAAAAGTGACAGGACAGCATAATGTTTGTTCTGAGAGCAATTTTTTTTAACCCATCGTATTACACTCACTCTCACACATGCAAATTAATTACTGATGCTCTATCATCCCTTGGGCTCAACCAAATCATCAATGGCCCAACCCACAAAGCAGGTCACACCCTAGACCTCATCTTCATCAATACCAACACTTGGACTACCCACCAAACAAAGATCACGAACATCCCATGGTCAGACCACTCAATAATTCACACCAATCTGTCTTCTAACAGCAAATTTACTACAATAAAGAACCCACCCAAAACCATCTCATACCGACCAGCTTTTTGCAACGAGACACTCCAAGAAAATCAAAAAATAGATAGGTCTATGTTTGTTAGTGCTAACGTTAAAACCGCCACTGCTTCCTGGCCCAGCATCACAAAAACAGTATCAGACATGATAAACCTCTTGGTAACTAAAACTATCAAAAATCCAAAACACCTAAACCATTGGTATAATGATAGAATCAGATCAGCCAAACGCAAACTTAGAAAGATAGAAAAAAACATGGAGAAACAACAAAACAGTCTCACTACTTAATACTTACCGCTCACACCTAGCGGATTACAAAAAACGTATACACCAAACAAAAAAAGATTACTACTCGAACAAAATAAACAAATACCAGCATAACCCAAGAATGCTCTTCATTATCGTCAAAAACTTAACAAAAGCTTCCAGTGACCAAATACCAACACCATCCAAGTTCACAAGCAACGATTTCGCCGATTTCTTCTATGAAAAAATAAATAACTTCATAAACAACAACCTCAACGACAACTCTCAAGACCCAAAAACGAAAAGCAAGACTCATCCTAGCTAGCCAACTTCGACACAGCTTCTTCAATGGAAATCCAAAATATTATAAAAAAAATGAACCCAGCTAAACACCCTATTGATTGCACACCCATAACAACAATCAAGAATATCGAACCAACAATAACCAAGATCGTTAACCTATCCCTCTCAGAAGGAATCTATCCCGACTGCCTAAAATCAGCAATTGTCAAACCCATACTAAAAAAGAACAATCTTGATCCTGAAAACCCACTGAACTACCGACCATTTCAAACCTACCTTTCATTGCTAAAATCATCGAGAAAGTCGTACACTCCCAACTCAGCGACCACCTTGAAGATTACAAAATTCTACTCCCTACCCAATTCGCCTTCAGGAAACACCTGAACACAGAATCACTACTTCTTTCATTAAACGACACCGTACTCAAAGGCTTTGAAAACGGCAGCAGCTACCTTTTAGTCCTACTTTACATCTCTGCCGCATTTGACACAGTAAACCACTCAATCTTGATCGACCGTCTTACAGAAATAGGAGCTAAAGAAAAAACACTAAAATGCTTCTCATCCTATCTTTCACAAAGAACAGGGTGTCATTGATTGACACTTGGAATATCTAAGAAAATAAACCTTGAAACCGGTGTTCCACAAGGTTCCGCTCTGTCCGCAACACTTTTCAACATTTATTTGCTCCCAATATGCCACCTCCTCGCAAATCTGAAACTAACCCACTTCATATATGCGGATGATATCCCAATACACAACACTCTTGAAGACACACATGTAAAAACAGCCACGTACCTAACCAAAATAAAGCAACTACTAAACAACTTGAAACTCATCCTAAACTTTGAGAAGACTGAAATAATTATACTGGACAGAAAGAACAACACCCCCAATTGCCATCATTCAAGCTAATGAACCAACAAATTGTAATCTCCCTCATCAAGCATGCCTGCAACCTAGGAGTCATCATAGACAATGAATTATCCTTCAAGAACCACATTGCTTCAAAAATCAAAGAAGGATATCGCAAGCTCCTAACCCTTCGACATTTAAAACCATTCCTCTCCCCCAGCGTCTTCAAAACGGTCCTTCAACTGCTCATCTTCTCTAACCTGGACTATTGCAACTCCCTGCTGTTCAACCTTCCTACTACCACCATAAGACCACTACATATTCTCCAAAACGCAGCTGCAAGAATACTCACAGGATTCAGAAAACACGACCATATCACTCCCACTCTTATATCTCTACACTGGCTCTCGATAAAATCCAGGATAGAATACAAAATACTATCCATTATACACAAAACAATGTATGAAAATCAAACAAATTGGCTAAGTGCATCCATAAAACTACACTCACCAAAGAGAAACCTACACTCAGCCAACAAAGGGCTTTTAAAAACCCCACCTGCTCGATCCAAACAACTGACAGCAACTCGAAAGAGAGCCATAACCCTAGTAGTCCCAAACTCTGGAACGAACTCCCAATCAAACTTAGAACACAGCTAAACTCAAAAACAATCAAAAAAGAACTTAAAACCTTGCTGTTCACCAAAGCATACCTTAATAACCTTTCATCTGGCAGACAAATCTACCCCTGACTGCAATTAAGAGTGCCAATTCATTTTTATAAAATCATCATCGGACTGTTACTTAAAGAAGTGATCTAGATAAACAACCACAGGAACCTTTTTTGGAAATTTTGTTAAATATCATTCGATATTATCTAACTACCTACAATGTGTTAAAAAAAAAATTTTATTACTTAATTTTATCTGCGTTATGCTTTTTAAGACTAACAACCTAAAGATCCGTTAGCAAATTTGTTACATCAAATCTTTGTAAACCATTGTGATGGTGAAACTGAACGACAGTATATAAAACTCGATAAATAAATAAATAATTAGTATAATGATGATTAGTTTTGTCATGCTTTTGAGTGCGAATTAAAGTCCTATGTTAGGATAGTCTGTTTAAATTTAAGCCAGTTTGCTGACTTTAAATAAGGGTGGTATTGAATAATTAACATTTTTCTTTGTTTCTCAGAAGCAACAACAAGTCTTCAAGTCAACAGTCATCCTCATCTTCTTTGTCATCTTGTTCATCTTCATCGGCATTAGCACATGAACTGTCACAGCAGACAGCATCAATACCAGAGTCTGATTCCAGCAGTCAGGTTGACTGGACGTATGACCCAAATGAACCACGCTACTGTATTTGCAATCAGGTAGATGCTCAGATATTATAGCTTTTTAAAATTGACCATTTTGACTTTCTACAAGGGAGGTAGCTATGTATCTGGGTTGTCGAAATGATATTTAAAGCACAAATTTGCAAAGTAGTGGTACTATATGAAGGCTTATATTAAAAAATACTATATAATAAATTTAATATTTTCAAACAATTTGTATTCATTCAGGCTGTTTATCTGGATGCACATTGTCACTACAGAAAGTAATGGGGTTTTCCTGAATTTAAAGTAATTTTCTTTTGCCAAATACTTGGATGGGAGGTGTCCAAGGAGCACTAGGTGCTGGGGCTAAGTGGTGTGGGTGATTCAGTAGATACATTCTTCTCTCAAAGTCTATGCAAAGCTAATGCTTCAGCATTGGGTTGGGAGCACTGTGCTGCAGACTGTGCCATCTTCGATTACATATTATAAACGTGTTTATTTTTGTGGCCGTGAATGACACCCCCCCATGGCCCTTTTTTCACAAGAATTGATAGAGCTAACCCCCAGTGTCATAGCTGGGTGTCAATACAAGTTGTACAGGATACTCTGTCAAAATTCTTTGTTGAATTTTGACAGAGTATCCTGTACAACTTGTGTTGACAAGGCTTTGTGCTGCGCTTTGGATAGAGCCTAGGTCCTTGGATCAAATCTGACTCAGGTTGGAAGTGCCTGAAAGCCTTTCTCATCTGAAAGGAATTTGCAGACAGCCTCAGTTCAGTTCTCATTGGGCAAAATGTTCACATTATTAAATATGCTCTTACAATTTGGTACTATTCTTGGAAGCCTCAGGAGAGATTGCAGTAATTTAATAACCATGCTTTTACAACTATACTCTCATCCAAAAAGATAGTCCCTCAAGCTGAATTGAGGAAGTTGGCAGTTGCAGAACATTTGGAGGGAAAAAGGGGGTGGCCTACACAGCTATTGCCTGTGCTGTTTGTGTTCTGTGGGTAAATACGGGAGATTTTTTGTTTCTAGTAATGTCAGATCTGAACATTTCAGGAGTACTAAATTCATTAGACCTGTTTTCAGGTTAATTTACATTCAAAAAGGGTCATATTTGATAGTCAAGCTGATGACCTAGTGGCAGTAGTATGCCCTGCTATGTATATGAGACAGTTCCATTCTTAGCTAGGCTTCTGTTTCTCGGGTCAGCAGAGACTGGGGGTGCTATGGAGGCAGTGTTTGTAGTTCCTGGGAGGGAGAGAATCCCAGCCATCGTACAACAGTGAGCCCTATAAATGGAATTCAGGGTGCATGTGTGCCAGGTTCTGAAGAAAGCCTCACTCTGTGGCATCCTACCAAGGACTGTCATTATAACCGCTGGGTTATAGGAGGAGGCAGCTGAGGGAATAAAAATGGGGAACAATCCCAAGTAGTTGTAAATGAAGCTTATGTCACCGTAGCCTAATTGGGATCAATTTGAGTTGGAAATCTGAAGGAAAAGGAGGAATCTGATGTCAAAAGGCTCATAATTCATTTTAAATCTTGTTGTGAGTATGGAGAGGAAGAGACGTGTTCTTTCCTCTATCCTGATTTTTGTCACTAAGATAATAAATTAGGTTTATCAAAGTTTCTGGATTTCTTAAGTATAACATTTTATTTTGGGGTGATTTTGATAGTACTCAGCAATTGTGTTAAAGGTGGTAATCTTCCAAGAACACATCTCTTCACATTCATTTGAAAATGTGGGTTTATGGTCCCAACTTTAGTGTGCCATCTCTGGGAGACTATTTGTGTGTTTACCAATCCCTTCAATTTCTGTTTTGTTCAGGTATCCTATGGTGAGATGGTAGGCTGTGATAACCAAGATGTAAGTATCAGCATGTTGTTATTTACTGTTACCATATTCAGAGTTTAAATGCTCATTTACAGCAATAATAGGGGATATTTAAAGGCTAATTTTTGTCCAACGTCAGTGAAATACTTGTGTGTATTTAGAGTGATAAATATAGCACTGTGCTCACTAAGGAGAAGAAATGATTTTATGTAATTTTTGACTTGGCTGTGTGCCAGATAATTGGATGCATCCTACTGATATTTAATGGAGGGGATAGCAAGTGGGCTAGAGGGGAGGTGGATGCAAAATAACTTATATGAAGAGGTTAGTTTCTCTGGAAGGTATGCACAGCTTTTTAACCTAACCAGGTTGATGTGCTGTCTTACCAGACTAGAACTGAGCAGAGCACTCATGACCCTGTTCACTAAAGCTAGAAATCATTCCTGACTATCCAGCTGCAGTATTTTGTTGGCAAGAAGATAGCCTATTAAACTTTTCTTTTTCAAACCATCCCCTCATTAAGGTCATGCAAAGAAAGACTGAAAGTCTTTAGAACTTCAGCTAGTTATTTTATGTCTAAAATAATCTGCCTGACTCATGAATAAGGTAATTGGTTCAGAATCCTAGATTTGTAAGTATTTTGAATCTTAAATCTGAATACCCAGTGTCAGATACCCATGTGGCACAGAAGATGCTTTATGTAAAAGAATCCTGATTCTGCCAATCCAAATGGGTTAGTTCTGGTTTCTAGCCATATAAAGGTCTTCATTTGATACAAATATAAAGATCTGGATCAGGCACCAGAAAGTAGGCAGAATATCTTTGAGGGATTCTTGCAATTTTTATTTTTTTTTATTGCTGAGTTAAGACTTGTTTTAGGTTTTATTCAAAAACAATTCTGCAAGATTTACATTGTTGGAGTGACTTGTCTTTTAAAGGTAAATGGCATGTATGTTAATCCATCTTATGTGGCCAAGTTTGTATAGAACTAGAAAGTGATGCTTAGCCTTATCTCACTCTTTTATATAGGTCAAATTAAGTCTCTCTTCAGGCAGATTTTATTCCATCATAGTATAATAATAGTGACTTTTGAATCCCTTTTCCAGTATGTTAAATCAATTAGTCACTTTGAAATTTATGATTTTTTGGTTGGTACAGTCTTAATGGGTCTTGAGCATGTCCAGCAGCTTATCTTATCAGGCCAGAGCTTAAGGGCAAAAGCTTAGTAAAATGGAATGACTTTGTTTAAGTTGTGCTGCAACAGAAAAGATTTCAGAATTGACCTGGTTCAACCTATTGCTTTGTTGCTGCTCCACTTTTCCTTCTTAGATCTCCCTTTACTTTAATCTTCCTCTGTAGAGCAGCTGCAAACAAATATTTTTCCAGTTCTATTAAATTTAAATAATTAAAAATATTTCAACCAAGAAAATCGTATACAGAAAACATCGATATAACAAGACAACTCCTAAAAATAGTGTTATAAAAACAAAAGAAAAAGCTTCAATGCAGTTTGGTCCACTTTAAATGGGGGGAGCGGTAGAAATCCACATTACATGGAACAATCTTTTTTTCTAAAGTAAAATAGGAAAATGTCTTTTATTAAGACCTATATTCTTACAAAGTGGGGGTCTTTTTGGGCTTAATTTCCTCTGTAAATGTGTTGAAGTATAAATCTATTAGGAATGTATTTTGACCCCTTGCTTTTGTTGGCCTCACTCACCACTAAGATGTACCTGGTTCCCTTTATGCTCTCATTAATAATTTATTGCCCTGGGTTCCTGTATCCCTTAATTGCTGCTGTTTGTTCTGTGTAGTTTTGGCAACTTGAATTTTGTAATTCAAACCATTGATAACTTTTGCAAGCTTTTTACTTTCACCTTCCTCTATGGTACAGTCACAAAGAGACAAACTGAATGATTGACTAGCCTGCTGAGCTTCATGAGCAGTGTAATGTCTTTGCAGTGAGAGAGAGGCTGTAATGCTAGCTTTTTATCAACTGAAATGCAAATCCCAGCAGAAAGCAAAAAAAGAAATGCAATGCAGCAGTAAAATATTAAAAAAAAAATTTAAGGCTGCAAAATGCTTTCTGTTTTAATGTGTTTGTTGGCATTAATTGGAAATTTGACCAGTGTTTAATTTTGATAATGCAAGTATATTGTATAAGTTCTGGAACATAAAGCCAAATACTTGTGTATGTGGTTGGTCTGTGTGAATAATGTAAAAAAAATAGTGTAAAATGCTGTAGAAGGGGTGAATAAATGTGGACAAAGGTGAACCGGTAGATGTGGTGTATTTGGATTTTCAGAAGGTGATCGACAAAAGTAAAAGGTCATGGGATAGGAGGTGATGTCCTTTTGTGGATTGCAAGTTGGTTAAAAAACAGGGAGCAGAGTAGGATTAAATGGTCAGTTTTCACAGTGGGAAAAAGGTAAATAGTGGAGTGCCTCAGCGATCTGTACTTGGACCAGTGCTTTGTAATATATTTATAAATGATCTGGAAAGGGGTACAATGTGTAAGGTGAAGAAATTTGCGGATGACACAAAATTATGCAGAGTTGTTAAATCTCAAGCGGATTGTGATGAATTGCAGGGAGGATCTTGCGAAACTGGAAGATTGGGCTTCCAAATGGCAGATGAAATTTAACATGGACAAGTGCAAAATGATGCATTTAGGGAAAAATAACCCTTGCTGTAGTTACTCAATGTTAGGTTCTATCTTAGGAGTTACCACCCAGGAAAGAGATCTAGTTGTCATAGTGGATAATACTTTGAAATTGTCGGCCCAGTGTGCTGTGGCGATCAAAAAAGCAAACAGTGTTAGGAATTATTAAGAAGGGAATGGAAAATAAAATGGAGGATGTCATAATGCCTCTCTATCACTGCATGGTGACACTGCACCTTGAATACTGTGTGCAGTTCTGGTCACTGCATCTCAAAAAGGATATAGCTGTACTGGAGAAAGTACAGAGAAGGGCAACCAAAATAAGGGGCATGGAATGGGTGCCCTATGAGAAAAGGCTAAAGAGGTTAGAGCTGTTCAGTTTGGAGAAGAGGCGGCTGAGAGGGAATATGACAGAAGTCTACAAAATCATGAAAGGGCTTGAACAAGTTAATGTAAATCGGTTATTTACTTCTCAGATAATAGAAGGACTAAGGGGCACTCCATGTAGTTGGCAAGTAGCTTATTTAAAACAAATCGAAGAAAATTCTTTTTCACTCAGCGCATAGTTAAGCTCTGGAATTCATTGCCAGAAGATGTAGTTACAGCAGTTAGTGTAACTGGGTTTAAAAAAGCTTTGGATAGGTTCCTAGAGGAATTAATAATCAATATAACTTGTGATCTAAAGTTTGGGTACTTGCCAGGTTCTTATGGCCTGGATTGGCCACTGTTGGAAACAGGACACTGGGCTTGATGGACCTTTGGTCTGTCCCAGTTTGGCATATCTTATGTTCTAGAATGGAGGTAAGTACTACCTGATGATGCAATACAATATTGGTAGGGGGTTTGAACAAACTGCTTTTCTTATTCATGTGAAATAGAGCCCATGCATCCATTTACAAATGTTTACTGTAATAAATAGAAGGTGAATGAATATTTATGTAGTGGTTTAGATATATATTGGAATCCCAAATAGCTTAGGAAAACAAACCACATTTCCTATTTATCTAGTCAAATCAGTTCAGACAGATGGATTATTATTGCGCCCACCACCCCCAGCAGATGGAGAGAGAAATTAAGATTCCCTGAGTTCACCCTTTCATATGCATCCGTGTTGATCTCAGCTTGCTAGTATTGTCTCCAGCAGATGGTAGGCGAGCATCCTGTGCTAAGGCTGGATTTAAAAAAAAAAAATTTTTTAGAGGGCTGCGCCTGTGGTGAAAAGCCAGTCCCCCATCTCCCTCAGTTGAGCATAGCATGGATCAGACTCTAAGGCACCTCCTGAGGTGAAAGCATTGTCTCCCTCTCTCGGTTGAGCAGAGTCTGGACCAAGGGGCTTTCCAGGTCTTCCTTTTAGACTGGTCATGGGGCTCTGTCTTTCCCTCCTCTGGTGTTCTTTATTAAAAAAAAAAAAAAAAAAAAAGCAGCAGTGAGCAGAGCAGCAGGCCTTGAGTGATTGCGGTCTGCAGGGCCTTTTGGAGTGCATTCTTAGGCAAGTCGTGTGCCTAACCCCAGTGTTCCCAACTGTGGCGGTGAGCGCCAGGTATTGCAAATTTCTCTGGTCAATTAGGCCCAGTATCCTGTTTCCAGCAGTGGCCAGTCCAGGTCACAAGTACCTTGCAGGATCCCAAAAGGTTGATTAAATTCCATGCTGCTTACCCAGTTATAAGCAGTGGATTTCACAAAGTCCACCTTAATAATGTTTTATGGACATTTCTTCCAGGAGCTTCTGTAAACCTTTTTTAAACCCAGCCATACTAACAGCTTTCACCACATCTTCTGGCAACAAATTCCCGAGTTTAATTATACGTTGAGTAAAAAAATATTTTCTCCTATTTGTCTTAAATGCATCACTTAGTAACTTCATTGAATGTCCCTTAGTCTTTGTACTTTTTGAAAGCATAAACAACCAATGTGCGTTTACCCGTTCCACTTTACTCATTTTATAGACCTATATCATATCTTCCCTTAGCTGTCTCTTCTCCAAACTGAAATGCCTTAACCTCTTTAGCCTTTCTTAAAGGGGATGGAACAATTTCCCTATAATCATTTTGGTTTCCCTTCTCTGTAACTTTTCTAATTCTGCTATATCTTTTTTGAGATGTGGTACAGAATTGCACACAATGAAGGTACAGTCACACTATGTAGCAATGCAGAAATCTTGACATTCTTTGTTTCATTCTCCATTCCTTTCCTAATAATTCCTAGGATTCTTCTAGGACAAGCAGGATGGTAGTCCTCACAGTTCTCCGATAAACCCAGGAGTCCTAGGCATTACCCACCGATATCTGTGCCGGGCATCGTGCCTTCTCTGTCCTTTTCTCACCAGACTTTCAGGAAGAGTTGGACCGCATCGTGCAGAGTGCAGTGTTCCGAGCTCTGCGGAGTGTTGAGCTGCCACTGGTCCCCCATACCGGTACCAGAGCCTTCGCTGTCTATCCTGGTGCCCCTGCTTGAGCATCTGGACATCCTCCTCTGGGCCCTCCCGATTCAACCAGTGCTTGAGGGACCCTCTGTTCCCCAGTGGCCACTGATGCTCCCCTCTGGAGCGATCCCCTATCATTGGGTCCTCCAAGGAGGAAGATGCTTTCGGTGCTGTGGTCCTGAAAGCCTCGGTTCCCTGAGCCTTTGCCCAGACCCTCTGGCCTCCAGCGGCCCCCGGTGGGACAATTGATTCTCACGGTGCCCTCGCTGTCTTCGAGGCCCTTGGAACCCAGAATCTACACAGGCCTCACCAATGCAGGTCCTGTGATGGCCTCAGCGAGGAAAAAGGCCTTTATGACCCATTGGGGGGGATGATTCTTCCAAATCTTCTTCCGAGATCTCAGACAACCCCCTGTCAGAGCCTTCTCTGGAAGAAAGGCGTCTATCCCCTCCGGAGGACTTCTCCTTTGTGGGGTTTGAAAGGGCCATGGCCGAAGCTATCCCCTTCCAGTTTGTCGTGGGAGGAGGATGTGTCATAAAATGTCAGAGGTCCTCCAATTTGTTGACGCCCCTAAGGAGATAGTGGCTGTTCCCACATCTTTAAGGATCTTCTCCTTCAGATGTGGGAATACCTGATCTCCATTTCTCCAGTGAACAGGAAGACAGATGCCATCTCCCTAGTACAGCAAGCCTTAGGTTTTGAGAGGTGGTATCTCCCTCACCAATCTGTAGTTGTGGAGTCTGCCCTCAAAAAGGTCAAACACTCCCACACCCATGCCTCTGCCCCTCTGGGGTGAGAGCATAGGGAACTGGATGCTTTGGGTAGGAAGGTTTTTCAGGGTGCTATGCTCATCGCCTATATCACTTTCTACCAGTTATATATGACCCAGTACAACCAAAACCTGTGGAAACAGGTCCAGTAACTCACAGAATGCCTGCCGCAACAGGAGTCATTCTCTGCTGTTATCCAGCAGGATCTGGAAGCTGGAAAACATGAGGTGAGATCCACCTACAATATTTTTGAAACAGCAGCCCCGGGTGGCCGCTGTGGGCATTGGCACCCGTAGGATGGCCTGGTTCCGTGCTTCCGATCTTCGACCGGAGGTGCAGGAGAAGTTGGCGGACCTCCCATGTACGGGTGAAAACCTGTTTGGGGATAAGTTTAGAGTTGCGGTAGCTCAGTAGAAGAATCACCACGAAACCCTTCAACAATTCTCCGCTAGTGCTTCAAACCCTTCATCTTCTGCCAGGAAATCTTCCAGGAAGTTCTTTTACTGGCAGCGGAAATATTATACCCCCGCCTCTCAGACTCGCACACCCCGTGCCAGCTCCAGGTGCTGCTCCCGTCAACAGTAAGCACCTAAGCCCCGGCTGGCGCCCCCCCCCCCCCCCCACACACACACACATGGGCTTTTGACTAGAGGTGAGGGAGCAGACTTCTTTACTTTGCCCACCACTGGGCGGCCATCACTTCAGACCAATGGGTCCTTGTCATAGTTCGCCAGGGGTATCATCTCAATTTCGGAAAGAACCCAGAGAACTCTCCCCCATGTCCATTGTGGGGTTCATCTGCCCAGCAGGTCATACTTCGGAGAGAGCTATCCACCCTTCTCACGGCAGGAGCAGTAGAGCCTGTTCTTTGTCCTCAGCAGGGCCAAGGGCTCTATTTGAGGTATTTCCTCATCCTGAAGAGATCTGGGGGCTTGCGCCCCATGCTCGAATTCAGGGTGTTGAACAAATTTCTTGCAAGAGAAAAATTTCTCTGGGCACTCTGATTCCCTTTCTCAAAAGACGAGACTGCTCCGCTCCCTCGATCTCAAGGACGCCTATGCTTATATTGCCATCTTCCCCGGACACAGAAAGTATCTTTGCTTTGTAGTGTGGAAGGCTCACTACCAGTACAGGGTTGCTGCCTTTTGGTTTGGTTTGTCTTCACCAAGTGCTAGCAGTGGTGGCCACACATCTCAGGCGCTGGGCGGTGCACTTCTTTCCTTACCTGGACGACTGATTTGTCAAAAGCAACTTACGCACGGGAGCACTGGATGCTTTAACCCTGACTGTGCAAACTCTGCAGTCCTTGGGTTTTGTTATCAACTACCCAAAATCTCACCTCTGCCTGTCTCCCCAGCTGGACTTCATAGGAGCCAAGCTGGACATAGTGCAGGCAAAAGCATTCTTGCCACGCAATCGGGCCCTTACCCTAGCTTCGTTGGCAAACTTCATGCGCAGCAGTCGGAATGTAAGTGCCTGCCTTCTGCTTCGTTTGTTGGGCCACATGGCAGAACGCAATGGACGTTGCGGTTGCAATGCCAGCAGGTATCCCAGGACCTCAAGGCTCGTGTCTCTGTCACACAACCTCTGAAGATCTCTATCCTGGTGGGAGAATCGCTCCAATTTAGAGAAGGGGATTCCCTTCTAGGCTGCCCTGCCTCAGGTGTTGCTTACCATCAGTGCCTGACCTCAGGGCTGGGGGCCCATGTGAGCGGCCTCCACACGCAAGGTCACTGGACTGTTTAGGAAGCTCTCTGCTAGATAAATGTCTTAGAGCTTCGGGTGATTCGTTATGCTCTCTGGGCATACCGAGACCGGTTGTCCCACAATACAGTCCTGCTTCGGATGGACAACCAGGTCGCGATGTGGTATATCAGCAAGCAAGGGGGTATGGGATCGCTTCTCCTCTGTCAGGAGATGGTACAGATCTGGTCTTTGGCCCTGTCGCAGGGGATGTCATGTGAGCGACATACCTACCTGGGACCCTCAATGTGCTGGCGGACCGCCTAAGCCGCACTTTTCAGCCACATGAGTGGTCCCTGAATCTGGCGGTGGCGGCCTGGATCTTTCACCAGTGGGAAACCCTGGATTTAGACCTCTTCGCCACCCTTACAACTGTAAGGTGAGCAATTTTTGCTCCCGGTTCGTATGGGATGGCTGTACAGCCTCTGACACCTTCTCCCTTCACTGGGGGAAGGGTCTTCTGTACACATACCCTCCTCTTCCGCTCCTCTTGAAGACTCTCCTGAAGCTTCAGCAGGACCAAGGAACCATGATCCTCATGGCGCCCTACTGGCCCAGGCAGGTCTGGTTCCCTCTCCTTCGGGATCTCTCAGTCAGGGTTCCCGGGACTGTGCCTGATCTGATAACTCAGAACCAGGGCGCCCTACTCCAGCCAAACATCTGGGCGTTAGCCTTGACAGTTTGGATGTTGAGTGTCTAATTCTTCAGCCCCTGGACCTCTTGGAAAATGTCTCCCAGGTGCTGGTGGCTTCCAGAAAGCCTTCCACCAGGAAGCCTTACAAGTTGAAATGGAAGAGGTTCTCGACCTGGTGCGTGGGGCGTGGCTTGGATCCATTCACATGTCCCTTTCCCAGGTTCTTGGACTATTTGTGGCACCTTTCGGAGTCCAGGCTTAAAACCAACTCGGTCAGGGTTCATCTAAGTGCCGTTAGTGCATACCATCGGGGTGTCACTAGTATACCCATATCGGTGCAGCCTTTAGTGAGTCGCTTTATGCGGGGTCTTCAACTAAAGTCTCCTCTTCAGCCTCCTGTTGTGTCCTCTGACCTCAACTTTGTCCTAGTGCAGCTCATGCATCGTCCTTTTGAGCCTCTGCGCTCCTGCGACCCGAAGTTCCTCACCTGGAAGTGGCGATCACTTCGGCTCATAGAGTTAGTGAGCTTTAGGCCTTGGTTACGTACACAAGGTTTTTTTTCATGATCGTGTGGTCTTACGTACACACCCCAAGTTTCTACCTAAGGTGGTGACCGATTTTCATATCGATCAGTCCATTGTCTTGCCCACCTTCTTTCCAAATCCTCATTCCCATCCAGGGGAACACGCCCTGCATACATTGGATTGCAAGAGGCTTTGGCCTTCTATTTGGAACGCACAGCAGGTTACAGGCAATTCACTCAGCTCTTTGTTTCTTTTGACAACAGATCTTGTCTAATTGACTGGCTGACTGCGTCGCCTTCTTCTATGCACAAGCGGGCCTTCATCTTGCAGGCCGAATCAAAGCTCACTCTCTGAGGGCCATGGTGATGTCAGTGGCCCACTTGCGAGCAGTTCCCCTCGAGGACATTTGCTGGGCAGCAACTTGGAATTCTCTGCACATGGTCAACTAGACAGTGTCTTCGGCCAATCTGTTATAAGCAATCTCTTCCAGGTGTAAGACCCAACTCTTCCTGCCTTAGGGCCCCTAATTGGAGCCAGGCTGTCCCCCCTACTGACCAACAGCACTACGATTGTGCCCATCGGCTCCTTGTTCCGTAATTGTTGGTCTTAATTATTGCCAGGAGCAGTCTGGAGTTTGGTATTCACACATCTGTGAGGGCTACCATCCTGCTTGTCCTAGGAGAAAGCGCAGTTGCTTACCTGTAACAGGTGTTCTCCTAGGACAGCAGGATGTTAGTCCTCAGAAAACCTGCTCACCACCCCATGGAGTTGGGTCATCCTGCGTTTTGTCATTTTATTTTTTTGCTCGTATTTTTATCTTTGTTACAAGGCTGAAAGGGGACCTCTCATGGATGCACGGATAGTGGCATGCTGGGCATGCTCAGTGTGCCAGTCAAAGCTTCTAGAAACTTTGACAAATATTTTCCCTGCTGGGCTCCATCTGATGGTCACCCATCTGTGAGGACTAACATCCTACTGTCCTAGGAGATCACCTGTTACAGGTAAGCAACTGCGCTTTCTCTTTGCTTTCTTGGCTGCCAATGTACACTGAGCAGAGGATTTTAACACATTATCCACAATGACACCTAGCTCCTTTTTCTGGGTGGTGACTCTTCTTGCATTCTTTTTCAAAGCATTTATTGCTTGGATATGAGGACTAGCAAGAAACCTCCTTCATGGTAGAGGGCTTTGGGTAGTTTTTAAAAGGACCATGCGTGCGCCCATAAACTTGCGTATTTTGCCACGTGCAAAGATACGCACTATTTTATAAACCGTACACGTAGGATATAAAATACTCTTCATGCGCACATGTCTGCAGCTCTGCGCACAAATCTTACACTTATGAGAGAGAGGCTCTTTATAATCTTGGTCTGATGCTCTATATATGGACCATTGTAAAGGGGCACTTTGATTTGAGGTGAGTTTTCGGGAGATGGGTTGGGGGGGGGGGGGATGTTAGTCACATTCAGAGGTATCCATTCTAAAATTGACATCATTAAAGAATTTTAGACCTTATAAGTGATGAAAAGAAGTTGATTTGTACACTGCAGCTAGCCATGAAAAAATCAACTCCTCGTTAGAATTTTTACTTATAAGGTCTAAAATTCTTTAATGATGTCAATTTTAGAATGGATACCTCTGAATGTGTCTTAACAACCCCCCAGCCCTCCTCCTGAAAACTCACCCCGAATCAAAGTGCCCCCTTATAATGGTCCTTATAATAGAGTATGAGACCCAAGATTATAAAGAGTGAGTCTGTCTCCTGACTCTTATGCCTACCGAGGAGCTGTAGCAAAGTGGTGCGTGAAACGTATGCATGCTGGCTGAGAAACATTAGGCGTTAACATTTGTCAGTGCTGGCCCTGCCCCTTTTTGGCCTACTTTTTCTGGGCGCGCATACATTGATGTATGCATGCCCTTCTTGGCTATTTAAAATTCGTGTAGCTTCTATGCAGCCCACGTATGCCTATGTGGCTGTTTTTGTGCATACAAGGATTTTAAAATCTACCTCTTTATGTGTGGGCTTGGCAGTGTCCTGCCCTAGTCAGAAGTACATTGGGTACTTCTCATTTGTTTGTATTAGTCTATCTGGATGAAGAAGAAGAAGAAATTAAATCTTACCAGGATATTTCCTTTCCTTGAGTCCAGTCCAGGACCCTCCCTTGTTTGTTTTTTTCTGCCAGACATACTGTGGTTTCTATTTTATAGTGAAAACATTTTTAGCATGTGATGCAAGATGCACAGGTATATTACTGTCTTGCTTGTCCATAATTCGTTATTCCTTTCCTGATTGATGTTTCTTGGAAGCCCTCTGGTTATTATAGGTTTGCTAAATTTTCCAAAGTTAGCTTTTTACAAGTAATACTGACAGGCTGAGGTCAGCACGGATACCTATAAAGCGAACCTGTTAATCTGTCTCTATTGCTGGTCGGGGGCATAATCTATTTGTCTAGATTGGTCTGACTGGACTCAAGGAAAGGAAATTATCAGGTAAGATTAAATTTCTCCATGCATCCACCTCTAAGGTGGAAACACATTCCTGAATAAACAGCAATCTTACAATATTATCTTGGGAAAGAAGGGAATAATGAAGGGGTAATCCTTGATACTGTAGTTGCATAAGCTTCATAAGTAATGCTAAAGTATCTAATTATAATACTTATTTTACAGTGTCCTATCGAATGGTTTCATTATGGCTGTGTTGGCTTGTCAGAAGCTCCTAAAGGAAAGTGGTACTGTCCACAGTGCACTGCTGCAATGAAGCGAAGAGGCAGTAGACACAAATGAATCCAAGGCAGTATACATTTAAGCATTTTATTCCGATCTTCAAATTAAAACTCACATTTCTTATCAACCACATAAGAATTAATGTAAGCATACATCTTGAACAATTCTTTCTGATTGTTGTGTTTTTAGTTTTACAAGTCAAGTTATTTATGCACTAAGTGTGCTTGGAATACTAACTATTCCAGTTGGCTACTGAAACAGACCAAGATTGTCACATGCAGACATGCGTACTCTGTGAAATCATTTTCTCTCAACCAAATAAAGGGCATTGTAGAAACTTTCATTCTTTATTAAATTCCAGCCTTTTAGGATGATTTAAAACATTGTATAAATTTTACATTCAGATGTTCTGATGCATGTATGCAGCAGCGGTTATTTAATATGTATACAGTTTGCAGAAAAAATCAATGCTTCTAAAAAGACTACATGATGATTTTAGAAACTTTTGTAGCTTTTTCTTTGTGAAACAAAATTCAGCTGGCTGAAATGGTTCTTTTGTAAAGTGGGCTGGTGTCCTCCGCTGTACTTAGTTACATAAAAGCTGAAACGCCTGTATTGTAAGTGAAAACAAATTTCTGTTATTAGTCTTTGTATGTTTCTATACCAAACTAGGACATAGCTCATTTGAAACAAAAGGTGTTAAGTGATCAGTTTTTTATACAAGATTTGTTTATTTTTTTGTGCAAGTAATTCCTTATTGTACTAGGTGTTTAAAATAATAAAATAAATGCTGGCATAGAAGCTTTGCATGCTCTTTAACAAAAAAATGTTGTCAAGTGGGTACTTGCCAGGTTCATATGGCCTGGATTGGCCACTGTTAGAAACAGGATGCTGGGCTTGATGGACCCTTGGTCTGACCCAGTATGGCATGTTCTTATGTTCTTAAGTGTAATATGCTTAAAACTGTTTAAATTATTTTTAAGATTTTTTTTTTATTATTTCCAATCCCTTTATCATTATCTTAGGAAGGTACATATGTTCTCTTGCCATTAGACTCCTGCCCTCTTCCTTAAAAGGTAACTCAGACATTGGGCCCCTCATGTTCTTTAGTGGTAGCAGTAACAAGCATTTTTAAAGCATTAAAAGTGCTTAAGGCTCTGCTGCTATAGTGGATTCCTAGACTGGTGGGACAAGTTTATCTGTGATCAGATAAGACACAATTTTTCCATACTTGTGTATAACTTCTCATAACATATGCCAGTTAATTCTAAGAGCATATCTTTTTTGTTACCAGCTAGTCCAGTACAACTTCAGTGAAATAGAATTGTATATATAGGGGCCAATTTTCAAATAATTTAGGCTCCTAACCTTTGGAATTAAGCTCTTAAATTAGCCCTTTCAAAAATTTACTAGGGCTCAGTTCCTAAATTTAGGATCCTAAAAAGTGGGTGCCTATGGGGGCAGAGTTAGGGCAGAGAAACAAAGTTAGGAGCTGAGCACTGATTTTTAGAACTAGGCACTTAATTTAGGGATTAGCCACCTAAATTTAGGACTGCTAACTTATCGGACCCTAAATTTATGTGAATTTTTACTGAAAACTTAGGATCCTAAGTTTGACTGAAAATATTCAAAATTTAGGCCTTTAAATTTGGAGCCTATCTGCCCCCTATAGTGACTGTTTTTCTTTTGGCCACTTTCAATCAAAGCTATGTAATCCCTGCTGCTTTTGCAAGAAAGGGTAGGATGGGAATATAATTATGTGCCCTTTATAATAAAAAATGATTTTTAGAAGTAGTGTTTGTATGTTTGCTAGATATTGCATACAAATGTACAGGATGTGTATGAAGTAAAAGGAATATGCATTGAAACAATGTTAATTGTAGGAGTCTATACATAACGATTTTTTAATATCATCATATAGGATTGTTCATTACAAATTTGATCCCATCACTAAATTAAGCATATAGTTTGCACTGGAAGAAATGTTAGTGACGTTTTCAGTGAAGGATTGCTTCTGTTCTTCTTTCCAATGTTATATATAGGTAAGAAGGGCTAAGACTTAAGGTGAAAATGAACATCTCTGAGGAATAGGGACAGTGACTTTATTTTGCTATTAATAAAAAATTGAAGTTAGGGCCAAAGGCTCATTCTCAATTAAAAAAAAAAAAAAAGTTGTAAAATTTGGATTAAAGTAGGGCTGAACAAAGTACTAGAAATAATGCTGTTAATCTGTGTGTCAAAAAAAAAAAAAATGACTGTGTGCAGGTGTCTCCCTCTTCGTAGTAGTCTTAAACTGCCCTGAGCTCTTTCATATAGATCCTTTGCCTTTGTCTCTGCCTTAAATTAAATTTTAATCCAAAGCATTTTACAAAAGACGCAATAGTTACAATAATTCATTTTTATTATATATCTTATTAATATATCAAAATTCTAGGGTACATCCCTAACATTAATACATTATCAGTATGGCATCACCTCACTCTGGGGATATCCCACAAACAGGCTATCTTGAAGCTGTAATGTGACGTAGATAATATGAACTGAATTTAATCTTGCTGCTTTGCAAGAGTCTTCAATAGACGTTCACCTTCTGTGGGCCCTAATGATAAGGGCTATGACATGCGCCTGTAAGGTCAGATGTGCCTGGGCATAAAAGAAGATTAGCATATAATGCGTTAGCTCAGCCCTTAACTCTCATTTGTGGTTAAACTATGGACATTGAGTCCTGCCAAGCAGAACTCAAGCCTTCCTGCATATATATCCTTTCTACTGGCAATCTCCTGCCTACCAGCCAGGTTTCCTCTTGCCTCCAGGCAAGTACTCTGCCCACAACCTGTCCCCTGATGCTTGAGAAACACTGAAATTTCACGAAATGCAAGGGTCACAC
This sequence comes from Rhinatrema bivittatum, assembly GCF_901001135.1. Lineage (NCBI taxonomy): Eukaryota > Metazoa > Chordata > Amphibia > Gymnophiona > Rhinatrematidae > Rhinatrema > Rhinatrema bivittatum. The sequence continues at coordinate 50,028,299 of NC_042623.1, read as the reverse complement.
AGTTCTTAGAAGTGTACCTATAGACAGTATAAAAAAAAAAAGATGCTGGGATCACCAATGAATCCCAGAAACAGAGCTAACAAACAACAATTTTTAAACCGTTGGTGCAGGATTCATACAATTACAACTATCTAGACAAACTTCATTGTATGTAGACAGTGCCTGGGGCAGTTTTTAAGGTAGGCTGTCGTTGCTAGGATGTGTAGAGTTGGGATAGGGTGATGGCACAGACCTGCTTACTCTGTATTCTCAGCCAAGACTGGGGAGTTCTAGCAGATTTAGAGGCTAGTTTTGTGGTTTCAGTTTGAAGGACCAGTTGGAGCATGAATCAATACCTTTCTGGCCAAAGGCACTACAGAATGTTAAAATCTTACAACTCTTTGAGGATATTGAGGAGCAGGCATTCCAAGCCTCAGTTAGTGTTAGGGCTGCAAGGATCAAGACACCTGCAATCGTGCTTATAGGAAAGGAATTCTCTCTGTGAGGAAAGAAGTCCCAGGGCAAATCAAGGAATCACAGTGCACATAGAAACCCCTGTTTTGCCACAGAGATGCAATTTGATATTCAATTCAAATCTCTAGTTTATCTGAGTCACTTAATTTACTTAAAAATGAGGTTGAACTTACTGGCCTTTTCTTAGTGTCCAGTCAGATGAATCCAGAACCAAGTGGGTTATATATATAACTATATAACTGTGACATCAGCCCTTCAGTATTCTCCATCTCCAGCAGATGGTGGACATGCATCTCCATATTGGGGATTGCTTTGATTTGAAAAAAAGGAGAAATAAGGAAAATTTGCCCTGCTCTCCTGCGGCGATACCGAAAGGTCCCTCCCTCACTTAAGAATTCCTGAGGTGATTTCCATGGTCCCTCAGATGGTCCGGTAGCTGGTTTTTCAGCCGGTGTGGACTTAGCTGTTAAGCAGCTGAAAGACAGCAGGAAGCCGAGCACGGCGGTTATGGCATATGCCCTCTCCCCTCGCAGCCGGAGACTATCTCTGTACTCAGGTTGAGCAGCCTCTGTAGTCTAGGCCTGCTCTGAGGCTTTTTCACTGTGCGCTATGTGGTAGGCCTCAACAACATTTCGCAGCTTTCTTTAGGCTGCCTTCTACAGGATTACTGGTTTGATGTGTGCATCTAGCAATGCGTACAGATTGAGCATCCAGTTTTTGGACGCTTAGGCAGGCCTAGTAGTCTGTGTGTCCAAGGTAAATGGCACCTTAGTGACCATCCGCTTACCAGTGCACACAAGTTGAGCATTGCTGTGCGATGCCTAGAATTTTTGGACACCTTAAAAAAAATAAGTAAATAAAACTAGACGCATACCTCTGGTCGCCAGTCAGCGTGCTGTTGGCTTAATGGCGCCTATATCTAAGAAACCTAATCAACTTTCTCTTTGTGCTGCCTGTCATATTCGGGCATCTCTGCCAGGAGTGCCCGCTGACTTGTGCCAATGCTGTTTGGAGGCTCAGGGAGAATTATCTTCCTCTAATTTCATTAAGCCTGGTTCTTCCCAGATAGATGTAGGCCTGGGTAAAGATGTTTCAGGTGGGGCGCCTGATTTTGGAATTTCCCTAATTGGTTCTTCAGCAGGGAAAGGTAGTTCGGTGAGTATGCCTCAGGTACCTCCGGGTCTGGATAATTCTACATTTTCGTGGGTAGAAATTTTCCATGGATTGCAATCCTTTCAGCAGGCACAGTCATCAGCCCAGTCCAATGCTCCCAGGGCAAAGTTGCAGGTGGGACCATTGCCTGGACCCACTGTTAATTGCCGGAGTACTCCTAGAGTGGCAGCGGGGACTGCCCGATAGAGATCCGGATGGCACGGATGATGATGCTGATCCCGACTATCTTGAGGATGGTGAGATTCCTCCAGAATTAGAACCATATATGACTCTGCTATGGTTCTTTCATAAAGATGAACTACCAGCTCTGATTTCCCAAACCTTGAAAATGCTCGGGGTTACTGGTACAGATTCCATGTCCGAGCCAAAGAGAAATCCCATTTTGGTTTCCTTGCGTAAAGCCTTTTGTGTTTCCCTGTGTTGGAGGTTATTCAAGAATTGATAGATCTTGAGTGGGGCGCCCCAAAGGCTAGTTTCAAAGGGGGTCTGGTTTTGGAAGGCCTGTACCCCTTGGATCCAATGGTTAAGAGCGTTTACGTTTTCCAAAAATGGATGCACCTTTGTGCGCAGTCTCCAAGCGGACCATTATTCCTGTGGAAGGAAGAGTGGCTTTTTGAAGGCTGGCCATGATAGGATTGAGACTATCCTTAAGCATTTGAAGCAGTGACAATGACCTTGCAAATCACTTCTTGTTGTTCCTTGGTGGCTCGCTCTTGTTTACTTCTCTCCCAGGAAGTTGATGACTCTAGGGTGAACTCCAGGGCAGTTATGGAACCAGCTGCTGCCTTCTTGGCAGATGTGGGCTGTGATTTGGTCCGCACTTCAGCCAGAGGGGTGGTTTCAGTAGTAGCGGCCAGGCATCAGTTACGGCTGAGAAATTGGTCAGCCGACGTGACCTCCAAGGCTAGCCTCACCAAATTAGCCTTTAAAGGCTTGCTTTTATTTGGGAATGAGTTGAAGAAACTAGCCAGTAAGTGGGGCGGATCACTGGTTCCTTGTTTGCCAGACGATAAGAAGCAGACACTGCGCTCCTTTTCCATGAGAGATCGTGCTAGAGGATACAAGCGTTTGACCCTATAGAGGAGCGACCTTTCAGAAGACTCAATCCTTCAGTAGGTCTCAGTCCTTTCATCCTAGACAACTCAGAAGGTGCACAGGCTTAGGTAGTGGAGCCTGCCAGTGAAGGTTTGCCAACCCACCCCTGGGAACAGGAGATAGGGGGACACCTCTCGCTCTTTCATCAGAGATGAGTCAAAATTACATTGGATCAATGGGTCCTGGAGGTGATACGAGAAGAATATGTGATGGAGTTCTCACAGGACAAGCAGGATGGTAGTCCTCACATATGGGTGACATCATCAGGATGGAGCCCAATCACGGAAAACTTCTGTCAAAGTTTCAAGAGCTTTGACTGGCCCCTACTGGGCATGCCCAGCATGGCACTAACCCTGCAGCCAGCAGGGGTCCCCCTTCAGTCTTCTTTTTTCCGCACAGCAGTAGCCTCGCGGTTTAGGAGCTCTAAAGTGATTCCTGACAGGAATTTTCCTCACGGAATTATTTAAAATAAAATTGCCCCATAGGGGTCCTTCCTCTAACTTTACTTCGACCGCGGTACTCTGGTAAGTTTTTATCCATTTTTCCATCGATTACAGTCTAGTTTGGCCCTTGCGGCCTACTGGCCGTCGACTGTACCGCGGCACGCTTTTTTTCAATGGCCATGGCGTCGGGGTTCCGTCGGTGCCCGGACTGTTCTCGCACCTTGTCTCACAGACCCCCATGGAGTCTGAGTAATATGTTTAGGCCGTGAGCACGATGTCCTGACTTGCACCAAATGTACCCTCATGACACCCCAAAAGGTCACAAAGCCAGAATGGAGAAGATGGAACTCCTCTTCCGTGCTCAGACCCCGACTCAGTCCATTGCATCAAAGTCATCGGAACCGGCACCGTCGACTTCGCAGAGAGAGACATCGCCATTGACATCACAAGACTCAGACCGTCGAGGGAGCGAAGTCATCGACCGAGCCACCATCGAAGAAGCCCCGTCCAGGAAAGGCACCGACCATTCCTGCGACCGGGTCATCGAGGTCACCCTCACCCAATCGGAGTTTGGGAGCCGCGATTCCGCCTGTAAAGGTGGTCCCTCCAGCTGTGCCTCCTCCTCTCTCTTCGGTTCTGGAGCCGGGGCTGCTTGCTCCAGGTCTCCGAGAAGAACTGGACCGGCTGGTTCAGGAGGCCATCGACAAGGCAATGCAACGTCTCCAGGTTCCTCCGGCACTGACACTGGCACCGATTGTGGAACCTGTCATCGACCCGATTCTGGCAGCACTGGCACTGCTGCTGTCCAGGATGGAGGCGCTGATGGCCACCCTTCCACTGATGGATCCCGGGTCTCCAATGGTTCCGATGCCCTCCCAGAGGATGGCTTCATCGGGAGGAGAAACACCGTTCCACATTCCTCCATCGGGAATTTTACCTCAGCCATCGATGCCAATACGTCCCTCGCCACCGATTCGTCCATCGGTGCCATCGATGCTTGCACCGATGCCTTCCATGCCATCATCGGTGCCTCCAGCGATTCCTTTGATTTTTTTCAGAGCCTCGCCTGGGGCCTTCAGGTATCCAACCCCCTTCTCGTCCTACAGGACAGTCTGCTGATCCTTATGATACTTGGGGTGATGATACTTCAACAGACACCGATGACTTACCTTCACCACCTTCTCTTACTGAAAGTAGAAAGCGTTCTCCTCCAGGGGACCTCTCATTCATAAATTTTGTGAAGGAAATGTCTGAGTTGGTTCCTTTTCTACTTCAGACGAAACAGGATGACAGGCACCAAATGATGGACTTACTCCAATTTCTGGATGCCCCCAAGGTACTCCCCTCCATTCCCATTCATCAAGTACTTCTTGATCTTCTCAAAAAGAACTGGGAAAATCCTGGGTCAATTGCTCCAGTTCAATGAAGGCTGACACTACTTACTTAGTTCAGTCAGCCCCAGGTTTTCAAAAATCCCAGCTTCACCACCACTCAGTTGTGGTAGAGTCAGCTCAGAAAAAGGCGAAGAGGTCAAAACCTCACTCATCCACCCCACCTGCTAAGGAACAAAAGTTCCCAGACAACATTGGTCGATGAGTGTTCCAAGGAGCCATGCTCATCTCCAGAATTGCTGCCTACCAATTTTATATGACCCAATATAATAGAGTCATCTTTAAACAGATACAGGATCTATCTGAGTCCCTGCCTGAACAATTCCAAGACCAACTACAAACCCTTGTTAACAAAGGTTTTGAGGCAGGAAAACATGAGATTTGAACATCTTATGACATATTCGACATCTCTACCCAGAGTGTCTGCAGCTGCCATTTCAGCAAGACTGTGGGCCTGGCTTAAATCTTCTGACCTTCGCCCAGAAGTGCAAGACCGGTTGTCCAACCTGCCGTGTGTGGGAGATAATCTGTTCGGTGAACAGATTCAACGAATGGTGGCTGAATTAAAAGACCATCATGAGACCCTTAAGCAGCTCTCTTCAATGCCTTCAGACTTCTCCTCAAGACAGCCCTTCAGGAAGGACTCTAAGAAGTCGTTCTACCGTCCAAGGAAGGCCTACCCACCACCACCAAGGTCCCGTACTACGAGACCTTATCAGAACCCTCAACCTTGCCAAGTCCGAAAGCAGAAACCACAAGCAGCTCCCCAGCCAGGACCTGCTTCAGGTTTTTGACTTCCGCTTGGAGAGCAGTAGCCAGATTCCTCTTCCCAACATACCAGTAGGAGGCCGATTGTGCCACTTTCTCAACATTTCTCAACTTACTTCAACGATCCATTTAAGATTGTTCTGGGCACTCCCCATTTTCATTGTTCTCCCCATTTTCATTGTACTGACTGTATTGACTACTTGATATACTTATCTGTTTATTTGTTTATTTGCCTATTGGTTTACTGGTTTTTCGGGACCATTCCATAACTTAACTAGAATAGTCTCCCTTATCCCAGTTTTTTGTATTCCTTGTTCCATGTACCGCCTACGAGCGAATTGTTTTTGCTTTATTTCAGTGTAAACCGATGTGATTTGTATGTCATACAGGAACACCGGTATATAAAAATAAATAAATAAATGTGGCAGTCAATCACAACCGACCAATGGGTAATGGCAATCATTGCTCAGGGTTACCATCTAAACTTTCTCGCCCTGCCACCGGACTCCCCACCTCTGCAGACGTGGAGAACGTCCGACCACTCCATTCTTCTGGAACAAGAGGTCTCCCTCCTTCTCCAGTCAAGAGCAATAGAACCCGTTCCGTACTCGCAGCAAGGCCTAGGGTTCTATTCCTGGTACTTTCTGATCCCCAAAAAATCGGGGATTGTTTGTCCAATCCTGGACCTACGTGCTCTCAACAAGTACCTTCAGCGGGAAAGGTTCAAGATGGTTACCTTGGGATCGCTTCTACCTCTTCTACAAAGAGGAGACTGGCTCTGCTCTCTGGACCTCCAAGATGCATACACACACATTGCGATAACTCCAACTCATCGCAAATACCTGAGGTTTTTAGTAGGCCCCAAGCACTATCAATACCGAGTGCTTCGGTTCGGCCTGGCATCTGCACCATGAGTCTTCACCAAATGTCTCGTAGTTGTTGCAGCTTTTCTCAGAAAAGGTGTTCATGTCTACCTCTATCTGGACGACTGGTTAATCAGGACCCCAACCCAGCAAGCGGCTTGGTCGTCCCTCGATTTGACTCTACACACTCTCATTTCACTAGGATTTCTCGTCAATTACAGGAAATCCTATTTAGTCCCATCTCAAACCTTGTCGTTCATTGGGGCAGACTTGGACACCTTGCATGCAAAAGATTTTCTACCTCAACAACAAGCGTTAACTCTTGTGTCTCTCGCTCACCAGTTGCAGTCTCAGAATACTGCGACTTCACGCCAATTTCTCGTCCTCCTGGGACACATGGCGTCCTCAGTCCATGTCACACTGATGGCCCACTTGGCCATGAGACTCATGCATTGGACTCTGAAGTCACAATGGATTCAAGCTGTTCAGCCTCTGTCAGCCATTGTCCACATCACCGACTCACTCCGTCTGTCTCTCGCTTGGTGGAAGAATCAGAGCAATCTCCTCCAGGGATTGCCCTTTCATGTCCCAGATACTCAAGTCATTCTCACCACCGACGCTTCCAACCTCGGGTGGGGAGCCCATATGAACGATCTGCAGACGCAAGGATGTTGGTCTCCAGAGGAAGCCAAACACCAGATAAATTTCCTGGAGCTTTGAGCAATGTGATATGCTCTCAGAGCTTTTCAGGATTGCCTTTCCAATCAAGTCATCCTGATTCAGACGGACAACCAGGTGGCCATGTGGTACATCAACAAGCAGGGTGGCACAGGCTCCTTCCTTCTCTGTCAGGAAGCTGCGCAGATTTGGGCGGAAGCTCTCTCCCACTCGATGTACCTCAGGGCCACCTACTTGCCGGGAGTGGACAACGTTCTAGCAGACAAGCTGAGTCGTGTCTTCCAACCGCACAAGTGGTCTCTCAACCCCTCGGTAGCAAACTCCATCTTCCGACAATGGGGTCATCCTCAGACAGACCTCTTTGCGTCCCTTCAGAACCACAAAGTGGACCATTACTGCTCCCTCATTCGTAGCAAAGCTCCCAGCCCAGAGATGCATTCTCCCTCTCATGGGCAACCGGTCTGCTTTATGCACTCCCTCCACTTCCTCTTCTCTCGAAGACTCTCATGACGCTACGTCAGGACAAGGGAACCATGATCCTGATAGCACCTTACTGGCCACGCCAAGTTTGGTTTCCCATACTTCAGGATCTTTCCATCCGCAGGCACATTCCCTTGGGAACAGACCCGTATCTGATCACTCAAAACGACGGATGCCTACACTATCCCAATCTACAAGCCTTGTCTCTGACGGCATGGATGTTGAAAGGTTAATCCTTCAACCACTTAACCTTTCAGATTCGGTTTCTCGTGTCCTGATTGCTTCACGGAAGCCTTCCACAAGAAAATGTTATTCCAATAAATGGAAAAGGTGCACATGGTGCACCTCTGTCCCTTGATCCCTTTTCCTGTCCAGTCCCAAGGTTTTTGGACTATCTCTGGCATTTGTCAGAGTCAGGTCTTAAGACATCTTCCATCAGAATGCATGTCAGTGCGGTAGCCGCCTTCCATAAAGGTGTCGGGGATGTCCCTATTTCGGTACAACCCCTCGTAACACGCTTTTTGAAAGGCTTGCTCCATATCAAGCCACCTTTCCGTCCTCCGGCCCCTTCTTGGGACCTTAATCTGGTTCTTGGTCAGCTCATGAAACCACCATTCGAGCCTATTCATTCCTGTGACCTAAAATATCTCACATGGAAAGTGATTTTCCTTTTGGCTATCACTTCAGCTCGCAGGGTTAGTGAGTTACAGGCCCTAGTTACCTATCCGCCTTACACTAAACTCCTGCAGGACCGGGCGGTACTCTGCACTCATCCTAAGTTTTTACCAAAGGTAGTTTCGGGGTTTCACATTAATCAATCCATCATACTACCTACCTTTTTTCCCAGGCCCCACTCCAATCAAGGAGAGCAGGCTCTGCATACCTTTGACTGTAAATGGGCTCTAGCTTTCTATCTAGACCGTACACTTGCCCACAGGAAGAGCACTCGGTTATTAGTCTCTTTCCATTCCAACAAATTAGGGCAACCTGTGGGTAAGCAGACTCTCTCCTCCTGGTTGGCGGTCTGCATATCTTTTTGCTATCAGCAAGCAGGCATTCCTTTTCAAGACCGTATTAAAGCACACTCTGTGAGGGCCATGGCGACTTCAGTAGCACACCTATGTTCGGTGCCGCTTCCTGACATTTGCAGGGCTGCCACCTGGAGTTCTCTCCATACTTTCGCAGCCCACTATTGCTTGGACAAAGCCGGAAGACAAGATTCCATCTTCGGCCAGTCTGTCCTGTGTAACCTATTTCTAACGTGATGAACCTACACCCTTCCGCCTGCCTGGTGGGGTTCAGGAAGCCCTCGACCAAATTCCACCCCAGTTGTGCCTGTTGCACGCCGTTGGGTACATTTGGTGCATGTTTGGACATCCTCAGCTCGGTACTCACCCATATGTGATGACTACCATCCTGCTTGTCCTGTGACAAAGCAAACGTTGCTTACCTGTAACAGGTGTTCTCACAGGACAGCAGGATGTTAGTCCTCACAAAACCCGCCCGCCGCCCCGTGGTGTTGGGTTCGTAACGTTTTATTTTATTTTTCGGCACTGCCTGTAGCTTTCAAATAAGACTGAAGGGGGACTCCTGCTGGCTGCAGGAGTCATGCCCAGTAGGGGCCATTCAAAGTTCTGGAAACTTTGACAGAAGTTCTCCGTGATTGGGCTCCATCCTGATGATGTCACCCATGTGAGGACTAACATCCTGCTGTCCTGTGAGAACACCTGTTACAGGTAAGCAACATTTGCTTTTCACAGTGTTCCTCAGGACATGATCATATTCTCCCTGCAGAAGAAGCATGCAGTGAAGGCTACATTGGCAAGGCTCCTCAGTCTGAGGGCTGTGGTTCCAGTGCCAACATCTCAAGAAAATACGGGACAATATTCCATTTATTTCACTGTGCTCAAGAAAGAGGGCTCCTTTCGTTCGATCCTGGATCTCAAAGGTGTCAACCGTCATCTGCAAGTGAAGCATTTTCGCATGAAAACCTTACGCTTGGTGATAATGGCCGTGCAGTTGGGGGAATTTCTGACCTCTCTGGACCTGTCCGAGGCGTATCTTCACGTTCCCATCCAACTAGATCATCAACTCTTTCTGCAGTTTGCAGTTCTGGGATGCCATTTTCAGTTTTGAGCGCTGCCCTTTGGTCTGGCCACCATTCCCAGGACCTTTTCCAAGATAATGGTAGTAATTGCAACAGAGATGAGAGAGGATGGGATTCTAGTACACCCGTATTTGGACGACTGGCTAATGCGAGCCAGGTCGCTGGAAGAGAGCCGCCTTGTGACTTGCAAGGTGACTTCCCTGTTGCAGGAGCTCAGCTGGGTGGTGAACATAGCCAAGAGCAGTTTTCAGCCCACCCAGTCTTTGGAATATCTTGGTGTTCAGTTCGACAAGAAGCAGGGCAAGGTTTTCCTGCCAGAAGCTCGAACTCAGAAGTTGCTGCACAGCTTCATCTGTTGTTGAACACTCTGCGTCAGACATATGGTCCTACTTGCAAGTACTTGGCCTAATGGCGGTAACCCTGGAAGTGGTCCTGGTGAGCGCATATGCGTCCTTTTCAGCGCTCCCTGCTGTCTCTGTGGAACCCGCAGTCTCAGAACTATTTGATTTGGCTCCACCTGCCAACGGAGGTCTTCTCCCAACTGCAGTGATGGCTGCAGGCAGATCATCTCAGGCAGGGAACTTCCGTAGCACCACCAGACTGGCTATTACTGACAATAGAGGCGAGCCTCCACGGTTGGGGAGCTCACTGTCAGGAGCTGATGGTGCAAGGGTGCTGGAATGCAGAAGTGTCTCTCTGGAACATCAATCGGCTGGAAGCCAGGGTGTCTGATTGACATGTTTGCAATTTAGTGAGAGGCTGCAGGGTCGATTGTTCTGGATAATGTCTGACAATACGACTGTGGCTTATATTAGTTGGCAGAGCCAAGAGCCAACAAGAACATAAGAAATTGCTATGCTGGGTCATACCAAGGGTCCATCAAGCCCAGCATCCTGTTTCCAACAGAGGCCAAACCAGGCCACAAGAACCTGGCAATTACCCAAACACTAAGAAGATCCCATGCCGCTGATGCAATTAATAGCAGTGGCTATTCCCTAAGTAAATTTGATTAATAGCCGTTAATGGACTTCTCCTCCAAGAACTTATCCAAACCTTTTTTGAACCCAGCTACACTAACTGCACTAACCACATCCTCTGGCAACAAACTCCAGAGCTTTATTGTGCGTTGAGTGAAAAAGAATTTTCTCCAATTAGTCTTAAATGTGCTACTTGCTAACTTCATGGAATGCCCCCTAGTCCTGCTATTATTCAAAAGTGTAAATAACCTATTCACATCTACTCGTTCAAGACCTCTCATGATTTTAAAGACCTCTATCATATCCCCCCTCAGCCGTCTCTTCTCCAAGCTGAACAGCCCTAACCTCTTCAGCCTTTCCTCATAGGGGAGCTGTTCCATCCCCTTTATCATTTTGGTTGCCCTTCTCTGTACCTTCTCCATCACAACTATATCTTTTTTGAGATGCGGCGACCAGAATTGTATACAGTATTCAAGGTGCGGTCTCACCATGGAACGATATAGAGGCATTATGAAATTTTCCATTTTATTAACCATTCCCTTCCTAATAATTCCTAACATTCTGTTTGCTTTTTTGACTGCTGCAGCACACTGAGATGACTATTTTAAAATATTATCCACTATGATGCCTAGATCTTTTTCCTGGATGGTAGCTTATGGAATGGGCAGAAGAACATCTTCAGATGATCTCAGCCTCGCACAAAGTAGGAAAAGACAATGTAAGAGCAGACTTTCTCAACAGGGAGAGTTGTACCCAAGAGAATAGGTATTGTCAGACGAGGCATTTCAGCTGATTCTGGATCGCTGGGGTCTCCCATTGCTAGACCTGGTGGCAACTTCTCACAATGCGAAAGTTCCACGATTATTCAGTCAAGGAGATTCAAATTCATTGGGGCTTGATGCCCTTGAAACGGCTTGCTTTCTGAAATGTGGATACTCTGCAGCAATGATTTCCACCTTGCTAAGATATAGAAAGTTCTCCACTTCCTTGGCCTGTGTGCAGGTTTGGTGAGTGTTTGAGGCTTGGTGTGAGAATCGAGGTGCTCTTCCTTGTTCGGTCAAGATCCTGCTCATTTTGGAATTTTTGTAGGTTGGCTTGAATAAAGGCTTGGCCCTTAATTCCTTAAAGGTACAAGTAGCAGCTCTTGCCTGTTTCAGAGGTCAAATGAATGGTGGATCCTTCTCAGTTCATCCTGATATGGCCCGTTTCCTGAAAAGCGTGAAACATCTTCATCCTTCTCTGCAATTTCTGGTGCTCTTATGGAGTCTTAATTTGGTATTGGATTTCTTAACAGTCCCTGCATTTAGACCGATGCGTATCTTGAACCTGCAATTACTGTCCTTGAAAATGGTTTTTCTTGTGGCAATTTGTTCTGTGCATAGGGCTTCCAAACTGCAGGCCTTGTTTTGCTGGGACCCATTCCTCTGGGTTACTCCAGGGGCGGTACAGCCCCTGGAGTAACCTGGAGTAACCCTGGACAGTATTGTATCACAAATCAAGTATTTCATTTAGAAAACTATGTACCGAATCAAAATTACAGCACGTGTGTAAATTAATAGATCTCAGCATCCTTATTTTATGTGCCCTATTGTAAACCGTTGTGACGGATCCCTTCTTAACGACGGTACAGAAAAGATTTAAATAAATAAATACTGTTCCTTCTTTTCTACCGAAGGTGGTCTCTGACTTTCACTTGAATCAGTCAATCTCCCTGCCATCTCTGGGCAAAGAGAGAGATGTAGAGGAGTATCATCTATTGCGACCCTTGAATATCAAGAAACATATTATCAGGTATCTGGAGTTTACTAAGCCTTTACGGAAGACGGATTGCCTGTTTGTCCTTTATGGCGGTACCAGGCACGGAGAGCTGGTCTCACGGGCTGCCATAGCTTGCTGGATTAAGTAGGTAGTCATGGCTGCTTACGTTGATGCTGGTAAGCCATTCCCTAATCACATCAGGGCTCATTCCACTAGGGGCTCAGGCAGTGTCAAGGGCAGAAGTGAAATTGTAGTCTCCAGTCAACATTTGCCGAGCTGTGACGTGGTCCTCATTACACACCTTTTCTGGGTATTATTGTCTGGATGGTCAAGCCTGGGAGAACGCAGCCTTTGCACTTGCAGTTTTGACTGGACCTTGGGCAGCCTCCCGCCCTATTCAAGAGTAACTTGGGTAGCTTGTTCTGGTTTCATCTGACTGGACGCTAAGAAATGAGAAATTACTACTTGCCTGATAATTACCTTTTCTTTAGGACAGTCAGATGAATCCAGCTTCCCTCCCTTGGCTGCTTAATGGTTGTATTATAGTCCTCTGCAGTGACTATGTGGTGCAGGGATTACTGGTAAATGTTACTCTAGTCCCTAGACTAGTGTTAATACATTCTTGTCTGAGCTCAGTGTTTGTTGCCTGTTGGCTGAGTATTGAAATGGTTATCTGTTTAATCAAGTTTTGCTAGTCTATCCACAGTTGCTTTTGATGAGAATATTGGCAGGCTGATGTCACTGCAGGGGTATATGTACTGTGATGTCAGTTTGCTCCGTCTCTGCTGGTAGAGGTGCATAACCCACTTGTTCTGGATTCATCTGACTGTCCTAAAGAAAAGGAAATTATCAGATAAGTAGCAATTTCTTAATAGTTAGCATCCTCATTCCTGCTTTGGTGAAGTGAGGCATCTGCCCAACTCCACTATTACAAAAAACACACTCATTCTGAAATGTTGTCAATAATAGAAATGCTTGTACACCAATTGCCATCACCAGTGCTGAAGCTTTCAGACTACAAAGGTAACTGCTCTCTGTCTGACAGGTGCATCTTATGATACATATTGGAGATTAGCAAGTAGAAGACAAGATGCTTGTGAACATGCTGAACCCAAAACTTAGACACAATCTATATTTTATTAAAAAAAAAAAAAAAAATCAGCTTATCAGATTATGAAAACTAATTTTTAAAGTTGGAAATGGAATTTGGAAAGTCCCAGTTTTGTTCCTGCCTTCTTGGAAATGGTGAGTTCTTCTATATTGTATTTACATAGGAAGATATAGTTTTATGTTGTTGAATGCTGGAACTTTAGGCTGCCTTTTCACTGGACCAAATGGGATATTATATGATCAAAGATAATATCCAGTGTTGTAATGCATTATGTCAAGTTCCATCAAATCCCATCACCTCAGCTGTAGTGTGCTTTAGACAATTCAATTAAAGCACCTGTTCCTAAAGCTAGAGGTCAGGAAACCATTATCTTTACAGCAAATATGACTTAAAATTAGTGGTCATTTAGGCCCCTATAAGGATATGGAATCTGATACCTGCAGAAGCGAAAACAGCCCTAGGACATGTCTCCAGAGGACACCGATGTGTGGCAGTTCCTTTATCTGACCTTTCTGAATTATGTTGTCTCAAATTGACTGCATCCATTTTCATTACAAACTCTGAAAGCTCACCAAAACGAGTTTCTCTGAAGACAGAAGGATGATAGTCCTCACACATGGGTGACATCATCAGATGGAGTCCTGTTGCGGAAAACGTATGTCAAACTTTCTACAACTTCGACTAGGCACGCTGAGCATGTCCAGCATGCTCTATACCACACGTCCACGCGGGGTCCCTCTTTATTTTGCAGAGCTGTAAGCCTCACGGTGTGAATGAGCTCAGTTTGGCCCCTTTTAGCTTTATGGAAAACATTTTGCTCTTCACGGTTTTTTCCTTCAATTCCGTGTTTTCCCGGAGTGGCTCTAGTCAAAGTTTTTGGTGCCTGGAGTAGAATCCCTGCCTTCTTTACCCTGGTGGTACAGGCTTGACCGCTCTGGCCATTAAGAGGGAGGAGAGCTCTGCTTGTAGTACCTCCTGATGTGCTACCGGCCCCCAATGTGAGCACGGAGGGCAGTTTGGCAGGATACCCAATAGATTCAGTTGGTACCCTTGGAGGACGATGGACAGAACCCATTGGTCTGAGGATACATTGGGCATATGCACCCTAATTTCCTGCCTAAGGTAGTGATGGATTTCCATTTTAACCAGTCAGTCATCCTGCCAATATTCTTTCCCAGGCCCCATTCGCTCCAAGGCGAATGAGCACTGCACAGTTTGGACTGCAAGCAAGCCTTAGCCTTCTATCTGGAATGGAGAGAAGCCCATAGACCGTCCACCTTACATTTTATTTCTTTTGACAATAATAGGTTGGGTGATTGGTGTTGCTAAACTGAAACTATCCAGTTGGCTAGGAGATTGCATCTCCTGTTATGCCCAGGCAGGACTGCATCTTGGGGGTTATGTCAAGGCTCATTCTGTCAGAGCCATAGCAGTGTCGGTGGCCCAATTGCAAGCAGTTCCCATGGAAAAGATCTGCAAGGCTGTGACCTGGAATTCTCCCCACACATTTCACATCCCATTACTGTCTGATTAGGGATGGCCAGTGTGACAGTAGATTTGGCCAGTCTGTCCTCCAGAACCTGTTTTGAGGTGTAGAACCCACAACTCTCCCAACCTAGGGCCCATTGTTTGGGCTCAGGCTGTCTCCTTCTGTTACCAACAGTACCAGTGGTGTTGTACCCGTTAGCATCTGATTAGGTGTCTGTTTTCACCTTTTGTTTGGAGAGCAGCCTGTAGCTAGGCATTCACCCGAGTGTGAGGACTACCATCCTGCTTGTTCTCTGAGAATGCAGAGCTGCTTACCTGATATCCCATACAATGTACTGTCGCCCTAGCTTGATAGCAGCTAGGTAGAGAGTGCATCAAACTAGGTTGAGAATACAATGTACAAATCTCATCTTTGTGTACCCTTACTCTCTCCAAATCACATCAAATCTTCACTGTGTACTGTGCTCTCCGTATCTGACTGTGCATGAAAAACTGCCCCTCAAACCCTAGACCACCACCCAGACCTCACCTCAAGTTACTAGTTGACCAATATGTGTGCCTCCCCAGAGGCTCGCTCGCGCTTGCACTCTCACTCTCTTTCCTCCTCCTCCCATCTCTCCCCCCTTTCTCTCCCCTCCCTCTTTCTCCCCTCTTCTCTCCCTCTCCTCTCTCTTACCTCTTCTCTCTCTTCTCTCCCCTCTCTCACTCTCTTCTCCCCTCTCTCTCTTTCTATTCCTCTCTCCCGCCCGAAATGGAATTTGCAATAAATATCGCAAATCCCATTTTGGCATAAAGCCATGAAAAAAGGTGTAATTATTTCCGGCATTAAAACGTGCATTACACTATCACACACAATGTTGCACACAACGTTAAAACACCCTTCATTTTCATAAAATCCGCCCAAACTCCTCCCTTTTGACAAAATTTAAAAAAAATTTTGCATATGCATCTTGTGATGCATTTTTTATCGCAGGCGTTATGCGTTCTCACGGGCATTAGGGCCCTAGCACCCGTAATAACACCCTAACTTAATTTGATGAATGACCCTGTAAGAAAGGGGAATACAGTATGGAATATGAAAGGCCTTATAAAGATGAACAAAAAGTTGTGATTATATTGCTGTTTGAGAATAAATGTTGACTTTTTAATTTCAATTTGTATTAGTGGATGATTAATTTTTTATTGTAATTTAATAATGACATTATTTGTATTGTTTGATCTCTATAAAGGAATTGTGTGAAAAATGTAAACTGTTTAGGTTTTTGATAAGCAGTGTAGAAATCAAATAAATGTGAATGCTGAAGCAAAGAGACAAGGTAAAGGAAATCATGAGAACTGCTGCAAACACATCTGCTCAGGAGCAGCCATCTTATGTCCTCCCCAGGGGATACTTCTAACAGATGATTTGACAGATTTTAATCTTCATTATTCAGGGTCTGACTATAGCCCTTTACTTTGTTGGGAGACATTGAAAACTCTATTGAGAAGGCTGCATTATATCCTTTCTCCTAGAACAAGCAGGGTGGTAGTCCTCACATGAGTGACATCATCAGATGGAAGCCCGACATGGCACAATGAGCATGCCCTGTATATGTCCACGCAGGATCCCTTGCCAGTCTTTTCTGCGAAGCTGCAGCTCTAATCTTGGCCTTTTCGGCCTATTTTGGAAAACTTTTCTTCTTTCAATTCTTTTTGTGTTTTTTTTTTCAACGTTCGATGCCGGGTCCCTCTCGGTCCATCCCAGATAGCGTTCCTAGCCTATATCGGTAAGTTTCCTTTCACGGTCGATTCCGCGGCGGTGCTTCAGTGCCCACCTGCCATCGACGCCTGCCACTATCAATTTTGATTTTGCATCCCTTTTTATTTCGTCCTGTGACATGAAGTACCTGACCTGGGAGGTCATATTTTTGGTGATGGTCACTCAGTGCACAGGGTCAGCGAGCTCCAAGCCTTAGTGGCTTATCCACCTTACACTGTTTTATTATGACAGGGTGGTCTTGTGCACAGACCCTAAGCTCCTGCCTAAGGTGGTGACTGACTTCCATCTTAATCAGTCCATCGTCCTACCAACATTATTTCCCAATTTCATTCGCACCAAGGTGAACGAACATTGCACAGTTTGGACTGCAAGCGAGCCGTGGCCTTCTATCTGGAGCAGACAGAAGCCCATAGACAGTCCACCCAACTTTTTGTTTATTTTGATAGGAATAGGTTGGACATTTCCATTGCCAAACACACACTATTCAGTTGGCTATCAGATTGCATCTCCCTCTGTTATGCCCGGGCAGGACTGCATCTTGAGGCTCATGTCAAGGCTCATTCTGTCATAGCCATTGAAGCATCAGTGGCCCACTTGCGAGCAGTTCCTTTGGAGGAGATCTGCAAGGCTGCGACAAGGAGTTCTCTTCGCACACTCACATCTCACTATTGCTTGGATAGGGATGGCCAACACAACAGTAGATTTGGCCAATCTGTCCTTCGGAATCTGTTTAAGGTGTTGAACCCAACTTTCTCCCAGGACAAACAGAATGGTAGTTGTCACAGATGGGTGACATCATCAGATGGAGCCAGTCATGGAACACATTTGTCAAAGTTTCTAGAAACTTTGACTGTCACACTGAGCACGCCCAGCATGCCACTAACCCCGTAGCCACACGGGGTCCCCGTTCAGTCTCCTTTTTTCCGCGGTGCTGTTGCCTCGTGATTTGTGGAGCTCTGTTTCAAATTTTTTTTCCTCATGGAAGAATTAGATTTTTTTTTTCTTCGATTTTCTTCCCCCCCCCCCCCCCCCCGCCTCGGAGTACCCCATTGCGAATCTATTCCTGTGGCGTTTGGTAGGTGTTTTTTCACGCTCTTGTGGTCTGTTTCAATGGCGACCGGTTTTAGGAAGTGCCTTGAGTGTCTGTGGACTATGTCCATCACGGACCCGCATGACATCTGTGTCTCGGGCCTTCCCATGATGTCTGTCGATGTCCTGACTGTGCTCAGATGACCCCCAAAGGTTGGCGCGCCCGCCTAGCAATTGGCTCCATCTACTCCGGTACCGGGTACATCCAGTCGCAGGAATCAGTCTGACTCAGGACCTTCGCCTTCGGTGCCCCACCGTGATGATCATGGGGCGGGAGATCGCTCCATACCAGCATCGGGACATTCGAAAGCTTCTGGATCGTCATCCTCAGCACTGGAGAAGGACCGGGCGGAGTACTATAGGATGCACCGGCGATCGTCACCGTCCAGTGCCGGCACAGACACCGGAGTGGCTGAGGCCCCGACCTTCTCCAAACCCAGGAGCCCAGGGCATTCCCCACTGATATCTGTGCTGGGCACCAAGCCTCCGTGGGCCCCCATGGATGCTCTGGTGACTCCCAGCCTGCCTCCTACTACGGGATCGGTCTTGTCCGCACCCGCATTCAGAGAGGAGTTGGACCGCGTGGTTCAACAGGCAAAGCTAAATGCCCTTCGGGGTCTTCAGCAGCCACCAATGCCGACCACCATACCAGCATCGGAACCGGTGCCCTCCATGTTGGCGCCTCTGCTGGAAAGGCTAGATGAGCTGCTTGGTGCCTTACTGACGCAGCCCATGCCGGCGGGCCCCCCAGTGCCCTGTCCACTACTGGTGCCTCCCCCCGTTTCGATCCCGATTCCAGGCTCCTCTGAGGAGGAAGATGTGGCTCCACACCCATTTCCACGGGCAGTACCGCCGATGCTTGATCCTATCCACGGGCCATCAGGCCTCCCAGAGGCCCGGCATCCATTACAGGTCCTGGTGCCCTCTATGCCAGCACCACCTGTTCTGCCTCACTGGCCATTGGTGCCTGCCTCCCGTACTCTGGGTTTTGCCCTTCCTCCCGACCCAAGCAGTTTAGTGATGAGGAATAGGCCCCTTACGACCGATGGGAGGATGCCTCCTCTGAGCATTCCTTGGAGGCCTCCGAGGACCTTCTGTTGGAGCCTTCTCCGCCAGATGAGAGATGATGCTTGCCTCCCGAGGACTTATCCTTCGCGAGCTTTGTGCAGGCGATGACAGAAACCATCCCCTTCCAGCTTTTAACTGAAGAGGATGCCCATCATAAGATGTTGGAGGTCCTCCAATTCATGGATGTCCCTAAGGAGGTGATTGCCATCCCTAAACGTGAGGTCCTCTTAGACCTCCTCTACCGGCTCTGGGAACATCCAGGTCCTGTGGCTCCAGTCAACAGGAAAGCGGATGCCACCTATCTAGTGCAACAGGCCTTGGGCTTCCAGAAAAGCCAGTTATCTCACCAGTCAGTGGTAGTGGAATCAGCCCAGAAAAAATCCAAAAGGACCCGCCCTCACTCCTCTGCCCCTCTGGGGAAGGACTACAGAGCCTTAGACGCTCTAGGTCTGAGAGTTTTCCCAAGGATCCATGCTTATCGCTCGGATAGCGGCATACCAGTTGTTCATGAACCAGTACAACGGGAAGCTCTGGAAAAAAGTCCAGGAGTTTGCCAAGGGCCTACCACAACAGTTCCAGGAGGGCCTAGAATCCATCCTCCAAAAATTATTGGAAGCCGGGAAACATGAAGTGAGGGCGGCCTATGACATCTTCGAGACAGCGTCAAGAGTCTCTGCAGCAGGCATTAGTGCCAGATGAAGGGCCTGGCTGAAAGCCTCCGACCTTCGCTGGAGGTTCAAGACAAACTGGCCGACCTCCCCTGTACAGGAGAAAACCTGTTTGGGGACAAAATCCAGGATGCAGTGATCCAACTCAGATCACCATGAGACCCTACGTCAGTTGTCTACTATCACCTCTGACCCCTCTTTGGCGACCTGCAGGGCGCCATGTAGGGATTCCAGAAAGCAATTTTAAGGCAATGGAGATACTATCCTCTGGCCTCCTATGCTTGTCCAGCACAGGTTACCCAAAGAGGCCACCCTTGCCAACCACAAGCACCTAGGGCTCAGCCAGCCCTCAGCCTAACCCTGCAGCTGGCTTTTGACTGGCACAGAGAGAGCAGCAGCCTGTGCCTGCACCGTCCGATCCACCGGTGGGAGGCAGACTCTTCTAATTCGCAAACAACTGGTTCCCAATCACCACCGACCAATGGGTGTTGTGCATTGTAGCACAGGGTTACCACCTAAACCTTCTCAATGTTCCCCCAGACTCCCCACCCTCTCCGGGTGGGGAGTCTGGGGGAACATCTATCGAGCTAGAACTCTCGGCCCTATTACGGTCCAGAGCCGTAGAATCAGTTCCCCGGGCTCAGCGCAGCCAGGGGTTCTACTCCTGGTATTTTCTCATTCCAAAGAAAACAGGTGGTCTCCATCCCATCCTCGACCTTCGAGCCTTAAACAAGTTCCTCTGGCGAGGAAATGGAATCCTTGGGTACCTTACTACCGCTTCTGCACCAAGGGAACTGGCTCTGCTCTCTTGATGTACAGGATGCCTAAGCACACATTGCCATCTTTCCGCCTCATCGGAAATATCTGTGCTTCATAGTAGACCTGTGCTTCATAGTAGACCTGTGCTTCATAGTAGACCTTCCTGTACAGGGTTATCCCCTTTGGGCTAGCCTCCGCACCCTGGGCTTCACGAAGTGCCTGGCAGTGGTGGGAGCACATTTGCGCCGGAAAAGGGTGTATGTGTTCCCATATCTGGATGATTGGCTCATCAAGAGTTCTTTAAGGAAAGGAGCTCTTCAATCCCTGTACAGGACGAAGAGACTCCTCCAATTGTTGGGATTCCTCATTAACTACTCAAAATCCCAGCTGTTTCCATCCCAGCGACTGAGCTTTATCGGGGCGGATCTGGACACCGTGGTAGCCAAGGTGTTCCTTCCCAGCGAACACACAGCCACCGTGGCTGGGCTAGCCAGATCCATCTGTCGTTGGCAGACTGCCTTTGCCTGCTTGCTCCTGAGGTTGCTGGGTCACATGGCCTCATCAGTACATGTCACCCCAATGGCCTGCCTGGCCATGAGGGTCATGCAATGGACTCTGAGGTCTAGGTGGCACCAAGCCTCTCAAGAACTCTCTGCACTGGTCCAAATAACCGAACCACTCCAGCTCTCCCATGCCTGGTGGGTGCAGGAATCCAACCTGAGCAAGGGACTTCCTTTTCAGCCCTCAACTGCTCAGGTGATCTTGACCACGGATGCCTCCAACCTAGGCTAGGAAGCCCATGTCAACGGCCTCAACACGCAAGGGGTGTGGTCGAAAGCAGAGGTGAACTGCCAAATAAACTTCGTAGAACTCCGGGCGATGCGGTATGCACTCTATGCATTCCAGGACTGCCTATCCAACAGGGTCATCTTGATCCTGAAGGACAACCAAGTGGCCATGGTGTATGTGAACAAACAGGGGGCACAGGCTCTTATCTCCTTTGCCAAGAGGCAGCACAGATTTAGGCCTGGGCCCTATCATGTTCCATAATCCTGCGTGCCATCTACCTGGCAGGGACCGAGAATGTGGTAGTAGACCGCCTCAGTCGGACATTCCACCCCCACGAGTGGTCCCTAAACCCCTATGTAGCGGATAGGATCTTCCGCTGGTGGGGTCAGCCGGACGTGGATCTCTTTGCGTCCTCACAGAATCACAAGGTATACTGTTTCTGCTCCCTGCACAAGTAAGGAAAGGGACTAGCAGTGGATACCTACGCCCACTCCTGGAGTGCAGGTCTCCTGTATGCATACCCTCCGATCCCGCTCATAGCCAAGACTCTCATGAAGCTACAACAGGACCAAGGCTCCATGATCCTCATAGCCCCGCATTAGCCGCGATAGGCTGGTTTCCAGTCCTCGGCGACCTGTCAGTCCAGGAGTCCATCCACCTGGGCACCTTGCCTGACCTCATCACACAGGATCAGGTGTGGGAACCTCCTGTCGTTGGCCCTCACTGCCTGGATATTGAAAGGTTAGTGCTGCAGTCCCTCGACCTTTTGGACAATGTCTCGCAAGTCCTGTTAGCTTTGCGTAAACCTTCCACGCAGACGACCTACCAAACGAAGTGGAAGAGGTTTTCATCCTGGTGTGCAGATCAGGGTCTTGACTCTTTAGCTTGCCCAATGCCTAGGCTTTTGGGCTGCATCTGGTGCCTCTGAGTCTGGGCTACAGACTACCTCAATCCAGGTACATCTGAATGCTATCAGTCCCTACCACTGTGGAGTGGGTGACACTCTGATCTCCGTGAAACCCTTAGTGGGGTGCTTCATGAGAGGCTTACTTCAACTAAAGCCTCCACTACATCCTCTTGTGGCCTAGGACCTCAATATAGTGCTGGTGTGGCTCATGCAGCCTCCGTTCGAGCACCTGCGAGTTGAAACATCTCACCTCGAAGGTAATCTTCCTAGTGGCAGTTACTTCTGCTCAAACAGTCAGTGAGCTGCAGGCCTTAGTGACTTATCCATCTTACACGAGGTTCTTCCACGGCAGGGTGGCTCTGCACACTCATCCTAAGTTCCTGCCTAAGGTCGTGACTGACTTTCACCTAAATCAGTCCATCGTGTTGCTCACCTTTATCCTGAGGCCACACTCTCATCCAGGTGAGCAGGCTCTGCACACCTTGGACTGCAAGCATGCTCTTGCTTTCTATTTAGAGCACACTGCAGCCCACAGGCAATCCACCCAACTCTTTGTCTCCTTTGACAAAATTAGACTTGGAGTTGTGGTGGGCAAGCAGACCCTGTCTAATTGGTTGGCAGACTGTATCACTTTCTGTTATCAGCAAGCGGGCCTTCCGCTCGGGGGCTGAGTGAAAGCGCACTCAGTAAGGGCCATGGCAAAGTCAGTAGTACATTTCCAGGCAGTCCCTATTGCTAAAATCTGTAAGGCTGCGATGTGGAGTTCCTTCCACACCTTCGCAGCCCATTACTGTCTGGACAAGGATGGTCGACAGGACAGCGTCTTTGGCCAGTCTGTCCTCCGCAACCTATTCCCAGTGTGAGAACTCGCCCTATCTAGGGTCCAGTATGAGGTTCAGTCTGCCCCGTTGTTGCCAACAGCACCCCTGTTGTTGTGCTTGTTCACGTTATTGGGTGTTTGTTGGCCCAGTGTGTTCCGGGGACAGCATGCAGCTTGGTATTCACCCATCTGTGAGGACTACCATCATGCTTGTCCTGGGAGAAAGCAGAGTTGCTTACCTGTAACAGGTGTTCTCCCAGGACAGTCCTCAGGAAACCCGCCCGCCATCCTGCAGAGTTGGTTCGCCTACATTTTGTTTTATTTTTTCGCTCGTATTTTCTGCTTTGACATGAGACTGAAGGGGGACCCCGTGTTGCTACGGGGTTAGTGGCATGTTGGGCATGCTCAGTGTGCCAGTCTAGAAACTTTGACATAAGTTTTCCATGTCGGGGCTCCATCTGATGATGTCACCCATGTGTATGGACTAACATCCTGCTATTCTTGGAGAACACCTGTTACAGGTAAGCACCTTTGCTTTATTAACTATTTTGAAAAAGAAAAGGCTTCAATATTAGCAGGATTTTATTTTCATTTTTTTTCATTTCATTTAATAAAATTTATTAATCGCCTAACACTGAAAGGCCTAGGCGATATACATAATAAACATACATAATGATAATAAAAACAAAAACATAAATATTACACTCATATATATAAGGTTTCATAGAAGCCATATCAAATTATGCCAATCTAACATTAGGGACTTATCCCTATAAAAAGATTCACTAAATGACATACCTAAGGTAGATCTGACAGGGAGATTCAAAAATTAACACTCCATGAGTTCACATTGATATTGTAAAACATTCACATTGTATTTATACAATATTAAATGCATGAGTAAGCAAATAGCTCTTAAATGCCATCTTAAATTTTTTAACATCTTCCAGCACACGGATTTCAAAAGGGATGAGGTTCCATTGGACTGGAGCTGCGATGGAAAAAGAAGTTTCTCTAGTATTAAAGAGTCATGCCTGTCAGACTGTGGGGATTTCTAATAAGTTCAATTGTGAAGATCTTAGGGATCTGACAGGTTTGTAAATTCGTAAGAGTGCATTAAACCAAACAGTAGACTCAGAAACACGCAGTTTAAACACTATCATACCTATCTTGAATATTATGCGCTTATGAACAGGTAGCCTGTTTTAGCTAAACTTATCAGAACATTTAGAGAAAGAAACAACTCTAGCAGCTGAATTCAAAATCAATTGGATCGAATGGATTACAGTCTTGGGTAAGCCAATATATAGGCCATTACAGTAGTCAATATGTGGAAATATTATAGCTCGCACAACCATCAAAAAGTCAGTCATACAACAAATGTCGTAAACCTATCAGGAGTCGAAGTTTAAAGAAACCTGATCTGATCAGTGATCTTATCTGAGGTTTAAATGACAAAGTAGAGTCAAGCAAAACACCCAAGCTCTTAATAGGGTTGAGAAGAGGAAAAGAAAGACCATCTATTGTAATAGTATCATGTAAAGGTATGGAAAGAGATCTATGAATTAGAAGCATAGTGGTCTTACTGGTCTTACTGGTGTTTAATAACAACTTGTTCTGTTTCAGCCAACGATTAATAGTATTCATACATAACATTATTCTTCAGATATGGGATTTGGAAATTAGTCATCAGAAGAATAAGTCCCAAAATTTTACAGAATACTCACCTTAGCTAGGGACAAGCTTAAGGCCTTAGAAGTAGAGCAAATGACAAAAGATCTTCTGTCGCTTGTTTACATTTGAGACATAGGTCTGGCTCCCACAATTGCTGCTTCGCCTCTCTTTCTCTTGTTAAATAAATATGATACAGCATTTTAAATTGCAACTCCTGTAAATTTGCAGGGAACAAGTACTGATAGGCTCTGACCAAAGCCCCAAAACTAGTTTCTTCCCCAATGTCCTCTTCCAAATCAGCACTCCACTTTTGTGAGTGCTGATTTGAAGTCGAGTTCATTTGGTTCTTTTAAGGTGTCTGCCCAAACACTAATTTTCTTAAATCTAGGAATAGTATAAAAAAAGGTATCTTCTGAGAATGTAATATTATTCAGTGACCCTTTCATGATTGACCTAGTATACCACTAGATTCATCAAAATGCTTTGTTTATCAGCACCTACTGTGCGCAATAAAAGGGATGTGTATATTCAAATCGGCGGCTTGCCACAGTGCACAAGGTAACGCACACTGTGGTACGTCAACGCACACTGCAATATTTTTTCATAGTATAAATGCTCACTTCCTGTCCCTTCTTTGAGGGTATGTCAGGTGTTGGAAGAGGAGAGGAGGTTAGTGGTGTTAGAGGAGTTCTTGTGGTGTAGTTTTGCAATTACTGACGGAGTTGTGCTCTTTTGTGTTGTCATTTGTTTCCCTTTTGTCTCTTGTGATATTTGTTGGAGTGAAAGATAGTAAGTCTTATTTGTCATTTTCTTTGGAGTGGAGGAGGAGTGTGAGATGCGGAGGAAGAGTGGAGAACTGTGTGAGGAAAGCATGGAGTGTGATAGGCCTGAGAAGAGGGGTGAGGATAGGGGAGGAGGAGGGCAGGTGTGCCAGGGCGAGGAGGACAAGTAGAGACAGGAAGGAAGGGACAGGAGGAGGGTGGGTGTGGGGGAAGGGGTTAGGCAGGAAAGAGTGGTGGGAGGAGTACGGCAGCATAGGGTTAGAGAGAGAGGGCATATGGGAAGGGAGTTGGTAGGGTGAGGTGGGGGGAGGAAGGGAGTGGAGAGCAGGACAGAGAGTGAGGGCAAGGAGGATACCTCTCCTGGAGAGGAAGTGGCACTCCTTTTGACCAGCCATCCAGCAGTATGCCAGAGACTGTGGGCAATCAGGTTCAGTGTGGCAGAGAACGAGCTTCTCATTGCTGGTGTCCTGCAGCACTATGTCAGTTTGTTCAGAAACAGTAGTCAAGATGTCAAAAGCAACTAAAGGGTAAATTTGATGTGATATTGCCCAGGCCATTACCTGGCACAGCGGCATTCAAAGAAGAGGGGAGTAGGTCACCCATTGCTACCAGGATATCAAAGCCCAACTGAAGGCCAAGCTAGCAGAGTGATCCAAATATGTGCACCAGACTGGAGGAGAGGCCCCCCTGTCCCATTGTCATCACAGAAAAGGAGCAGCCACTGAAAGGCTGGGACTGGACGTGTTTGAGGGCATGGATCAGCAGCTAAACACCACACGAGCCACCACTGGTAAGTTTACCTCGCCTATAAATGGCCAGACAGCAATGGCTTTAAACATGGAGGGGGTCTTTTACTAGACGTTTTCCCCATTGACCAAGAATTGCAAAAAACCTTTAGTAAAAAGGCCTCAGCAATTGGCATTGGATGATCACTTTGTAAAGAACCAAAGTGTACCTCTGATGGCTTTTGGGGTGCCACTTCCACTTTCTGGGGCCTATTTACTAATGCTTACTAAATGTCCCCCTATATTGGTTGTAATCATTAATCTGTATTAAGGATAACATGCAATACCTGTATATGTCATGATGCTGTTTGCATATATTACTGTACAGGTTTACACTGAATGCGCTGTTCATGAAATGTATACTGTTGTTTTCTATTAGGTATCCTGTCCTTGCAGAATGTGATTACCTAATAAATTGGCTTAATTTCAAACAGTGTACTCCATGTGTGTGTTAAAGTGCTCACTGTTTGGAAAGATTAACTTTCTGGTGGTGGTGTTTCATTGTGTGGTTTTTGTGTTTATGGTAGCAGCGGTTAAAGGTTTGCTCTCTACATGAACTTGCACACTCCAATGCCCTGCCACATTCCAAATGTGCATTTATGGAGCAAGCAAGACCATATGGGCTATGGCATTACAATGAAAGCTCCATGTATGCTGGTTAACAAGACATCCAGAGGTAAATAGGAAGACCCTTACTGTGGCCCTTCACTATCACTTCTTGTTGCCTTTTTCACTTACCATACTGTTTGCTAACTCCTCCTTACAGGGGCCTGTATGTCACCAGCTCTGTACCTTAAAGGCCAACACATGATACAGTGTACAGGCTGAGTGGTGTAAAAGGTGAATGTAGAGTGTTCAGGACCCAACTTTTTATTTTCTGTCCATTTACTTCAGACAGGAGTGCAAGGGGAGAAGGTACAGAGAAGGGCAACCAAAATGATAAAGGGGATGGAACAGCTCCCCTATGAGGAAAGGCTGAAGAGATTAGGGCTGTTCAGCTTGGAGAAGAGACGGCTGAGGGGGGATATGATAGAGGTCTTTAAGATCATGAGAGGTCTTGAACGAGTAGATGTGACTCTGTTATTTACACTTTCAGATAATAGGACTAGGGGGCATTCCATGAAGTTAGCAAGTAGCACATTTAAGACTAATTGGAGAAAATTCTTTTTCACTCAATGCACAATAAAGCTCTGGAATGTGTTGCCAGAGGATGTGGTTAGTGTAGCTGGGTTCAAAAAAGGTTTGGATAAGTTTTTGAGGAGAAGTCCATTAACGGCTATTATTTAGGGAATAGCCACTGCTACTAATTGCATTAGTAGCATGGGATCTTCTTAGTGTTTGGGTAATTGCCAGGTTCTTGTGGCCTGGTTTGGCCTCTGTTGGAAACAGGATGCTGGGCTTGATGGTGGACCCTTGGTCTGACCCAGCATGGCAATTTCTTATATTCTTAAGGGTATGTGACCACATTTGTAGCTTACACTGTAAACCCTAAATGTTGTGTACTTTGTCTTGGTAAGAAGGCATGGGATGTGTAGTGAAAAGTTCAGCAGTCTGGAGATTTTTATAGGCAATGTTGATAACAAGATGTGTATAATTTCCATGCACAGATTTAGTAAGTACTAGGGCAGTAAATCGACTATTTCCATTTGTTTTGACAATTCTTTGGTTTTTCCCCCATGGCACAGTGTTGTGCTGTGGCTTCATTAGGAGGAAATATGCCGATGAAGTCACGGCAAACTAGTTAGCCAAGATCTGTAATTGTTTGGAAACAATGTAGTAATACAAGCAGATTGAGGGGAGATGATGTTGGTTCTTAGGAAGAAAGGCCCGGGAACGTTTGCTCCATGCAGCATCCTCGCCACACGTCCCACCCCCTTATGCAGTTTTTTCAGGAAACTAAACACTCTTATTTTTTCATATCCATAAATGCCTCCACATTTTGCCTTTATCCAGAAATTCTCACTTATGGCAACAGTATCCCTAAAAAAAGCAAAACATAGAATGCTCAAATGCACGATGCTAGAAAGACAGGCAAAAGGGGTCTACATTCTGTGGGGTTTGGTGTGGATAGTTGTGCAGCAACCTCACTAAGTATGTGAGTGAAAAGCTACTTCAACCTTGAATGGATCATGCTAAATAAAATGGGATGAAAGATCTGGGTAGCAATCTTTGGAGATGGGAAATGGAAGGTGAGTGCACAGAGGCTTAGCCACAGGTGGGCCTTGGGGGACCTATACCCACTCACTTTTGGGTTAGACCACCTGCAGCATCACGTCCAGAGTCCACCCCTGCAGCAGCCCGCATCTCTAACAGGATGGAGGCGGTCCAGAGAATGGTGACCAAAATGGTGTGGGGTCAGTATCGGAAGACATAGAAGGATCTAAATATGTGTACCCTAGAAGAGAAGAGGTGATACAGACGATAACTGAAAGGTTTTAAAGGTGTATGAACTTCAAACCTTTTCTGTTGGAAAGAAATCAGTAGAACTAGGGCTCACCAAATGAAACTCCAGGACGATGGCTCAGAACTAACACCAGAAAATGTTTCTGGTGGATGCCTGGAATGCCCTTCCGGAGGAAGTAGTGAAGACAAAAAGTCAAAAAATTCAAATGAGCATGGGACAAATACTGTGAGGATGGAAAGGAAGAAAAGGGTGCATGGAGCTAAGGGTGGCGTTTACTACACTTAACCAGTTAGCCTTGATACTTTAGATACAACTGCAATGTTGCTCTCCGCTTCAATGGCAAGGGGGGAAAAGGGGAGTTAGATTCAGACGATACCCAATGAAAGCTGCCCTTAAGTGAAACATGGGGCAGCAGATACTACCATAAGAAGTTTGCTGGGTAGACTGAATGGATGTTTGTCCTTTTCTGCTGTTATTACTATGTTACCATCAGACCTATGCAATACCATGTGCTCAGCCAAGCATACAGTTGGATGAGCATATTGGACATGCATCCATAACCTCTTATGCAATAAGAGGACCAGTGTGTCCAAAATGTGTCACTAATACTGTTCATCACATGTAAATGCCATGCTATTAGTTAGCTACTATCCCCTTATGTAAAAAATAAATGTGCACTTGACACGTATATTTTAATCCTCAAAAATTAATGCCTGCCCTGGAGTTGGCATTAAGATTTGAGGAACCCCAAAAGTTTAACAAAAAAGCAGAAAATACTGCTTTTCTGTGGTTCCTCTGACTTAATATCATGGCGATATTAAGTCAGAGGAACCACAGACAGCAGGATTGTGAAAAAAAAAAAAACCATCAAAGTCTTGCCTGCAGTCAGGTTAAGAAAACTGATGCTAAATCATGCACAGCCACTTCTTCTGAGCGTCCAATGCCAAGGAAGTGCTAGGAATGCACAATTCCCCCTAGCAGTGGCACCTCCTTTTTAACGCAGCGGCTCATTTGCCTACTTCATTGCACACCTGGGAGATGTGGATGGGTGCGCGTTAGGAAAGCGGGCACCCAATCATGAGTGCCTGTCTTTCCTGCATGGATATTGCATCAACCTGAATGTTAGGAGTTAGAGGGTAATAATTTATCCTTCGCCCCAGCCCCTTCAACGTTCAAGAATGCCTGAGCTGGGTGGAAGCCTATTTACATAATTGCTTTTCAGAGATTAAAACTTGTATAAAGTGGTTGCCTTAATCACAGAGGCAGTGAAAAAAATCAGGCAGGCCAATGAGACAGTGAAGAGACAGGAGCTAGAGTACTGCTGGAAATTAAAAGGTTTCTGTGGTGGGTGCCACTGCCCTGAAGACCCACATAGGACAGGGAGGGGAAGGGAGGGCCACAGTCCCCACCCACAGGTTAACCTTGGTAAACCCCCTCTCTCAAACAAAAATTTTATTCTGGCTATGCTCCTGGCAGGAAGTGTATAGTAATTCTGTTACTGGAAAGACTGGGAGAGCGTTTCAGCTCTTGCTGGGGGCACTAACACAGACCTGAGAAAAATATGGTTTATGCTGCGGAATTTCCGTTAATTGATCGGCAACTCCGACAAATACAAATGATGCCCCCACGCTGTCCAGCATAGCAGCTGCTGCTGCTGCTGGAAAACACCATCGGAAGATTTCTGATTCTGGAAAAGCAATATTAAGAAACCGGCTCCTCATTTCTAAGCCAGACGTCCTCGCGCGCTGTGCCCGTGCAGGGCCGAGAGGAAGCCCCCACCCTCGGAGCAGGCCTGGACTTTTCGTTTGTAGGATGTCTGGTCCAGGTCCGCGCAGATGGTTGCAGTGTGCGCGTGTGTGTGAGATGAGCTGGAGTCATGAGGCTGGGCTGCAGCCAGTCGTCTGAAGTGGATGCTGCTTGCTTAAAGCTAACGGGGGAAAAAAAGACTCAAGATCTGGATAAAACGGACTGTTTTAAAATGGATGTTCGCCGGAAGCTGTGGCTACTTACAGGCAGAGGGGAACGCTTTTAAACTAGAATGTTGGGGGGGGGAAAAAAGTTTAAAAAAAACTTGAGGTTTTAAATTGGATCCTGTGGTTAACTCTTTAGTGATTGCTGAAGAAAACCTGGGAGCCTGTTCAGCTCGGAAACTAGCAAACAGCCTGTTGCTATCTTTTGATACTGGTTTTGGGGGTTTTTTTTTTTTTAAAGATTTCAGTGAAACTGTAGAAGAGATGTTTGCTCAGGGGCTTTGAGCAGAGAAAGTGAACTGAACAGGCCTCACGATTTTTTTTCCTGTTCGCAGCTGGGGCTTTTGAAATGCCACCCATGGAAGACCTGTTTCCATCTCTCTCAGACTTTGGAACCTAAGACTTCTTGAACACTTTCTGAAAATCTTGATTGCAAGCATGGGATCCATTCGGACTAGACAGTTAGGGAAAGACACAACCCTTGGCTGGTGAGGACCGTGATGTGAAGGGATCGAGGGAAGGGGGGGCCATGCCTGGCCGGCAGCTTTGGGGATGCCGTCGACGCTGTCGGCTTCGGCCCGTGGTGGTGGCGCTGGCAGTGCTTCTCTGTCTGTCCTACCAGAGTCTGACCCTTATAGGGAGGAAGATATTCCCCTTGCCCGGGGCTTCACGGAGTAAGTTAGACCAGGAGGTCTCCCCAAAGAGCCTGCCCTGCACCTTTTCCTCGGATAACCTGCAAACGGCAGAAGAGGTAAGGGAATCCGATGAGACAAAAACCGAGGTGGATCATTTCCAAGGTCAGCTGCATGCCGGTGGGGGTCACTCGAGCACCATTTGACCTGGGGCTTCTGATCAGCTTTCACGCGATATCAGAAAGGTCCAGCATTCAGAAAAAAGTGCACTGGGCGGGCGGCAGAGAGCAGGCGGTCCCGCTTCCTCCGCTCGTGCGAATCCTAACTCGGAAGCGCTGCTCCAGGGTCTGCCGCTGCTGCATGGGTTTTTGTGGCTCCCTGGGGCGGCCGCAGTGGTTCTGAACTGGTTGCAATGACCCGTTTTGCCAGTCCTGAAGGAAGGGAGGTCAGAAACTTTAGAAGTGCCGCAGACACTTCAACTGAACACCAGAGGGACTTAATGACACCCGCCAGAGGCTGTGGATCAGCCCTGCCGTCAGCCATCCCATCTTGTGACTGCATGCCTCTCGCTTAAAACGCCAGAGGGCATCTCCAGTTCCATAAATAATTCCTGCTCTCTAGTCACATTGGCTGTATTTATTTTGAAGTTACTGACTTAGGACGGCAAGAGCAGTCTGTTTCTGAAGTTACACAATCCCCTAACTAAAGCAGCACCGCTAGATTCTTCAAAATAGCATCTCTGCTGTTTTCTTGGCTCCATTCCTTCTTCTTTTGCTCAGACTCTAGGATCTCTTTTATCTTTTTCTTTTTTTGCCCTAATACATTTTATTTCCTCGGTTTCCACACTTTCACTACAGTCATACCCAGCATGAAACGGGTGTCGTACCTAGATTGGGTTCTGGTAAGGAGCAGCAAACCGGTGCCCCTGATTTATTTAGCTTAGTGGGGGGGATGGGCGTGGCTAAATAGAAGAAGCTTTCAAAAACCCTAACCGCGGCTGCATCTCTTTAAGGCAGAAATAGCGATCTGAACGACAACGTGAACTCCATGATTTTCTCTTTACTTGCCTACTAAATCCTCTCAGCCAGTTTGCTGGTGCTGCTCCTTTCGTGTGGCCAGCAAAGCTTGCAACTGTGGAGCGCGCTGGTTATTCCGGAGAAGCACATTCGGACAGCCCCAGGTTTTGCAAACTCTCCTGGGGGGGGGGGGGGGGGGGGGCAGAGAAAGCCGTGCAGGGGATGTCGCGCAGAACTAAATATGCGGCAGCGTGACGCGTCAGCACCCAATCTGCCCAGCTCCGCGCACCTTCCTTTCTGTCCCGCCGCCTTGACTTAGTGATGACAATGCACAAGCAACTCAAAAGGTCACGAGCATTGACCTTTAGAAAACTAACCGGTGGCAAGTAAAAACAAGGGAAGGGAAGGGAAATGAATCCGACGGCTAGTCTTAAATTTAACCCAAGCACTTGAAACAATCTTCGAATGTTTTGTTTGGGTTTTTTTGATACAGGAAACAGAAATCAGCAATTCTTCTGTATTATATTTTAAACTGTCATTTACACCTAGAATACAAAAAAAAAAACCAAAAACATTTTCTATCTAATTATTCTTCTTAAATGTGTTGTTACATTTGAAAGAGGAGATGCCAGAAGTTCATTAGGCAGGTCTTCGGATTTAATACACTGAGATCCTGTTCTTGAGGATTTCCTTTTAGGTATCTGAGCAAGAACTGTAAAAGCGTAGTAAATGCTTATCCTATACTACTACTTAACTTTTCTATAGGGCTACACGACATTGGCAGCACTGTGCAAACACACAAAAAGACAGTCCCTGCTCAATAGAGCTTACAATCTGATAAAAACATACAGGACAAGAGGCTTGGGGTATTTCATAAAGCAAGACAATGGCTAAAAATAAAATAAAATAAAGTTAGTTAACAAGGCTAAAAGATTTATGATTCATTTCAGTATCTACTGAAATGTTATTGGCCTATATGCTATTTATCCCAAGGTAATAATTCCTGTGAGGGGGAACAGATTTAATAAGTGAAAGATTTGCTTTCGATTCAGGACGTTTTATTGGCATGACAATTTGTACCTGTGGTCAACCTGAAAGTGATTCAAAACTAAAACAAGAGAAGGCAGTATATACAAGGAATGAATATCTGTAATAGAAATATATTAATAGTAATATAAAATTACAAAGTACAGAAAGAATAATAGACAGTTTCAGAATTTTGGAGATGTTCAATATTGTCTCTGGTCCTAATACATTTCTGGCCTGGTGAAAAAAACATTATGCATTTTACTGCTGTTTCCCACAGGATTATATGGGGGCTTTTATTAGAGTTTATCTTAGCAGTTCATCTTAATGACGCACCAGATAAGAAAAGGAGATTTTTTGTGGGCGTACAGAGCTACAAAGACTTAATTAAAATATGCAACACGTCTCTTTGCTGTAGGATTGGACCCTGCAGTAAGACACAGAACGGCTGGGACAGGGAAGGAAAAGGTGGGTGGGACATATTTTTGCTACACGGAGGCCTTCCATTTCCAGAAATGTGTATCCTGCACACAGCAGACACAGTTTCCGGTTAAGATCCTCCTTCATAATGACAAAGGGGAACACCAGCTCACATCCTTCACGCTACAAGAAAGAGAAGAGCAGCACATGGGAACATCTCCTACTCTTTGCAAAGTACAGTGTTCCAGTAGCAGTATTGGTCCTTGAGATAATCGGATATTTTGCAGAATACTATATGTTTTACTGGGCCAATATAAGAATTATCCAGTGATGATATACATGAG
This sequence comes from Rhinatrema bivittatum, assembly GCF_901001135.1. Classification (NCBI taxonomy): domain Eukaryota; kingdom Metazoa; phylum Chordata; class Amphibia; order Gymnophiona; family Rhinatrematidae; genus Rhinatrema; species Rhinatrema bivittatum. The sequence goes on along the minus strand of NC_042623.1, from coordinate 49,994,602 downwards.
CTTTCAAGGCCATATAGAGCACATCTGAAGAAGAAACCTATCGGACCCCTTCATGGCAGTTCGGTACCATTGCTGCCCCTGATCCGGAAAACAGCCAGCAGCCTGATACCTTGAAGACATGAAATATGCAAGGAAATAATGTGATTTTATTTCCTGAGGGTGCATAGTGCCGTAGAGTGTAAGTGATATGCAAAGGGGAGAAAGCATTCAGTGCAGCCAACTGCCGAGCTGCAAAACCTTTAACATTACATTTCTAATAATGAGACTGTTACAGTGAAATAGCTAAAGAAATTCAAACTGAACAAGCAGAGGAAAACAACCCCTGTTTCAAGGCTGATAATCCCCAACCCTACCTGTGAAGGGCCATCATGAGTTTAGCCGTGAAACTATGTGCATCTATAATTCAGGGCACTTTTCAAGGCAGGCCTAGCAAGCGGAGGGCAGAGCTTTCGAGTCACTGTATTTGGGGACAAAAAAAAGCAGTATGGGATGGCCGAGTGACTGGTTTCACCTCCTGCATTACTGTTTATTTAGCAAGAGTTGCATTATACAAGCAGATGAAGGTAGGGCTGCAGAGGATAACAGGTTACATAAAGTGTAATATCACACAGCTGTACCAGGGATCACATTCGCATGTATAACACCAACCAGTTTTAATGAGCCTCTTTGGAACAGTTTAGCTGACCGGGTGAAAATAACATTTTTGATCGCTACCTGATGAGCCCCTTAAATCATCTGATCACTAGCTAAAGGCAACCGCGTAAATGCAGTGCTGAGCTGATAGCTGCCAATGAACTGTGATGCTTCAAGATTAGAAGTGTAGTTTTGGCTTCACTGTCCTTTCTTTTTACTTTTGCCTCTCGCTGTTCTCCCGCTGGTTGAGGAATGTTTTAGTCACTGATTTGGTCTTCCCTTTTGCTCACTTAGAGGACGAGGCACTAACCCACAGAGGACTCTGCAGGAATGGCTACAGTGCAAGATATTTTTCTGGCAATGGAGGGGCTTTTACAGATTAGGCAAACAGACTTTGCCACACTTTATTTTAAGTTAAAAGGCCATGATTTCACCCAAATATTAATACAAAAATCCTAACTACACCTTCCCCCAATGTACTTCATTTTTGCATGGAGATATAGTTTTGCACATTTTTGTGTGTGAAATTTAGCAAGGCGAACATAGGCCATGAACTGCTTTGCATCCTTTTATTGATAAGCACTTAATTCCTCCTGCTGAAGCTGAAGAAAGTCTGGTATTAATGCTGTCCATCGGTACTGAAACCACTTGATTCTGTGCATAATGTGACAACAGTAAACTAAAGTATTCAAACGTGTGTTCAGATACAAAAAATAAAATGCCCATTGGGTTAGGAGAGAGAGACAGACCTTCATCTCTAAGTTGGTTCAAATTCAGTTGAGATTGGTGGTGACTGAAGGTTGAACGGAAACTGAAAATTATTCACTTGGATATGACGTTAGTGCAATTCGGTGACCTCTTCTGTGGGGCAGTTTGTAAAGTACTAAAACTGCAGGCATTGCAAATCCTGTTTCCATTTTATTGGAATGTGCAGCATATGAAGGATCACCAAAGTCATTGACTGAAATTAGTTGGGAGCGCTCAGGGCCAGTGCATCCCAATAGGTGAACTAGGTGGTCGCAAAGAGCCTCCATATGGTGCCACGAGCAGAGCCCATCTCATTCATGGCTGAGAGGCGTATAGACTGGGCAGGCCGTGAGCGGCAGAGACTCGGCAAGCCATGAGCAGCACCCATCCTGCTCGCAGCTGAGAGAAGCAGAGTCTTGGCAGTCCACGAGTGGCATATCTGTGTGTGTGTGTGTGTGTGTGGCGGTCACAAGGAACCTCCATATGGTGCCACAAGCGGAGCCCATCTCATTCATGGCTGAGAGGAGTATAGACTGGGCAGGCTATGAGTGGCAGAGGTTTGGCGGGTTGCGAGCAGCACCCATCCTTCTCGCAGCTGAGAGAAGCAGAGTCTCGGCGGTCCACGAGTGGTGCCTCTGTTTGTGTGTGTGTGTGTGTGTGTGACTGAGAGGGATTGTGTGTGTATGAGAGAGCAATGGTGTTTGTGAGAGACAGGGAGGAAGCCAGTGTAAGGGTGCATGTGTGAATGAGACAAGGAACCTAAGGGGCAGATTTAAAAACCCCTGCGCGCCGGCGTGCCTATTTTGCATAGGCCGCCGGCGCACGCAGAGCCCCGGGACGCGCATAAGTCTCGGGGCTTCCTGTCGGGGGCGGGGGGCGTGGCGGGATGACGCAGTGTTTAGGGGGCGTGGCATTTTGGGGGCGGCGACGTGGGTGTGGTTTCGGCGCGGGGGCGTTCTGGGGGCGTGGCCGAGGCCTCCGGAACAGCCCCCGGGACGGACCACGGAGTGGGGCAGCCGGCCGACGCGCGCAAAGTTAAGGGGGGGGTGGGTTAGGTAGGGGAAGGGAGGGGAAGGTGGGGGGAGGGCGAAGGAAAATTCCCTCTGAGGCCGCTCCGAAATCGGAGCGGCCTCCGAGGGAACAGGCAGCGCGCGCTGGGCTCGGCGCGCGCAGGTTGCACAAATGTGCACCCCCTTGCGCGCGCCGACCCCGGATTTTATAAGATACGCGCGTATCTTATAAAATCCAGCGTACTTTTGTTCGCGCCTGGTGCGCGAACAAAAGTACGCGTTCGCGCAAGTATTTAAAATCTACCCCTAAGTGTGTGTAAGAGATGGGGGTCTGTCTGAATGAATGAGGTTGGGGCTGGAATCGGGGCCTGGACTGGGGAGAGGGGGAGGGGGACGGGCGCAAGGCAGAAGATTCACCTAGGGTGCCTAATACCCTTGCACCGGCCCTGGGAGAGCATCGTCAGTTGTCCATTTGCCAGAATACATCAGGCTTAGGTCTGTGATGTCTGAAATGAATTTGTGTCTTTAGTTCAAGTCCTCACAGAGCAGATGTCAATGTCACTAAAGAAAAGACCATCATATCTTGCCCTCACTAGCACAATTGTTGGCAATCTTATCCCAGAGGCTAAGGGGCTGAATGGGTAGTCTTAGGGCATTTGTGAAGCTGATTTCTATAGAGTGGGCAATTTCTTGCTATGGGTCCTAGAACCTTAATGGGATGGAGCATCCTCTGTCAGTGGCAGGATTTCTCCCTCTTAAACCCAGACCAACCTGGAACTGGATTCTTGTTCTTTTATAGAGAAACTTGTAATCTGTTATTGAGGTTTCCAAATCCCCACACCATTCCAGCTCCCAATAATAACTCCAAAAGCCACAATCCCGTTCCCAAATACTTTTTATTCTTTGACTACTACTTAACTCGCAAGCATATAAGTGACACCAGTTTAGAACATAAGAAGTTGCCATACTGGGTCAGACCGCGGGTTCATCAAGCCCAGCATCCTGTTTCCAACAGTGGCCAATCCAGGCCATAAGAACCTGGCAAGTACCCAAACATTAAGTAGATCCCATGGTACTAATGCCAGGAATAGCAGTGTATATTCCTTGATTAATAGCAGTTAATGGACTTCTCCTCCTGGAACTTATCCAAACCTTTTTTAAACCCAGAAACACTAACTACCCTAACCACATTCTGTAGCAACAAATTTCAGAGCTTAATTGTGCATTGAGTAAAAAATAATTTTTTTCAGATTTGTTTTAAATGTGCTACTTACTAACTTCATGAAGTGCCCCCTAATCCCTCTATTATCTGAAAGAGTAAATAACCGATTCACATTTACCAGTTCTAGTCCTATCATGATTTTATAGACCTCTATCATATCTCCCCTCAGCCATCTTTTCTCCAAGCTCTTCGCTGTTCCATCCCCTTTATCATTTTAGTCGACCATCTCTGTACCTTCTCCAGTGCAACTATATCTTTTTTAAGATGTGGCATCTAGAACTGCACACAGTACTCAAGGTGCGGGCTCACCACAGAGCGATACAGAGGCATTTCGACATTTTCCATTTTATTAACCATTCCCTTCCTAATAATTCCTAACATTGTTTGCTTTTTTGACTGCTGCAGCACACTGAGCTGATGATTTCAATGTATTATCCACTATGATGCCTAGATCTTTTTCCTGGGTGATAGCTTCTAATATGGAGCCTAATATCGTGTAACTACAGCAAGGTTTATTTTTCCCTATATGCATCACCTTGCACTTGTCCACATTACATTTCGTCTGCCATTTAGATGCCCAATCTTCCAGTCTTGCAAGGTCTTCCTGCAATTTATCACAATCCACATGTGATTTAACTACTTTGAATAATTTTGTGTCATCTATCACCTTGTTCGTCGTAGCCCTTTCCAGATCATTTATAAATATATTGAAAAGCACCGATCCAAGTACAGTTCCCTGAGGCACTCCACTGTTTACCTTTTTCCATTGTGAAAACAGGCCATTTATTCCTACTCTCTGTTTCCTGTCTTTTAGCCAGTTTGCAATCCACAAAAGGGCATCGCCTCCTGTTCCATGACTTCTTAATTTTCCTAGAAGCCTCTTATGAGGGTCTTTATCAAACGCCTTCTGAAAATCCAAATACACTACATCTACCTGTTCACCTTTATCCACATGTTTATTAACCCGTTCAAAGTAATGAGGGAGATTTGTGAGGCAAGACTTTCCTTGGGTAAATCCATGCTGGCTATGTCCTATTAAACCATGTCTTTCTATATGTTTTGTTATTTTGATCTTTAGAATAGTTTCCACTATTTTTCCCAGCACTGAAGTCAGACTCACCAATCTATAGTTTCCCGGATCACCCCTGGAGCCCTTTTTAAATATTAGGATTACATTGGCTACCCTCCAGTTCTCAGGAGCAATGGATGATTTTAATGATAGGTTACAAATGTTTACTAAAGATCTGAAATTTCATTTTTTAGTTTCTTCAGAACCCTGGGGTGCATATCATCCGGTCCAGGTGATTTGCTACTCTTTAGTTTGAAGCGTGATCTAACAACTGTTTCAGACCGCTCAGCATCTGGGTTTCCCACCCAGTCCTGGGCATAAAGGAGAGAGGTACACATCTCAGTGCTGCTATCTCTAGGCTGGTTTACATAGATTGAGAAGATTTCAGGCCAGAGTTTCTAGGGGATTGGTGAGGGCAACTCTTCAGCCTAGAGTTCTAGTTATATGACTTAAAGCACAGGTTACAGATAATGACAGAATACATTTTTTAACTTACCGTAAATGCCCAGGTTTTCCAAAACTAGAGTTTTTTAAAAGTCTGCAAATAAAACTAATTAAGCTGCGCATTGTTTCTTGTTTCTCTGTAAAGCTCGTTTAGTTGCATTTTGTTTAACGTGAACCGATGAGATGTTCCCAACGTTCATTGATATATAAAAGCTTCTAAATAAATAAAATAAATAACTGCATAAACCCAGCACACTAAAATTGAAAGGCTTCCAACCACACATTAACTCATTAATCTCGGACCCCATCTCTACTCTAAATTTCTGGAACAACTGCTTACACGCCATCAACCTTCTGCTCTCTAGTCTCAACCTGGTCCTAAATACTTCCAAAACGGAACTACTGGTTATCTCCCCTAGTGACAACAACCCCCTCGCAAATAATGCTAGCATCCCATTAGCAAACCAGGTCAGAGATCTTGGGGCCACCCTTGACTCTAGAATGAATTTCAAAAATTCATTAACGCCACAACCAAAGAATGCTTCTTCAAGCTACAGGTCCTGAAGCAACTTAGACCGCTCTTACACTTCAAGGATTTCCGTTCGGTGCTTCAAGCCATACTGTTTTCAAAGATCGACTATTGTAACGCTCTATTACTTGGTCTCCCCGCTTCGTCCACCAAACCTCTTCAGATGCTGCAAAACGCAGCGGCTAGGATCCTTACAAACACTCGTCGCAAGGACCAATATCACACCAATCCTAAAAATCCTACACTGGCTGCCCATCCAATATAGAATACTTTTCAAGGCTCTCACCATCATCCACAAATCCGTCTACCAGCAATCCACTCTCCAACTCACCTTCCCACTCGAATTACATACTTCCGCAAGACCGATCAGAACTGCCTACAAAGGTTCGCTCAAAGCCCCCCCCAACAAATCATCGGTCCACAACTCTATTCACAAGCGTGCTCTTTCAACAGCAGGTCCACTACATTGGAATTCACTTCCCCAAGACTTACGCCAAGAACAATGCCATTCAACATTCAGAAAGAAATTGAAAACCTGGCTGTTCGCAGAAGCCTACCGCTGAAGGATCTCCTCAACCATCACTGACTCTCATTCTCCCACCCCTCCCTAATCCCTACCCCCCCTCTTTTCCCTCTCCCCTTCCCCCCCACCCAACCTCACCCTTTCTTTCTCCCACTGGACATACCATGCTAATAACTGCCTAGGATAAATCTATGTTTACGTATCTTATAGTTTTTGTTGATTATATATTTATCTCTCTCTAATTGTTTCTTAGTTTAAATTCTGTACTGTCTTCCATGGCCCAGGTTTTACGCTCCCTGTTTAATGTAACTTTACTTTCTACCTTGATGTTAATTGGTTTCCCCTCAGTTACATTGTAAACCGGTACGATAAGACCTAGTCTTGAGCATCGGTATAGTAAAAGAAATTAATTAAATAAATAAATAAATAAATAAATAAATAATACCCATGCAAACTACACCAGCGCAGATAAAGGTAACTTCAACCAAATATATCTGCGTGTATTGCTCTGCCGTCCTGCTCCTCTTATTAGGGAGGTTGTCTCTTCTTCCAGGCACTAATTTTAAACTTAAAATTAAGCAAATCTCCTCTCTTTGAAATTGGCTATAGACTTGATTAGGGTTCTGTGTCATCTGAGTGGGATGACCCTGGACTCTCCCCTCTTCATGCTGCCCTTCATACAACCTCAGAATCTCTGTTGCAAAAGTTTACCTAAAGGGGGCTGCATGTTTTTCTTTCTATTCCCACCCTGGCAAAAAAGGGTAAGGCAAACAAAAAGAAAGCTGCTTTCATACAGCCTCCAAATCTCTGCAGCAATCAATGACCTGAATGTGAAACCCACACAAAGTCCAGTAATGCTTCTACTCCACCTCTCAGGGCCCTGCTGCTTCTTGGGCAATAGACTTAGCTTAAAAGCTGGAATGTCCATCTGTCTCTGATTCTGTTTCTTCTTCCTCAGCACTGTTCCCCATGGTTAGTGCACACATCTTTCTCTCCACCTCCTCTCCTCTGGGGTGTTCCCTTCTAATTCCTTTTATGGGAACTAACAGCCTATTAGTAGGCTGCGGGAGCCTCCTTCTGGCTCAGCCCCTTTTATTTGCACCACCTATTCCCACACTAGGTGCTAAGGATCCTGGGAAATGTAGTCCTGCTAGAGTAGCCATCTTAACCCCAGCTTCAATCAAATGTTCCTGCTTTAGTCTTCGAAGCTGTCCTTGGCGCAGAGACTAATACCAATGTACACAAATCATCACAATGAGGATAGAGATTCAATTACCCCTCACCCTTAGAGGTCAACGCTCCGGAGCTGGGTAGAAGCACATCAGTGGGAAAGCTTGCAGTGCTTCTTCTCGTGCTTTACCCTGTTGTATAGTTAAATGGAGCACCTTCTTGTCCCGTTCTGTCTATTTGGGAAGAAAGTTACTATAAAAAAAATTAAAATAAGAAATCCAGTAACTTCAGTGCTTCTTTTTGTGATTTCTCCAAAATATTTGAAAAATTATAGTGCTTTGTTTTTGTGTTAGCGTATTGCAATTTAATTTAAAGAGGAAAATAATTGAGGAGAATCCTAATAAAAAAGTATGCCCTAGGACGTCTCAAATGTTTCCAGGAAAGACATGTACAGGGTCCCCAACCTATGCTAGGTTTCATGCAGTAAAATATTTACCTACCCTAAGCAATATCTTCTCTCCCTTTTCAAATGATCTAACGATGTTCTGTACTCCAGAAAGCCCCATCTGGAGATTTCCACTTTCATTTACTAAAGCTCTTCAGTTCTATCTACTATTTATTGTGCTATTACAGTGCAACTAAACTGGATGACCTATCCTCTTCCTGTGCTACAGCTTAGAAATGACATTTCCAGCTTGTTTTCCTAATTGTGTTAACATCTGCCATGCTCACAGGACTCCACATGTTTAAATTTACCTGTCATGGCACTGATGTACTTTGTTTTGGTTTCCTGTTGACTGTGGCAGGGAGGAAAGCGTTAGAGACGTCAAGTGGAGCCCCAGCAGGCCTCATAAACAGAACTGTGCTGCTCGGCAAATCCTGCCAGATGTTTTTCTGTAAGGTTCATGTAGTTCTGAAGTGAGCTAGGATCAGAAATCTGCAGCTTGGGGGCATCAGAATCTGTCAGTGAAGGACATGGGGTGTTTTTTATTGTGCCAGGCTAAGAATTGCTTTATGGTGATGTTTAGAGCTCCCTCATGCCAGAAGGAGCCCACAGGGTTCCACCTAAGAGAAGAGGAATGGAAAGTGACTCATGCACAATTTAAGTTATTTGGAGTAAACTTGCAGTAACACATGATCTGATTGTGAATGTCTTGTTTGCTATGGGAGTGGTGGACTTACTAGGACGTGAAGAATGACATACTTCCAGATTACGTGCCATCCCTCAAAAGACACTGCAAGAGCTTTATAACCCAAGAAACATCTGCAGGCATCGGAATAAGCCATTTTGTACCTAGCTCAGTTGAGCATTAATGCAAATGGTCCTTTTTACGTATTAAACAGAAAAAAGACTTAAGATCCAAGATTGTAATTGCATTCCATTGACAAAAGACCTAAGACACACTGAATGGGTGCAGTCCATGGCAAAAATTAAGATGGTCATCATTTAATAGATTTCTGACACAAATAATGAGCACACAATTGCTTTAGTTGATTGACTGATTCTTTTTGTTCTGGTCTTATTTATGTGTTTACATTTGAATAGGCAACTCAAACTTTGAGTGATGTGATACTATCAGCATTAGAATCAGACACTGAGAACAGAATGGACTCATCTCTAATCTCCTTTCCTTTATGACTATGAGAGCAAACAAGAGTTTGACCTTTCCCACAAACTCTGAATGACGTTCATCTCTAGAATTCATTATCCGTTATCTTAAACCAGCCAAGTCACTTAAAACAAGTTGGTGTTCTAAAAATAAATGTTTTTGTGATATTTGATAACTCTCCAATAGCTTTACTAATAATGTATGCATAGGTTAACTGTCTAAGCCTCTTTAATACTTCTGCATGATATGTTTCTGAGATCTCTAAAATGATTGCACCAGCACATTTTTCTTGAGGTCTGCAATTTGGATTGAATTTATTCTGATTTTTATTTCTGGGATTGAGTTCTAGGTTTTCCAGACTGCTATGTAACCTATCACACACAGCACCTGAGTTTACTCAAGCATGTAACAAGCAAATACAGTTGTACTCAGAAGCTTATATACCCCTGGCAGAATTTGTAAGATGTGTAGCTTTTTAAGAACATAAATTATAAGCCCAAATACTCAATAATCTGAGGAAATCACATCAATTCCAAAAAATAACCAACTATTCCCCAATTGTCCCTTATTTTTCTTAACTTTTTATCTTTATTTATGAATTACATGAGTTATATCTCTTTGTAGGACCTTCATGAGTACAGTTTGTAATTAGCGCAAACTGTATTCTCTATAAATCCAGCTTTACTTTACTTATTTTTTTATCAATATTATTCCAAACTCAATTTTATTTTCTATTAAAACCTTCAACGGGATCTCCGGATCCGCCACTCATCATGAAGGTCCCCTACCGGGTAACCTTACGATTAGCGTCTTATTCTTATTTTGTCAAAGAGAGCAAAAACCAAAACTTAACTTTAATGTTCCATTCAATCACTGCCCCGACATGGATCCAAGTTTCAATATCGCATCTGCATCAGGGGGCTTCTCTAGGACCTGATACACTCTTTCATCCTTCAATATATTGCTTCGCTCCCCAAAAAGATCAGCTTCATTTCAACACACTCTTCAAAAGAACTTTAACAAGACATGGCGTCCACCACCATCTTTTATACCAATTGGAGAAAATAACGTCACTTTCAAATTAGGGAATACCAATTATTTACAATTAAACTATTATGCATCATAGAATAGCACACCATTAAATAAACCATAGCAATAAATGGAATAATAAAATGGTCCTGTTCAAAAGTTTGCATGCTCTTAATTCCTATTATTATGTATTGCACCCTTTTGCATCAATGACAGCTTGCAGTCTTTTGTGACAGTTATGAATGAGGTCCTTTTATTTTCTAATGTGGTACAGCTGCCCATTTCCTCTTGGCAAAAAGTCTCCAGATCCTGTAAATTCTTTGTTTGTTTGTCTAGCATGAGCTGCATGTTTGAGTTCTCAATATCATTGAGTTACTTTGGGGAGGTCAGGAGACTGTGATGGTCACTCCAGAACTTTCACTCTTCTGCTGCAGCCACTGAAGGGTCAACTTGACCTTATGTTGCAAAGTCCAATTGCGTCCCGTGTGCAGCTTCCTGGCTGATAAATGCAAATTGTCCCCCAATATTTTCAGATAAGATGCTGCATTCATCCTGCCATCAATTTTGATTAAATTCCCTGTGCCATTGTAATTCCCCCCCCCCCCCTTCCCAAACAGCAAAGATCCACCTCCATGCTTCATGGTAGGGATGTTGTGTTTCTCTTTCTAGGACTTGTTGACTTCTCTCCAACTTAGGGGGGTCATTTTCTATTGCTTATCGCGTGCGATAAGCGGCTATCGACGCGAAAAGTCCCTTTTCGCTTGCGATAGCTTGCTAGGGGCGGAGTCGGGGTCTTCGCTGGTGGCGATAAGGTAAGACACTTATCGTCGCCAGTAGCGTGCCAAATAACTAACTTTTATGGTGTCGCTATTGGTGTGAAAGCCGGCGTACCGCAGTGCTGCGATGGCTGCCGGCTTTCGCAGGCTCGCACCCCCATTTTCGCTGGATTCACCATTCTGCGGTAGAATGGTGAATCCAGGCCTTAGTGTTTATGGCTGTGACCAAAAAGTTCCATTTTGGTCTCATCACTCCATATTATTTTGTTCTAGAAGTTTTAAGGCTTCTCTAGGTGCTGTCTGGTGTATTCTAAGCAGGCTGTTTAGTGGCATTCTGGCAGCTCTACCATGCAGCCCACTTTTGTTCAAGTATCTCCTTATTGTGCATGCTGAAACACCGACAACACTTTGTTTCAGTAGAAGTTGCATGTGGTTTTTCTTTGCATGCAGACACATTTTTCTGGCATCTTTATTGGTTTACCTGATCATGTGTTCGTATTAACAGAACCCATAATTTTTAATTTCTTGATCAGAATTTGAACAGTACTGATTGGCATTTTCAAATATTTAGATATGTTTTTATATCTTTTTCCTGATATATAAAGTTGAACTACTTTAGCTCGCAAAGATCCTTTGACAGTTCTTTTGCTTTCCCCATGCTTCAGTAACCACCAGCAGCCCTGGATGAAATGCTCAAGGATTTCTCAGGAGCTAAGAAACTCATTGACTATTTGTAGACAGACACTAATAACAATCAAACAAGGCACAAGTGTGGATACCTATCCTTCATTGCCATCTCAACCTGTGTGTGTCAACTTGAGTGTATATTATTACCAGCCCAAATATTCAAGAGTATGCAACTTTTGAACAGGACTATTTTATTATTTCCCTATTGCTATGGTTTGTTTAATGATTGTGCTAGTCTGTGATACATAATAGTTTAATTTGAAACACATTAAAAATAACAGACGTGTTTTGTCTGCTTGCTCATGTTTTCTTAAAATGCTATATACCTTACAAATTCTGCCAAGGATATGTAAATTTAGGAGCACAATAAGTGCCTGCTAGGCTGAATGAAGGACATAGTTTTAGGCTGCTACGCTGCCAGTGATTTGTCTGGAGACTTGTTCACTGAAACCAGGTTTCTGTGTGTTTAATATGCCTAGGATTGGAAGTCTGTGGGGATTCAAGAAAGGTTCATTATATAAGGGCTCAAGGATTCATGATATATCTATCATTGAGGGCTTGTATACTAACCAGTGTTAAAACTGGCATGGTAACTCACATTACCTGCTGGTTTTAGTGCCAGCAGAATGCCCAATGTATGAAACTAATGAAATGCCGAAGGCGGCAACCACCATTTTAAAGACAGCACAGCCATGTAAACGCTGCTATATTCAGCATCGTGGCTGCATGGCTCTTCTGATGCCCCTAAGTACCCCCCCCCCCCCAAAAGACTCGGTACGGCATCTGCAGTCCGTGAAAACCTACAACTCCCTCCACAAGGAGAGATCTCCAACACCAGCAATCCTAGACCAAATTCACTTACCAAAGCCTTCAAAATCTTCACCAGCAGGAAGGAGCTGGTTTTTCTCTAAGAAGCTATAGTCTCCCAAATCAAAATGACACCACTGGACACTGATTCACATGCAGGATGTGTGGGTCAAAATGTCAGTGGTGCCATTTTGGTTTTGGTGTTGTGGCAAGTTGGAGGTAAACCAGCTGCCTCCTGCTGGGGAAGACTTTGGGAATGATTTTGGTCTAGGAGAATGAGGGGGGAGTAGGGCCAGTGCAAGGGTATTAGGTAGCCTAGGGGAACCTTCAGGCTTATGGGTTCCCCCAAACCCACACATACACACAATTCATTTTCAGCCCCATAGGCCATTCCGCTTCCCCACCCCCTCACCCCCAAGACTTTGATAATTAAATTCAGCATCTATGATGACCCTACCATCACTCCTCTGAGAATAATCTTATAAACAATATAATTGAACATAGGAGGGACAAGTTTCTAAAGCAAATTAAATGAGTAAATACTGATTTACCTAGGCAAAGGACCATTTTTTGAAAATTGCCTACTCTAAAAGTACCTAAAAGTATTCACGATTCAAAGGGAAAGTGTGCTTGTAATTTCCTTTTCAGAAATGATGCAGATCTTGTGAGTTAAAGTACCTGTAGACTTTGCATCAAAATGTAGTTTTGAAAATTGCCCCTTACTTTTAAAAATTAAACTTTGTTTTGCATATATATATATAAAGAGAGAGAGACAGACAGACAAAACATTTTCACATTCTTTTCTCACATTAACAACAGTAATACAAAGTCCCTCTGTTATATCAGGCATTTTGTGAAGTAACACAAAACCCTGCAAAAATATCACTCAGAACATATATTGCAAACCTGCCAGTCCAAAACAGCACTAACTGCCAGAACACAAACAGCAGCAACCCTACCTATGAAAAGAGAGAAATATTAATCAGGCCCTAGAATAGCATTATTATTCTTCCAAACAAGGAAAAAAGAGTGGCCTAGTGTTTAAAGCAATGGACTGAGAAATAGGGAAACCAAGGTTCAAATCCTACTGACTGTCTTTGTCACTTTGACAAGTTGTGTTGCCTCTCGTTATCACATAGGGCCTGATTTTCAAAAGCATTTACACACTTAAAACTGGGTTTTACATGTATAAATGCACTTCACTCTTGTAAGTGGGCTTTTGAAAATTGCTACAATAGTATTGTTATGGGAATCTCAGTTTAGTGGACCCTTGGGCCGACCTGCTGGAGACTGGGATAGGTGGTCAATGTCTCTAATGAATAGCAGGTCGGGAGGCAGATGTTCAGGCAGGACGTAGATGCTCTTCACCCTGGAAGCCGGTGCTCCCCTGGGAGGAGCCCGTAGGAGCCCAACTGCTGGGACTTAGGTGGCTTCACCCTTGGTAGCCGAAGCCCCCCCGGGAGGAGCCCATAGGGGCCCGGCCGCTGGGACTTAGGCGGGTTGTGCATCAGGGCAGGTAACTGGAACCAGACTAGGACAGTAGCAATACTGTAACTGGGTTCGGGTTCTGGAACCAGGCAGGAACTATAGCAGGACTCGGATACTGGAACCAGGCAGGAACTGTAGCAAGACTCGGGTACTAGAACCAGGCAGGAACTGTAGCAAGACTCGGGTACTGGAACCAGACAGGCACTGTGGGTGACAAGCAGGAACCAAGTTGGCACTGTAGCTGACGAGCAGGGACCAAGCAGGCTCTGTGGCTGGCGAGCAGGAACCAAGCTGGCACTGTAGCTGATGAGCAGGGACCAAGCAGGCTCTGAGGCTGGCGAGCAGGAACTAAGCTGGCACTGTAGCTAACGAGCAGGGACCAAGCAGGCTCTGTGGCTGGCGAGCAGGAACCAAGCTGGCACTGTAGCTGATGAGCAGGGACCAAGCAGGCTCTGAGGCTGGCGAGCAGGAACCAAGCTGGCACTGTAGCTGATGAGCAGGGACCAAGCAGGCTCTGAGGCTGGCGAGCAGGAACTAAGCTGGCACTGTAGCTGACGAGCAGGGACCAAGCAGGCTCTGTGGCTGGCGAGCAGGAACCAAGCTGGCACTGTAGCTGATGAGCAGGGACCAAGTAGGCTCTGAGGCTGGCGAGCAGGAACCACGCTGGTACTGTAGCAGGTAACCGGAACCAAGCAGGTGCAGTATCAGGCAGGCAGGAACCAAGCAGGTACTGTAGCAGGAATGGAGCGACGAAGCCAAGCGGGTCACTCCGGGGCACAGCCCAACAGGAAACCAGGAGGCTAACCCGTTGCAAGGCGTTGACTGGATGGCTGCGGCCGGCTTATCAAGGCCGCAATGTCTGACGTCAGGAACTGGGCGGAGTCACCACTGGCGGGAACCGGGCTAGAAAGGCACCCAAGTGGCGTGCGCGCGTGCCTAGGAACAGGCGTCTCCAGGCACCTTTGCGGCGGCGTAGCCCCAGCGGGGCTACGCCGCCAAACAGGCCGCAAGCTGGGGCTCCGGAGGCGGGAGCAGGTCCAGGAACAAGGAGGTAAGGACCTGGCCGCGGTGCTTGCGGCCAGGACCGCAACAGTACCTCCCCTCTTATGCCCCCTCTTAGCCGGTCCGGGTTTACTTGGGTGGTCCAGATGGAACTGCCGTAATGAGTCCTTGTCGAGGATGTTACGAGCCGGTTCCCAAGAATTATCCTCGGGTCCGCAGCCCTCCCAGGCAAGCAAGTATTCCCATCGGCTTTGGTGGAACCGGACATCCAACTTGATACGGACTTGATACGTAACCTTGTCCGATACCGAAGGGTCCGAGGGTTCAGGAGCCCGGGAGTGGTATCTGGACAACACAAGAGGCTTCAGCAATGACAGATGGAACACATCATGTATGCACCTGGAGGAGGGTAGGCGTAGACGGTACGAGACTGCTTCCACTCGTTCGGCGACTCGGAAAGGCCCACAGAATTTCGGAACTAGTCTTCGAGGCAGGCTACGTAGCTGTAAATCTACCTCCCAGGAGACATGGTCTCCTGGGAGGTAGATTGGTGCTGGCTGACGATGTCTATCCGCTCAATTCTTGGTGGACTGGACGGCTTGTCTCACCTTCGGACACCTGTAGAATTTGTTCAACCAGTTTAAGGTCCCTTTATAGCCAACATGGGCCCCCGCCTGGGGGGCACGGGCCCGAGTGAAAACTGCTCTCCGGGAACGGCGTGGAACGACGGCCCTCCCTTGGGAGGACGCCCAGGTTGTTGCTAAGCTAACCTTCACAGGATCCAAGGTAACCTGAGGCGCGTCGGCTGGAACATTTTTAGAGCCGGGTCGGGAGCATAAGATAAGGTCGACCGGTCAAAAAACAGTGACCACTGGCCTTGTCTTGGGTTCAGGCGCTGGACCTGCTTCAAAAGTGTTAGGGTTTTGTGATCGGTGTAAATCGTAACTGGACGGTTAGCTCCTTCCAACCACTGTCTCCATTCCCCCAGGGCAAGTCTCACGGCTAGCAATCCTATATCTTCAACGCAATAGTTGCTCTCTGCCGGAGAGAGTTCCTTTGAGAAATATGAACAAGGTAGCAATTGTTCGGAATCAGAGTACTGGCTCAGCACGGCCCCCACGATCCCATTGGACGCATCAATTTCTACCACATAGGGCCAGCTGGGGTCCAGAGGACAAAGGCAGGTGTCTAGCGAAAAAGCCTCTTTAAGGGTCTCAAAAGCTTGGCAGGCAGTGGTAGGCCACTCCACCGCGTTAGCCCCCTTTCGAGTGAGGGCTGTTAACGGGGCCACAATACGAGAGTAATTGGGAATAAAGTGGCGGTAGAACTTGGAAAAGCCGAGAAAGCGTTGCAACGCTTTAAGACCTCTTGGGTGGGCCCAATTCTTAATAGCCGCCACTTTCTCAGGATCCATTTGAAGTCCAGCTGCAGAGACTATGTAGCCTAGGAATGGCAGAGACGTCTTTTCAAAGCTACATTTTTCCAGCTTCGCGTACAGACCGTGCTCCCTGAGTATCTGGAGCATTTGACGCACAAGTAGATGGTGTAAAGGCAAGTTCTGGGAGTAGACTAACCTTCGTTGAGGTAACCAATTACGCCAGAGGTTCGAAGATCCTTTAACACCTGATTTGTCCGGTGTTGGGACAACCGGCGGAGCGTTACGTAAGTCCAATTTTATGAAAATTTCGCTCCCTGGAGCCTATTGAGGGAGCTCAGGGAATAGCAGGAGCGGGTACGGATCCCGCTTACTAAAGAATTCAAAGCTCAGTAGTCTAGGCACGGTGTAGGGAGCCGTCTTGCTCGCTAACCATGAAGGAGCCTGCCCCTACAGGCAACTTGGGCGGACCATGCTGCGGAAGGATCTCCACCTTTGTCTGGGAAGAAGCATCAGGAGGTGCAGGAAAACCTAAGGCAGAGTGCATCAACGGAAGGGCAGGACTCTTAGACACTTTCATACAGTTAGCTAGGCAAAAAGGACTCCATTTGACAATCTGTAGCGTATCCCACCGAATTGTGGGCGAGTGTTTCTGTAACCATGGCAACCCTAGCACCACAGGGTGGTCAGCCTTCTCCAATACTAGGAAAGCTATCTCCTCCGAATGGATCGCCCCGGTGCGGACCGTAATGGGTGCCATGGACATCTGGACAGGTCCTGGAAGGAGCGTCCCCTGGATAGAGGTAATTTGTAAAGGGACCTCCCGTCTATGCGTAGGGATTTGCAACTGGGGAGACTAAGTCCTGCAGGATGAAATTACCTCCGGCTCTGGAATCCAGGAACGCCATCGTCTCAAAGGAGCCTCCGGGATATTCCAGGGTAATGGGAACAGTAAATTGAGGAGCTGTCGCACAGCCTAAGAGGAGCTCCTCCCGTCCTCCCAGGTTCTGGCGTTTTTCCACACGCTCCTGGCAGCGTGCCAGGAAGTGACCCTTCTGGCCACAATATAAACACAACTCCAACGAACGGCGATGTTGCCTTTCTTCAGCAGAAAGTGGGGCCCATCCCAGCTGCATGGGTTCGCAGATGGGACCATCTGGACAAGAAATCTTAGGAGAGAGTGCAGGTCTCGGCCCGTGAGCCGGACTATAGCGAGAGGAGCGCTGCTCCTTGGCCCGTTGCTGTAGGCAGCGGTCAATGCGAGCAGCCATCTCAATCAAGGCGTTGAGGTCTTCCGGCAGATCTCGAGTCGCAATCTCATTCTTTATGCAACTGGAGAGACCTTCCAGGAAGATGGCCTTAAGACTACCATCTTGCCAACCTACTTCCTGGGCTAAAGTCCGAAACTCCATTGCATAATCTGCCAAGGAGCGAGTCCCCTAACGAAGTTGCAGCAGATCAGACGTAGCCGTAGCTACTCGGGCAGGCTCATCAAAGGCCTGGCGAAAGTTCGTGATGAATTGTTGTAAATCTGTTAGCGAAGAATCATGGTTTTACCAAAGGGGAGAAGCCCATATCAAGGCTTTCCCAACGTCAAGGACAGAATATATGCCACTTTCACCGCATCCGAGGGAAATGCCGAGGCAACAAGGAGAACCGTACAAAACATTGGTTCAGGAAGCCGTGGCAGGTCCTTAAATCACCAGCGTAGCGGGAGGGTGCCAGCAGCTGGGTCACTGACGAGTCTTGGCCCTTGGGTGCTGGTTCTGGGGCAGACGAGGCCTTGGCATCCAATCGGGCCGACAACTCCCTTACCGAACCAGTAAGGACCTCAAGGCATTGTTGTTGATACCGCAGCTGCTGGGCCAACCCTGGCAGGTCCAGCAGCTGCTGAGTCCATGGCCTTTCAATCTGTTATGGGAATCTCAGTTTAGTGGACCCTTGGGCCGACCTGCTGGAGACTGGGAATAGATGGTCAATGTCTCTAATGAATAGCAGGCCGGGAGGCAGATGTTCAGGCGGGATGTAGATGCTCTTCACATTGGAAGCTGGTACTCCCCTGGGAGGAGCCCGTAGGATCCCAACCGCTGGGACTTAGGTGGCTTCACCCTTGGAAGCCGAAGCCCCCCCGGGAGGAGCCCCTAGGGGCCCGGCTGCTGGGACTTAGGCGGGTTGTGGATCAGGACAGGTAACTGGAACCAGACTAGGACAGTAGCAATACTGTAACTGGGTTCGGGTTCTGGAACCAGGCAGGAACTATAGCAGGACTCGGATACTGGAACCAGACAGGAACTGTAGCAAGAGTCGGGTACTGGAACCAGGCAGGAACTGTAGCAAGACTCGGGTACTGGAACCAGACAGGCACTGTGGGTGACAAGCAGGAACCAAGTTGGCACTGTAGCTGATGAGCAGGAACCAAGCAGGCTCTGAGACTGGCGAGCAGGAACCACGCTGGCACTGTAGCACATAACCGGAACCAAGCAGGTACTGTATCAGGCAGGCAGGAACCAAGCAG
Source organism: Rhinatrema bivittatum (assembly GCF_901001135.1). Classification (NCBI taxonomy): domain Eukaryota; kingdom Metazoa; phylum Chordata; class Amphibia; order Gymnophiona; family Rhinatrematidae; genus Rhinatrema; species Rhinatrema bivittatum. The sequence continues at coordinate 49,975,966 of NC_042623.1, read as the reverse complement.
GTACTGTAGCAGGAATGGAGCGATGAAGCCAAGCGGGTCACTCCGGGGCACAGCCCAACAGGAAACCAGGAGGCTAACCCGTTGTAAGGCGACGACTGGATGGCCGCGGCCGGCTTATCAAGGCTGCGGCGTCTGACGTCAGGAACTGGGCAGAGTCACCACTGGTGGGAACCGGGCTAGAAAGTGCGCCCAAGTTGCTAGGCGCCGCGCGCCTAGGAACAGGCATCCCAGGCACCTTCGCGGCGGCGCAGCCCCAGCGGAGACGCCGCCAAACAGGCCGCAAGCTGGGGCTCCGGAGGCGGGAGCAGGTCCGGGAAAAAGGAGGTAAGGGACAATGTCCGCGGTGCTTGCGCCAGGACCGCAACAAGTATGTTACATTAACTTGTATAACTCCTTGAACGTTCACCTGATTGGTATGCTCTTTTGGGTAGAGACTTTGTGCATTAATTCTATAAACACTGTAAACTGCCTTGAGCATTATTTGGAAAGCCAGGCTAAAAAAATCAAATTTATTATTAGGAATACACCTCCTATTGTGAAAGTGGAACAAGCTGGACTACACAGAAACTCCATATTAGCAGAATCTCAGATTGGTCACACACAAAGAGCACAGAAAAATCCTCATTAAATACAGAATAAGTGATCACAAATTATAAATAGAAATATGTAGACAAAACTGAATTCTTGTCCACTCCAGTCTCACCCCTTCCCCTCCATTTCCCTGCATGACAGGAGGAGAAGGGCTGGATTATGGAGCAGAGTAGCTCTTTTTGCTTTGCTCAGCTCTGTCGATTCCAGTCTCACCATCTTCTTCCTTCCTGTTTCCTGCATTCTGCAGGGGGGGGGGGGGTGAAAGGATTGTAGCAGGAAGCAGAGAGCTATTCTCTGCTGTTTGAGATTCAGGGAGACTGGCCACCTAAGTCATCAGGCCAGAGCCCTGGATGCTTATGCATAGGAAAGCCCCTGATGCAGTCCCCAAAATTGCTGCATTCTAGGCGATTGCCTAGGTTTCCCTAATGGAAGGTCCAGCATGGGGATGTGGAATCTGGTGGCAGTTGAGTGGTCCCAATGGTTCTTATCTGCCTATGGATCTGTAGGCTCTGGGGGGGGGGGGGGGGGCAGGTTCTGGGTGACCACTAAGGCCATTGTTAGGATTGGAGAGTGTAAGGGGGGTTGAGTGTCTTTGGGTCCTTAGTGTGGTCTACTAATACCGTGCAAATAGGTTATACTTCCTAAGGTGTGGTTAACATTTGTGGCATTAGTAGGCCCGTGAAAGCCTTTTATATATTAATGCTAGAAAATACATTCTTTATTAAAATCTAATTAAGTAATTTAAATAAATAAATATATTACATTGGCTCATTTGCATGCACATGAGCGAATAGCATGCATTAGCATGTGCTGTGCTGTGGCTTTAGATAACACCCGCATTAATGCACTTTTGATGCAGGCATTATGCTAACACTCATTGATATAGCATTTCCCAGATCTGTCCTTGGGACCCCACAGCATGCATTGGAGACCCAGTATATGCATATTTATCTGATGCATATTCATTGTGGATACCCTGAAAATCTGACTGGTTGTGGGGTACCAGGGCAGGTTTGGGAAGCCAAGCCATAGTACTAAGTCCCTTAATCTCTTAATGATGACCACTGGTTGCATTCTTCAAAATTGTCATTCTGTATCACAATTCAGCTTATTATTGGACACTTTCAAGCTTTTCTGACAGGATATGGATGCCCTGTGTATTAGAAATACTGCAGCATCAGGAAGATCATCCCTTACAAGGTTGTGGGTAACACAACTCCTTTGTCCTGACTCATTTCTATTTATCCTTGTTCTTTTCTACAGCCAAATATAATTTATTGTTTAATCATCCCTGGCGCTGTATCTTAAAAAAGCTACAGTCTCCAGAGAGAATGTTTAGAAAATGAACGCCAGAGCTAAAATCTCTAAAAAGGGGAATAAGAGGCTAGAATAAGATACTGAAACACATTTATTGTCCCAATGCATGGCCTGAAGCGAGGCCTATTATGGTCAACTAAGAGGGCATGTTCCTTCCTATACAGGGAGAGAGCCTGTGGAACAATAACATGGTTCAGGTAGCAGAGACAGCAGGATCCCCTTGAGCCTTGCATGAGAAGAGCTGTGCTCTGTAATAAGGGTCAACACATATCACTAGGTCTAAGTTCTAAAATAGGTTACCCATCCCACTGCTTCAACGAGCCAAGCGAGGCAGAATGTGACTTCCTGTGGCTGGGAAAAAGTACTGTCTGCTTACTGCATGAGCTATTTCCTAGCTCCAGCCACATAAACAAGCTAGAGGCAGATTGAATGACGTCTGTTTACTCCAACACATCTGCTCTCCTCTCCCTTAAGCTTTAAGAAGACTTGCAGTGCTCATTTGTATGGTAACCCCCATGTCTACTGCTGTCGGTGCATGCCATTTACTGAAATTGACTTCCTTCGGTTCACATGATGAGTTTCAATTCTGATTTTGTTTTTTGCCTCTCTAACGTGAAATAAGCCTGCATACGATGACTATAGTGTTCACATTCCCGAAGTAAATCTTTAAATAGCATAAATCCTTTTTTTTTTTTACAGTGCTGGGCTTTTCAAAAACGATTCAAGTTAGGAAGTTTTAGCTGCATGCAGTCATTATGAAATGAAATGATTCAGATGCGGCTCAAATTACAGCTAGACCCTGCATTTTAGTGTTCTTTCCCCCGCAGGCCCTGCTATGTGTCCGTGTCTTCTCTTTGGTTTGCTACCCCTCCTCCATCTCACAGCGTTGTAGGCTAAAGTTTTCTGAATTCTTTGAGAGGTGAGGATGAAAAAACAGGGACAGGGTGAATGCGCTCTGGGGTTCAATGTGCACAGAAAAACAATGGTTGAATTAACACAAGGTTTGAAACTTGTGAGCAGTGACACCCTCGCTGGGGCTGCGAACCATGCCACTGTCCCTTTCACTCGCCTTCCATGAATATTGAATTGAAAGCTTAGTGAATATTGTTTGGCTGTCAAAACAGGAGTTTGAAGGATAGGGTGCTCTAATTTCACCATCTCTCTGGGTGCTATCATGTGCCCCATGCACCACTGCGAATCGCCAGTAATGAAAGGAAGCATTTTTTTTAAATTAGTTTTAAAAGATTCCCAAATGTCATCCATACGTTTCTCTGATCCCTTAGGGCAAGAGGTGGCTTGGACTGCGTAGAGATAGGCTTTAAAAATAGCAGATTTAAAACTCGTGAAAGATTTTCTTTTTACTGTGCTATTTATACTCAAGCCTTATGCTTCACCTATGATGCAGCTCCAACCTACTCTCTGCATCAACGGCAGGGAGCGGCAGGAAATTCGAATCAAACAGTTATCAACAAGGGCCCTGAACTTGGAGGTCGGTGAAACAGATGAGTATGGGAAAATAAGTGTGGGAGCTTGCTGGGCAGACTGGATGGGCCGTTTGGACTTTTTCCTGCCATCATTTCTATGTTTCTATATAATTTGTTACTAGATTTTTGTTTTGTTTTCAAAAAATATCTGTTTCAGAATTCAATTGCAGTTGTTTCATCATTTCTTGCATTTTTGGGTTATGAGGAGGGCGATAATGAAAGCCCTTTTTGTGAATAATTTTACTGATGGAAATTGGGGCTTTGATTATTGCTTGCCCTCAGTGTGAGCAAAATTACTCACATTATTCTACAGTGCAGGTAATTTGGTTCCTTGGAGGTAGGGGAAGGGGATGGAAGAACGCACATGCTGTTGCTTTGATTTTTGCTACAAACTATGTAAACATACTCACAGAGTTTGCAGCAACATGGGTAGTTTGATTGTTGCCCCTTTTTGGTTTGGGTTGGTTTTTTTTTTGGACCCTGCAGTAGCCTCCTGCTCTTTTGGGCTTCCAGCTCAATTGGAAATAGCCTCTATTGTGCTACAATGCCATGAACTTTCATTCTCAACAACCCAGGCTTTTTCCTCCTATATTTTTATGTCCACCTTCCAACTCAGCCTAGCCATTATGGTGAGAGTCTTCAGCAAGGACCACAAACTGTGGCTTCTTCCAGAACGTGAATGGTGTGGACCTTTAAGTCTGGCTCCTAGATGATGCCATTGAGCAATGGTTGACACTCCCTCCCCTGCAGGACCAGAATAAGACATGCTGAGGCCTTAAACTATGTCATGTTTAAGGTACCCCATAGCATTACTGTAGAGATCCTGCTAGATCTCTATCAGAGCCAAGTCTGTACCAGTAGCCAAGAGAAATATTACATTTTTGTGGGGAAGCAGAGAAGAAGTTCTTATGGATGTGAAGCTTGTCCAAATGAGGCCTTAAATGGTGTACTCCTAGGAGTATATAAATCCTTACCACCATCTTAGGATGTGGAATTTTTAATTGACCCTACCAGGGACAGCATGTCCATGGCTCTTCCCTGGTTTTGTTTAAGGGATGAAGCCCTCTGGGGACTCTGGATTGAGACCTGGGTTCAGAAAAGAGACAGAGAGCTTTCACCTTTTGAAGGGCTGTGTCTGAAGCTTTGCAGACCACATCTGAAAACCTGTTAATGTTTTGTGTTTCCTGAGTTAGGAGTTTTTTCACTCTTCATCTCATGTTTTGATTTCCCTTTTTGAGTCTTTTATTTTCCTACAGGCCTGAGTACTCATCCAGGGGCTCACTGAATGCCATTTAGAGGAGTGGTACCTCTTAGCCAGAGAGCATGAACAAACTATGTTTAGTTCTGGAGGGGGTAATGGGTCATCATCCATTCCTGGAGGAAGCAATAAGCGCATGATTTCTTTTCCAAACTCATAGCTAAAGTGACTTGATGGAAAGAGTATACATGTGTAATGGGAGGGGATTTCAATATTACTGACAATCCACCGAAACAACCTAAAAAACCCCCAAAAAGTTATGGGCATTGGTTTCTTAGTGCAGCAACTGGGGTTGATAGATGCATGGTGCACTTGTCACGTAGAAGACTTAGATTTCTCATTCTGTTTTCATGTGCATCATACGTACTCGAGACTAGAATATTTTTTGTTAGATGAATGATGGCTCAATAAAATGAATTCTTGTGCATGCAGGATGTTTCATATTCAGGCCATTCTATACAAAATAATACAAAATTATTCAGAGTAGTTAAATCACAAGCAGATTATGATAAATTGTGGGAGGACCTTGCGAGACTGGAGGATTGGGCATCTGGGTGGCAGATGAGGTTTGGTGTGGACGGATGCAGGGTGATGCATATAGGGAAAGGTAACCAGTGCTGTAGTTATGCGATGTTGGGTTCCATGTTGGGAGCTACCACCCAGGAGAAGGATCTGGGCGTCATAGTGGATAGTACGTTGAAATTGTCGGCTCGGTGTGCTGCTGCGGTTGGGGAGGCATGCGGAATGTTGGAAATTATAGGAGGGGAGTGGTGAGTGGAATGGAAGGTGTTGTAATACCTCTATACCGCTCCATGGTTTGACCGCACCTTGGGTACTGTGTGCAGTTCTGGTTGCTGCATCTCAGGCAGGATGTGGTTGCAGTGGAGAAGGTGCAGCAGGGAGTGACTGGAATGACGGAGGGGATAGAATGGCTCCCCTATGAGGGGAGGCTAGAGGGGTTGTGGCTGTTCGGCTTGGAGAGGAGACAGCTGGGCGGGGGATATGATAGAGGTCTGTAGATTCATGGGAGGTCTAGAATGGGTAGATGTGAATCGGTTGTTTGCTCTTTCAGTTGGGAGGAGGACTGGGGGAACTCCATGAAGTTAGCAAGTAGCACATTTAAAAGAAATCAGAGAAAATACTTTTTCTCTCAACACACAATTAAGCTCTGAAATTTGTTGCCAGAGGATGTGGTTAGGGTAGTTGGTTTAAAAAAGGTTTGGATAAGTCCATTATTTATATTCCACTTTTCAGCACTTCAAAGTGGATTACATTCAGATACTAGAGGTATTTCTCTATCCCCACAGGGTTTACAATCTAATTTTATACCTGAGGCAACAGAGGGTAAAGTGACTTGCCCAAGGTCACAAGTGATTTGAACCCTGGTTTTGCTACATCATAGCCCACTGCTCTAACCACTAGGCTACTCCTCCACAGCTAGTAATCAAGTTGATTTAGGGAATAGCCACTGCTATTACTGGTATTAGTAGCATGGGATCTGCTTAATGTTTGGGTACTTGCCAGGTACTTGTAATCTGGATTTACCACTGTTGGAAACAGGATGCTGGGCTTGATGGATCCTTGGTCTGACCCAGTATGGCATGTTCTTATGTCTGTAGGACACTATTTGGTTCTACTAGTGGGTTAATTATCATCTTAAGGAGATTCAAAGAAAAAAGGAAAAAGAGAGGTGCTTATAGAAACATAGAAAATTAGAAATGACGGCAGAAAAGGACCAAATGCTCTAGCCAATCTGCCCAGTAAGCTTATGGTAGTATCTGCTGTGCTGTGTAGGTTACCCCATGCTTATCTGTTTCCCAGACCATAAAAGACAGGACCATCATTAATTACTGTTTGAATCCAATTCCCTGCTATGCCTTACTGTTGAAACAGAGAGCAATGTTTGAGTAGCATCAAAATATAAGTCTTATTGGTTGAGGGTAGTAACTGCTGCATCAGCAAGTTACTCCCATACTTGTTTCCCCCAGACCGTAAAAGTCGGGGCCCTCAGTTACTGAATGAATCCAATTCCCCTTTTCCCTCTGCCATTGAAACAGAGAGCAATGATGGAGTTGCATCAACAGTATTAAGGCTTATTGGTTAAGGGTAATAACTGCTGCACCATCAAGTTACTCCATGTACTCTTTTCTTCATTTCCATCCTCTAGCCTTTAGAGATCTACAGAATTTATCTCATGCCCTTTTGAATTCTTTCACTGTTTTCCTCTTCACCACCTCTTCTGGAAGGGCATTTCAGGCATCCACCACCCTCTCCATGAAGAAATATTTCCTGATGTTGGTTCTGAGGTGTCTTCCTTGGAGTTTTATTTCATGACCCTTAGTACTACTGATTTCTTTCCAATGGAAAAAGGTTCGACGTTTGCACATTACTAAAAGCTTTTAGGTATCTGAAGGTCTTTATCATATCACCTGTACACCTCTTCTCTTCCAAGGTATATATATATTCATATCCTTCAGTCTCTCCTCATAGGTTTTCTGATACTGAGCCCACACCATTTTGGTTACCCTTCTCTGGACCACCTCAATTCTGTCTTTATCCCTTTTGAGATACAGTCTCCAGAACTGAACAAAATACTCCAGGTGAGGCCTCACTAAGGACCTGAACAAAGGGATTATCACCTCCTTTTTCTTACTGGTTATTCCTCTCTCTATGCAGCCCAGCATTTTACTGGCTTTAGTTATCACCTTGTCACATTGCTTTGCTGTCTTCAGATCACTAGCCACTATCACTCCAAGGTCCCTCTCTTGCTCCGTGAACAGCAGCCCCCACCCCCAACCCATCACATACAGCACTTTTGGATTACCACACCCCAGATGCATGACTCTGCATTTCTTGGCATTGAATCCCAGCTGCCATATCTTTGACCACCATTCAAGCTTCCCTAAATTTATTTATTTATTTAAATTCTTTTACTATACCGATACTCAAGACAAGGTCTTATCGTACCGGTTTACATTAGAACAGGGGAATCACATCTCATTCTCTCTGCTCCTTCAGAAGTGTCCACTCTGTTGCAGATCTTAGTATCATCCACAAAAATGCAAACTTTACCTTCTATCCCTTCCGCAATGTCGCTCACAAAGATATTGAACAGGACTGGTCCCAACACTGATACTTGTGGCACTCCACTTAACACGGCTCTCTTTTCAGAGTAGGTTCCATTTACCATTACACGCTGTCTCCTATGAGTCAATCAGTTTGTAATCCACTCCTCCACCTTGGAGCTCACTCCGAAGCTTCTCATTTTGTTTACAAGCCTCCTATGTGGATCGGTATCAAAAGCTTTGCTGAAATCCAAATAGATGACATCTAGCACTCTTCCTTGATCCAATTCTCTAATCAAAAAAATCAATCAGATTTGTCTGATAGGACCTTCCTCTGGTGAATCCATGCTGCCTCGCGTCCATCAAGTACTGTGAGTAAGGAGAAGGAGGAAGAACTGTAGGAGAGGTAGGAGTGATTGGGATTTTTCTGTATGGATCTTAACTAAATTGAACACTAAGAATTACAAACCGCCCTGATTGATTGGATGGAAGAGACTTGAAATGTATCCTTTGACCTTTGAAGTGATCTATTAATATTAAGATCCTAGTCACTACGTTCCTTAGACCTTTCTTTCTAGCAATCTTTTGCTTCCAAGTTTACTACCCTTGTTGAATGTAACTTTGTTTTTCCCGTTTTTTTACCTACGGTTTTTCTTATAGTTCCCCCTTTCGATGTAAACCGATCTGATATGGTCCTCAACCATGAAGGTCGGTATAGAAAAAGTGTTAAATAAAATAAATAACTGGATTGAAGAGAGAGAGAGAGAAGGTCACAGATCTACTAAAGATATGAAATTTCTGCATCACATCTGAAACAAAGCTGTAAAGAATTTTCAAGTTTTTCGTCTTTCATCAGTAAAAGTTATGTTGACACCATCCAGTGCTTCCAGCATGATTATTGTTTCTGAGACCAATAGTCTTGTTTACAATTGTCTTTCAGTTGTGATTTGACTTAAAGCAATGCACAGAGCCTGGAAGAGAATTTGTCCCACTGCTCAGGGAATCATGGGCACTCAGATAGTATAACAGTTTGGGAAGACAGACCTTAAGAGACTTGTGTTTGAGGTCTGATTCTTGGGGCCTTTATCCAGGTCAGCCCAAGAGTTACATTACCAAAACAAAAATATATAATTTGAAATGTTGTATTTTTAATTTTTTTTTTTTGTATTTAGAGGCCCCTCATGACCTGAAGCCCTAAGCTGTAGATTAGATATCATGTGCCTAATTCTGGCATTGCTCCCTTATGAGCACTGTATCCATAGCTCTGGCCAACCTGGAGAGGGGCAACCCAGCCAGGGACCTGGATCTAGGTCCGCTGCATGGTAGTGCTCAACATTTGCCTCTTGGCCATCAGGCTGGCCCCTTTGAGGATTTCTAGTAAAAGATGACTTTCTCTCCAACTGTGGAATTCACACACAGGGACCCTAAAACACAGCTGTCCTAAATGGGTCATACATGCCTGTTATCTGAAATGTCAGTGTATTTTTTGTAAAGTTCTAGATTAGAGTCTGGTGTGTCAGTGGAGAATGGACTTTTTGCTGTAAAATTATTCTGATTTTTTTTCCTGAATCACTACTTGTATTTCATTTGTGTATTTTATGAAGTAGTTAATTTGTTGCAATATTTTATAAATACTTTTCCATTGTATTGGTTTCTTATGTCCTTTTATTTTGTTTTGCTATGCTGTATCTCTTCTGGTACTACTATGTATGTTTGTTGTGAGCCGCCCTGTATAGGATTCAGCATATAAATAAAGGGCCTGATTTTAAAAAAGCATTTACTTGAATAAAAACCAGGTTTACTGGAGTAAATTCACTTTACTTGAGTAAGTGGGTTTTTTGAAAATTGCTACAATATATGCCATTGACTTGTCTATAGGATTTACTCACATAAGTGCACTTTACTTGAGTAAATGGCTTTTGAAAATTGCTACAATAGTAGCTACATTTACGCATGTAACTCCTTTTGAAAATTACCCCCAAAGCTAACATAACATAAGAAATCTTGATGTTGTTATTTTGTTAGACCAAAGATTCCATCTTGAAGCACTTTGATGACCGACACAAGAGAAGAGCGATAGTGTATGCCCATCCTTCGCTTGGCAGAAAAGAGCGTCAGCTGTATCAACGCATCCTTACGCAGCAGGGATATAATGCCACCATGCTTGAAGATACCAGGCTTGGGGCAGCCCTTAAACAAGAGCCCTTTCTAGGTAAGCTGCACCAGCAAGTAGAAAAGGAAGCCTAAAGGGAAGCATTGTTTTAAGTTTAGCACTAAACAATGTTAAATGCTGTCACAGAATGGCAAAATATCTTACAGGATGTTGTGTCAACCAGATGTCTCTTTCCAACATGACTGGAAGTCAGGCAACCTATGGGGAAAATGGACATCTGGTTGACACAACATCCTGTACGACTTGTTTGCAGTGATTCGAGTCTTGGTATAAACTGATGTGTATTACTAGTGCACAGATCATTTTTCATTTGAATTCAATAACAGGACAACCAGTCTAGGGAAAGTGAACATTTTTTTTCCAAGCTAGAATAAACTTTATTTGCAGAGATATCTTCTTACGGCTCTGCTCTGCCATTTAACAACAGGGTGACTGTCAACATGTTCACTTTAGGAGCTGAGTGACAAAATTTAAGTATTGCATGTCCATGGAACATACTCCAAGAAACTTTTATTATTAGAACACCCAGGATAAGCACAGGCAAGCAAGAAGGGAGATCCAGCGAGCAGTGGGCGCAGAAGCTTACCCCATGTCTGATAACACTGGGGGTTTAAAAAGATCCAGCAGTTATTTCATTATCGTAGCTAGCAGTGTTTCCATCTGATGACCCTGATGAAATGCTGGCACTTGGTCTGCTAACTAAATAACTCTGCTGTTTGCAGCAGGTCACAGGCTGGCTGTTTTTTAAACTCTTACTTTATTGAGTGTCTGGGAATAGCTTGATTCAGTGTGCGGCCTCCAGCGTTCCTTTATTTGAACCCTGCATGGTTCAAACTTCATAGTGCTGGCAGAGGAGAAAACCGGGCGCAGATAAGAAACATGGCTCTCCTCCTGCCGATGAGAAGGGGCTTGCGCTGGGGGGGGGGGGGGGAGAAGATTGTGCCGGGGTGCGGGAGAGAAACGACTGTGTTCTTCTTTGACTGTTTTTAAATTAAACCGCTTCTTTTGAGTGGCAGGTGTGTAAAAGGAAAGCAATGATGCCATCACGCGGGAGAGCCCTAATGCGGAATTCTTGAGCTGCATGCCCTCGTTATTCCAGAAAACACGTCTGCCTCCAAATTTTAAGCAATACAAAATTCCTCTTTCCATAAACACAACAAAGCACCCAGAGGGGACAGTTTTTTAAAGGCATTTAAGCGGGTAAAAGAACAATTTACTCGTACAAGCTGGCTGTCTGAAAGTGTGGCTAAAGGTACGCGCGTTGTGCAACAACGCACGCGCTTTGCACGGGATGGGGACAAAGCCTGTCTGAGGGCAAGCTCTGGATGAGGGCGGGAAATGGTGCTTGCAGGCCCGTTATTTTCCATGAAAAGGCAGGTGCAAATGGCCGCGGGTAGCCTGGCACCGCCACAAGTCGCAAAGTGAAAGGACATGTGCACTTTTCCTTTGAAACTTGGAGCAAAGCGTGCCAGTGAAAAGTCCTCAAGGACGTTGTCCCGAAACGCACAGTTCGAAAATTGTCCCCCTACGCAAAACAGCACAGCATCAGATCTCGCACAAAGCTTACTGTACCTGAAACAATTTCGAAAAGCTATGGATAGCTAACTCTTGTAGCGGGAACGGATTTTAAAGGTTTCGGGCCACGACAGGTCTCACGGCAGTGGCTGCCGTTTTTGTGGCTACAGCAATGACGCACGGATTGAGAACAGCAAAGACACTGTAGCAGCTTGACTGGAACTCATTCTTCAGGTCGGGCCAATCCTGCTCTTTCAGTTTGCATGTCTTTGATGCTGCTCCTGTTATTGGCAGTTTTCAGGTTTTAGCACCCCAGTGTGCCTTCAGAAATCTTTTTCAAGCCAGCAGTTAAAAGAAAAGCCAGAGAAAACAAGGGGATTTTAATGATGTCTACTTTTCAAAATATTTCTAGCAGGCTTTAACAATGCAATAATGTGTGTGGAACTACAGTGCAACCATGAAGATAACTTAAAATGTTTTCCTATTACAGCTGCTTTATATAGAAATGTAATTTAAAGCTGACCTACCTTAATATCACCATGGATCAAAATGCTGAATAACTGATGACATGGTTAGTGAAGGGTCAAATAATTGTGTTCCATACGTAGGCATAATCCGGGATCTAATCGATAGCAGGGATTTATTGGATCACAATCAGAGATTGTAAAAATAAGATCCTTAATAACTGGAGCAGTTGTGAAGAATCATCTTCTTAATGTGATCTTATTCACGTCTCGAGAGCCATGAATGTGAGCTTAATCACATGACTAGCAACACTGTCGGAGCAAGTGCTCTTACAAAGTGGCCTTGTTTATAAAAGTGCATCTTGTTTATAAAAGTGCATCTTGTTTATAAAAAGCACAGAAAGCTATGATGAAACATTTTTATGGGATTGATAATAAATGACAGGGTATCAAAATCCCAGCATCACGCTTAAACATATATCATGGGGTACAGCAGCTCAGGACTTCACTTGCCATCCTAGAGAAGAGAATCCCCTTTCCTTTCATATTATTAAATCATCCCACAAAATTATTATACTTCTCAAAACAATAACAAAGTTAAATGTTTATGTTCAGATATATTTATGATCTGTTATATATTTTAGGATCTATTGTTATATTTGCAAAACATATATTGATGTTTGTTGTTTTTGACTGTAACACATGTTGAGTATTGCTCTTACCAGTAGAAAGGCTTAACCAAAACTAAATTATATTACATTACATATGTCCAATATTACATATGCTCTAATCTTCTGGTTCTTCTTGAACTTTTAAATAAAAAAAATTAAATATTCAAGAAGAACCAGAAGATTAGAGCATATGTAATATTGGACATATGTAATGTAATATAATTTAGTTTTGGTTAAGCCTTTCTACTGGTAAGAGCAATACTCAACATGTGTTACAGTCAAAAACAACAAACATCAATATATGTTTTGCAAATATAACAATAGATCCTAAAATATATAACAGATCATAAATATATCTGAACATAAACATTTAACTTTGTTATTGTTTTGAGAAGTATAATAATTTTGTGGGATGATTTAATAATATGAAAGGAAAGGGGATTCTCTTCTCTAGGATGGCAAGTGAAGTCCTGAGCTGCTGTACCCCATGATATATGTTTAAGCGTGATGCTGGGATTTTGATACCCTGTCATTTATTATCAATCCCATAAAAATGTTTCATCATAGCTTTCTGTGCTTTTTATAAACAAGATGCAGGGAGCACTTCTCATTCACGTCCAGATGTACAAGCTTAAACTTTCTCCAGTAACATCAAAGAGAGAAGCCTAACCCCAGGAACATTAAAGCAGCCTGGACTGTTTTAATTGCTTCCAGGTTTGATGAATGCTTGGATATAAAATCAAATGAAAACAATAAGTGTATAAAAAAGCATGTCTGCTTAGCAGCTGGTTATCCTCTCCTAGACCCTGAGAAATTCCAAAGTTGGTTGCCGTTCTTATATTATAGTAAGTCCCTTACTATAATCTATGACTATAATCTACTATAATCTATGACTGTGTGGGCGTCCCGGCCCACAGTCATAGATTACTATTGTGAGTGTTATTGGCTGATGAGAGGAAATTTCCTGTTGGAGGCTTTTAGTGCTTGAGGCAATACAACTGTCTTTCGAGTGGACATTGACAAACAGGAAAGGCCAAAGAAGAAATTATCAAATTAAAAAAAAAAAAAAAGTTAAAAACAGTTAGGTCTTCATGTCAAAGGAGCAAGTTCATATTTACACTGCAAGATTTGAAGGGTTGCAAGAAATTATGCACAATAGTGAAGCTATGCAGGGCAGAACCAAATAACTCCCCCACATTTAGCTCACTGATCTTTTCTGCAGGCTGAATAACTCCAGATCTCTGGCCGTCTTCCAGGATTAGGGATTTTGCAGAACTGAGTTCACTATTTCCATGGATGCACAGAAATATCTGAATGCATCCCAATATGTACTAGTCCCTGTATTTTTGTCTTCCAAGTCTGCCAAACAGATATTTAGGCTCTTTTGGGAGATATTGATTGCAGACGTTGAAGCTTATTCCTGCTATACAGTGACAGGTGGGCCCATAGGAACGCTAATATATGTTCAAAACGCCATCTCTCTACTGTAGAAATAAACATTATCCTGCAAAAGTCCCTGGAGCTCTTAGTCACTCCTACAGGTACCTTCTAAACGTGTTTCTCAACCTAGTCTTTGAGAGCACTGTAGCAGATTTGGTTTTCAGGTTATCTGTAGTAAATGTGCATGAGGTACATTTACTACAAATATATCATCGAACAAAAGTCAGCACTGGCCCTCTGAACATTGTTTGGCTACATTGTCTTGCTCTCGAGACCTCCGATATTGTAGAGTCCTGAGTTACTTCCATGTATATGTCTGCTTATAGGTTGCTGAAGAATATACAAGCTTTATTCAGTAAAGTTTAGATGTGATATATGATTGTTATGCACTATGGGGGTCTGTGCAATAAAAGTCATGCTAAATAGCCTAATGAGTGTATTCCCTGTTAATGTATTTGCCAAATTAAAGAATATAGAGCCTTCAAGCTGGATCTGCCTGATCATGAAATAGCATGTAGGTGCCACACAATTTTTAGCAAATATGTGTTAAACTGGACACGCAGATTTCTCTTTTCCTCATGACTCAGAGCTCTTACTGCAGAGCTGTATAAAAGTAAGCCTGGTGCGTGGGGCATGTTCAGTTCTGGGAGCAGAAGCAAGAGAGTCTCTGGACCCCAGGAAAGGAGATGAAAGACAAAGCTTCTAGGAGATGAAAAACCAGACCAAAAGCATGAGTCCCAGAGGTCTGCCACGGAGACAGGACGTAGGTGGAAAGTGAGGAGGAATTGGAGCAGGGGGTGATGGCATTATCCTGGACGCTTTGTCACATACATCCAAGATGACTAACCCATTCCCTGACATGACATGCAGCAGGGAGAAGGCCTGGCATCCTATGTTGCCTCAGCCAGCCTTAGCACATCTATCTCACTGAAACCATGGGAGGGAGATCTGCTAGCTCTGACATTGGAAGGTGCTGGCATCCAACCATCCACACTGTACGAGCACTCCACAGGAGCCCTATGTAAGTGTAACCCCACTCCCGTGCCTGTCCTGCATGGGTGGCCACACAAGCTTATTTCTTGCTCTCCGGGGCTGGAACCTCTCATCGGGTAGCTCTTTCACACTTGCGCTTTCTCCCAAGGTCGGATCCTTTGTAGGAGGGGTGGGGGAGTAGGTAAACTTCCAGGGCCCGATGAGGCATTCCCTGGGGAGGATGTCTGCTCCTTTATGTGGGTGCAGAGAGTGCAAAATAAGTACTCTGGAGTCACTTTGGTGGTGTCCAAAATAAAAGTCTTTCCTGATGATGAAATGGCACAAAACTCAAACTGCAGCACCCCAGAATTATCTTCTCAATTTCTTTACAGTCTCTCCGTCTCCTCTATCTGCACAGGACTCACTTGTTTCGGGACCCAGGGAAAACTCTCACTCTCTTGGACTAATTAAGTGGAGCTCCCAGATGGGCAGAGTCTTTTAAGCTGGGCAAAACCCCTTCCAACCCGACAAAACTGGTAGACTATGGCGCAGAGGGTAAATCCTCTCTTTCTCTCCCCAGGGTGCTGATCACCGGATGGGTGTCCCCAATGATATTGGGGTTTTTTTTTTACTCACAGTTAGGAGATCTTCCGGATTTTCTTCTATTTTACACAATCTCTTTGGTACTTTCTCTCCAGATCCTTGATGGAAAGGATCCTCATTAAAGCAAGCTGTTCTCTTGCTTCTGGCAGGAAGGAAGGGGCAGCCAAACTTCCTCCTGGAGCTTCTAACCAAAAAGTGTTCTTTCCCCCCAAAAGGAACAGAATCAAAATAGCAGAGTCCCCTCCTCACAGCAGGTCACCGCCACTTCAGGGGTGTAGCTTCCCTATCCCTGGGTTCCCCAATCCCTGTGTGCAAGACAGGCCCAGGTGTCCAGTGAGGCTCCTAATAAAAATCTCAAAAATCCCTTAAAAAGGACCCAGAGGGAGACTCTCAAACTGAGCACCATCACATTATAATAAACAAGCTTTTCATCAAACAGACATAGCACTGCTGTTATGGTGATGGGAGAAAGAGATCAGAGCTTTATGTTTGGAAAAGTTTATAATTGTACAGCACTGTCTTTTTATTATAATTTCAATGATTTCTTGAGGTTTTTTCCTTTGCTATTTTCCATTGAAAGCAGTTAACGTTTGTGCACCTCTCCTGTTTATACATCAGCCCTTAGTGAAGACGTATAACATTCATAAGGGAGCATTCTTTTAACATTTTGCAAGTAAATTGTTCAACATTCTGAAACTATATTAGTGATTAAGAATAAAATGTAAAAGAACTTTCAAATAGCCTTTAATTCTGTGTCCAAAACCTTTACTATTTTACCCATCCTATTCCTCTCAAAAAACGTCTTTACTTCAGTGGGTCTCAGTAGGAGATTATGGCATCGCCCTCTTATGAACATGTGTATCTTGGCGTTTGCTGTATTTGTGTGTGGTTCTGTTCCTGACTATTTCGCCAGCTTTGCTGCTCCCAGGAGTGCAAGGGGGCAGCTTAAGGAATTCCAAAAACAAAGAATTAGAAGAACTGTCTGAATCTCCCAGAGACTGATACACAGGGAGGATAACTTTCAAACAACCACGCATTACAACGTATACAAGCATATATGACCGTGTATAGTTTTACCATAGTATTTTATAATCTGCCCATATTATACCCCGCAAAATATGCGCATATACATGCTTACACACGAACACATGCAATGCATTGAAACCACGTACATCAATGCATCGAACGCACACACTTTTTCTACCTATTTTTAAAATATATGCCCTTATATTTTATGCATGAAAGTGAAGTAGGACTTATGAAAGTCCCGATATACGTGCATTAAGTCGGCCAATTTTAAAATATTCGCATGTAAATGAAATTAACCGGTTCACCAGTTAGTCCTCGTAACCGTATCAGGTATACACACTGGGTGAAATAGAACCACTTTCTCTCTCTATATATAGCCACACAATTTGTAAGAGAAAAGCATACAGTTTTATTATCTCAAATTTCAAAAATAATTTAGGAAATGTGTCCTAAAATGTAAATCACAGTGGACCACAGGAGAATGTGCAGAAAAATTGGATGCCCCCACACCTTAATAAAGAGATAATTTTAAAGTTTATTACGGCAACTCCACAGTGTAATGCAAAGGTTTGTATAATGGGTCCCCCGACACGGACCCGTGTTTCGCCACCAGGCTGCGTCGGGAGGGACGGGAAAGACAAAGGCGTTTTTTTATTCTAGAAAATATAAAGAAACAACAATT
This sequence comes from Rhinatrema bivittatum, assembly GCF_901001135.1. NCBI lineage: Eukaryota > Metazoa > Chordata > Amphibia > Gymnophiona > Rhinatrematidae > Rhinatrema > Rhinatrema bivittatum. The sequence goes on along the minus strand of NC_042623.1, from coordinate 49,958,702 downwards.
GGAGAAAATATTTATAACAAAAAGTGGACACTAAAACATAGGAGCTTAGCAGTGATGAAGTGTCACAACGTGGTAATACTAAACAATCAAAAATAAGCAAATCTGACAGACATAGAAAAAGAAGAAAAAACTAATATAAATTTTTGTCAAGTGGCCAAAAGTAAAATCATAAATGCATAATTGCTATTTAGGTGTCATACTATATATAGAGTTAAAGAACATACAATCTGTAAATATGGCAAGCTGAAGTACGGCCCGAGGGGATGCTCAGGCTCTTGTAGCATTTTAACATGTTTAACATCAAGGAACACTGCGAGACAGTTAAGCACAGTTAAATAAAACTGTAATTATAGAATCCAAGGTTTAAAAACATACCTGAAATTGTTTTCAACAAGAGTATCACTGGGAGAGCAATGCGAACAGACCGCCGACCGCCATTTAACTCCAAAGTTTTTGGCGCGAAAAGTTCAGTAACCAATCAGGGAAAAGGTCTCAAAACTGGACGTGATAGAAAACTGTCCATGGTTATATGACATACAAAGAGGACCTGAAGGACAACTTGCAAGACCGTCAAAAAATGTTTGTATGATTATGACAACAAAGAGAGAAAAAAGAGAGAAACAGAAATCGTATCGATACAGTTAAATCAGGGGATCTGTCAGGTAAACCCACACACTCACTCATTCACACTCTAAAAACATTCCATCAAATACAAAATGGTGGTCAGCCATATAACCCCAAAGGTCTATACAACAATATTTTTCATGTCTTAATGCAATGTTATACACATAAATTCCCTGTGGATACACCCACTTACAATCTATACCCGGCTTTCGCCCATTTTTACTTCACTGAAACATGATTATATAATGATGTACATCACTGTTGCATATCCTCAATTTATCTTTATTCAGCTGACTTCCTTGTATTGATCTCTTCTCTTTAAGATGCTGTTAACAACTGTTCACTGTGGTCTGACCCCAACAAGCGGCCCCTGTTTCACATCTGTCTGCTTCCTCAGGGGGAACTGCAACCACTGAGAAAACAAACCTGAATTTTAGATACAACTAAAACTAGTACCAAGGACACATTTACCACCATAAATATATAATAAACTTTTACCACAGACCGTTTGTTATTCAACTTTTTCCCAGGCTGTCCACCGATTTCAAATCTGCCATCACCTTTCTCCCATTTCTTCTAAAGGCCATATTCCTCATGACACAGCAAATATCTTCACAATAGGTGTAAACCTAAATTGTACCAAACACACATGCTAAATACCCTGCCTCGTTGTATTTGAAAGACAAAAAACTATACCTAGGTCCTACACAGGACCAGTCGCTTACCGTTTCAATAATTTTCCAAATGATATGCCTTACGAACGACAATCGTTTCCAGGTCCATCCACCTCCACGTAAAGATTTGAAAATTCATCCCAAGGTTTTTTCCTTTTTCTCTGTCTATGGAGAAAAAAAAAAGTAAAGCTTGAGTGAATCAGGCCCAAATTGTGTTTTGAATACACAACAAATACACAACAAAGAAACTTTTTTTTTTATCAGTTTACTATAGAAAAAAAGCCAAGATAAAAGTAGAAAAGTAGCATTTCAGGTTCTTATTGTGAACTGGACCAGCAAAAGAAGGAAAAGCTTCTGAGACAGAGATCTGCAGACATTTGTGATCTGGGGCAAAGGTATCAATGAGAAATAGCTCGGAGGATCCCATACGTGTGGAAGGAGCATCCCAAGCCTCTGAGAGCAGTATCCACAACGTCAGAGAAAAGGAGCTCTCAGATAATAAGAGCATTCAATATTTTAGCAACTCGACTGCAAATGGGAGCTTTTGTGAGGTATTTTAACAACACTGCGCATAAATTAGCTGGTAAAAATATGCATAAATCACACCAATTTTCAAAGCTTTGAAATAATCCCAGCAAAACTATACACATGGCATTCCCAAGGTTACACCTGCTATTTGGTGTATGTAGGTTTGCCAAGAGAATTTACATGCCTACTTTTTAAAATCAGGAACGTATGAGTGTAGGTGCGAACCTCAGGCAAGCTCTGTCCCCTGGAACATTTCTCACTTATGCGCGTGCAGTGTGTGCACATGGAATTGGACACATGTATCGGTTACACAATTTACTCAAGGACCCTTTCTCTGGGTAAAGCACTACTTTCTCTGCAGAGGTCCCCTTGAAAATTACCCTCTTTATGCAGTGTACAAATCCTTGAGTGTCTGAGAGTGCTGGGCGGAAAGCGCGCTGGCAGCAGAGCAAATGTAAGGTTAGAAATGGGTGTTTCCCCAATGAGCACACCAGAGAGTCTGCATGTGGAGATGGAACATCCTTCTGAGTAGGGTTGAACACCGTCTCTTGCATCGCCGCCCTGCTGGGACTATGAAATAATACAGGGACTCAGCTGCCGAATCAGCAGTAATGCTCCTGTCACTTGTGTTCTGTGAATTCTGGGAGTGAGTGAGCTGCCTTTGGTCTGGTGGAAAGTTGGGTTGTTGGAAAACACGGAGTCTCATTAAGTTACTGGCGGGCTGTGAACGAAATAGAAACTAGTGCATCCCCCTTGCTCATCCCTGCTTTTGAAAAACTAATTTATTAGGGCTTGATATTCAATAAAATTCAGATAAGACTTAACTGGCTAACTTAAAAGGGATATTCAGCAGCACAGCTATGCTGCTGAATATCTCCGATTAAATTGCTAGTTAGTCAGATAAGTCTTATCCAGCTATTGAGCAGGTCTAACTTATCCAGTTAAGATAGCCAGATAAGTTTGAATATCAGGATAAGTGTGAATATTGCTGTTCTCCCTGCAATGTACATTATCCAGTTAAGTACTTATCTGCTGCATGGAGCCGGATATTCAGCCGCTTGTCTGGCTAAGCAGTGCTGAATATCCTTTAGGTGTATAAAAATTAAGGAAATAAACTAGAAGTTTCTGATAGAACTAATGGAGTACATGTGTGTACAAGGATCTAAAAATAAATACCCCTGTTGGAATCCTCTTTGACACCCTGACATGACTTGAAAATTTGGTGTGGATGGGACAGTACACACAAAAAAGCTATTAGAGACACACCCGCCCAGCCACATAGACCTGGTCATCTCAAAAGCCATCTTCCCTTTGGCTAAAAAAGGAAATAATATACCGTACTTAAAAAATATTGGTTTATTATGATTTTATTATAAACTTCATATTTTATTATCCATTATTGTGCACTATTTGGTATTTCTCCCTCTCCTTATTGTTGCTGCCATTATTACTACTGCTGCTGGCCTGCTGATGGCATTAGGCCGTAGGTGGCAGCCTCCGTTTGCCCATGGGATAAAAGGAGCCTGGTAACATGCCTACAAGTACCCAAAATACATGCAGAAGGTGATTTTCCCTGTGCTGAAGATGTGTGCCAGGTATTCTACCCTCTTCTACCGCTGTCTTCTGAGGTCAGGGCTTTAACCTTTAGGGCCTTCTGCAAAATTCCCCAAGTAACACAAATGACTTTTTTTTCTCTGCTGTGAAAGAAATATTCAGGTTGGTTTTGGGGATTGTTGGGCTCTGTCCTGGGTACAATGTTTTGCACACCGCCGCATTTTGTAGAACAGCAAAGGGTGCTTCTAACTCGGGAAGAGGGGTGATAAACAGTTTCTTGGTGCCTATCTCCTCTCTACGGGAGATGTGAGCCCACCGGGAGATTTGGGATCAGGCACCATGTATGCTTTTAAAGCCAGCACAGCACAGATTGGCTGGCACAAGCTTGCTTTGAAAGTTGAATAGCTTCTTCTAGTTCATGTGTTAGCAGCCTGAGTTTCTATTTTTACTTCAGTTCGGGGCCCAGTCTAAAGCATCAGATCACGACAACCTAAATAAAAGGATTTCAGCAGCTGGAGGAGTAGTATCCTTTTCCTTCTCCGAAACAGTTTCTCACGTGTTTGCATAATCCCGCAGCTGGCAGGGAAGACCACCACCATCCTGCCTGTCTTTTGCCCTTTTCTGTTTTGGAGGGGGCTCCAGCCCAGAACCCACTTAGGGACCTGATTCACTAAAAAGCTTTTCTCCCATTCTGTGTCTTATGGGAAAAAACCCCTGATGAGTCAGGCCCACAGAAGCCTTCGGCCACTCTGCAAGTCCCAATAAGAAACTGGCCAATGCAGATCAACGGGAGTAAAGGCTATGTGCCTAATTTAAGGGGGCAATTTTCAAACTGACCATGGGTGCTTCTTACCTGCGGACTCTGCAATAGTTTTCCAAGGGTATGTGCCTCGCCCACTTTCAAGCTTGCCATGCTTGCAAAGCACCCAAGGACATTTGTGCCTGCTTTTAGTGCGACTAACCTTTTCATGAAAAATAACGAGCATAGAGTCAAAAATGCCATCTAAGCAGGTTATTGTCATATCCTGGTCAAAACATACCTCCCCCAATCACTTCCCGGAATGCCTTCCCTAAATGCGGCTAAAAGCGTGTGCCTTGTTGTGCCACACAAATTCTTCTAGCCCCATCCCAGGAGGACAATCTGGAGACAACTGATGTATGTGCTTGAATCGCTGTTTACCTGCATCAAGGACTTCGGAAATTATCCTCCCCATCTTGGGAAATCCACTGCGTGCCGTTTATGGTTTATTTTCATGACAATATTTTTCAGCTTGTTTTCAGGGGAGGTTTATGTTTATTGGTAATTAGGCTGTTCAGAATTAGGCTTATGTTTGGGAATCTTTAAGATCTTTTTAGCTTCAAGCAGCCGAGAGCTAAAAAGAAAAAAAAATTTCTCATTCTGCATATTTTTCCTTGCAAGAGCTCAGACACATGTTTTCTATTACGAAAGCAAGAAGTGCTTTGGCTAATGCCAGCACTTCTGCCTCAGTAGACAGACTGAAAAGACCAAGTGGAATATAGGCAGGCAGGATTAGACAAATGCAAGTTAGTGCACCAGTAGATGTAGGGAGAACAATTGTCCAAGCGTTCGCCTTGTCATTTCATACTAAAAATAACTCTCTGATGTCTGACTTGCACAGCCAATCACCATGATTAGTGCTTTAATTGGTATACGGAGGTACTCTTGTTTAGTTAACTTAACCTCAGCCTTGCAAAGCTGTTTACGAGGCTGGCGGAGTTTACTTCAGTCTGTGCTAGAGGCTGTCTTTCCCATAAGGCGCTCAGCTTCTGGTGACCTCTCTGTTTACGGTGCTTCCTTCACTCTCATCTCTGAGGAAGGGAACAAAAAAACTCAGTGTCTCCTTTCCATTCCAAAAAAGCTATAGCATTTCCTTCAGTGGGTTGGGCCTTGGGTTTGAAAATGGTAACCAGATGTTTTTTTTGACAGGGTAGCCCTCCGGGACCTGGCTGTCTTTGACAATGCAGCGCAGTGGATATAGAGAAGAGGTTTTAGCTGTTGAGATGCTCAGGTGTTCGATCCGCTGGTGTTTCTAAGAACTGCCTGGGCAGTTTTACTTCACAATGATGGAAAAGCTCTTCCAGCATCTTTTAACATCTAAAAAGTGTCAAAATATTTAAAGCAGTAATAAGAGTTTGTGCTGATATTATGTATGTGTTCTTCGCTTGGCACTCTTCTGAAAAAATGAACAGGAGGTTCCTATTTCTTCTGAGTATGATCCTTGTAGCTTGCCAGGCTAAAATAATCAATGTTTTCTGCCACAGGATTTTATGCAACAAAGGCAAACTGCATGTCTTGTGTAGGGTTACCAAAGCAAAACAGATTTATGTATAATTATCTTCTACTTAAAGGATAATGTCAATGGAAAGAGAGAACAATGGTCTCTTTCTGTAGTATAAATTAAATGCAGAGGTTGTTATAGAAAATTAGTGTGCGGGTGAAGCAAAAGCAGCTAGGGGCAGTTTTCAAAACAGTGTTCAGCTTAAATCTAACCAGCTAAGTTTTAGCCGGCTAGATTTTGGTGAAGTTTCAACTGCAAACTAACTGGCCAGGTTGAAAAATTCTCCTAAATTTAGCTGGCTAAAAGTAAACCAACAGTCTCTGCACACGGCGCCAGCTGCCTAATCTAGAGGCCTATTTATCACGCTGCATTAGTGCTAATGCAGGTCTTAAAACTTGCTAAAAGCACAAGGAGTGAATTTTCAAAGAAGTTAAATGTGTAAAAATTGCTTCTATGGGTATAGGCTGCTTGCATACACGCTAGTTTATAAACATCAAAACTATGCACATATTTCCGGTTTTGTGTGCACACTTACCGGTACAAAGAAGGGGCAGTGTAAGGGCATTCCAGGGCAGGGCAACGAGAATGCTATTTTATAAAAGATTTACGCAAATACAGTAGGCAACTTATTTGTGCAATTTTACATCTGCTAATAATGTAGCACAGTTGATATCAGACTCATTTGCTGTTGGTTGGGTGGGAGGTTTGGGTAAACTGGGAAGGTCTCTATGACCTGGGGAAGGACTGGGTGAACTGGTGGAGGTTTATTTATGGTACTTAAAGTATATTCCTCTGCATCCAACTTTGTGATCAGTGTGGAGTACAATCATCATACACGGTTTTGCATATTGCAAACAAAACATTAAAACCCGGCAAACTGGTGATTTCAATTACGTGTGCATGGTTTGCAGTATCCCCACTTCTGCATATAAATCAGAGTTTTAAGTGAGCAAGTTACATATTTTGTTGTGCATATTTATAAAATAGGAAAGGTACGCACTTTCAGTGCTATGCAGGTATTCACATGTAACCAAACATATGCGTGTCTGTTGGGGGAAGACAGACATGCATTTTGTAAATTGTGCACTCCTAATGCATGCAAGTTATAAAATACTGTAGTAGATCTCTGCACAGCCATATACACACGTGTATGGGGCTGCATGGAGTTGTTGGAAAGTTATTCTGTGGGTTAATGAATACCATCTTTTTATTAGCACAACATTAACTTGGATTTCCTTGCTAAATGTGAATGAGCCCATTTAATAGGCAAAAGCACACGATCTCATTGACACATGAATGCAACTTGCATAAGCCACATTAATGCTCCTGATGACCAAAAGTTGATGGCAGCTCAAGAGCTATAGTTAACTTTCCCTAGCCAAGCAAATGTGCCCCCTTCAACACTTAAAGCACCATCCCACATCACAGTCCCTACTCCCCGGCATAATACCAGCCCCACCCTACCGTATCTCCATATTCTGCCTCCCAGACTAGTATCAAAAAAGTACACCCTGAAGATTTATTGCCTTTCTTTCTTCTTTAAATTTGTTCTTAACCTGTCACTTTTCTGAACAAGATGTAAGCTCTTGTAATTTTATTTAAAAGCAAGAAAATAAAAAGTTTAATAAAAGTGCATGCTTCTGACACTCTCTGCTCCTCTCCCGTTGAACTGCACCCCCCTCCCCTTACTCCAAGGAGCTTCTGGATCCATAAGAGGGCAGGAGCAGTCCCCAGTTACTCCTGCTCCACCAGCACTGTAATTCAAAATGGCACAATCTGGCCCAATGCTGTCCTTTGTTCCACATATGGGGGGGGGGGGGGGGGGCAAAAGAGAGCCTCGGATTAGCCATCACCAGTTTGAGTTACAGTGCTGGCAGGGAAGGGGTGACTAGGGAAAGCTTCTGCCCCATTATGGATCCAAAGTCTCCTGGGGGTGAAGGGATTTGAGTTGGTAGGTAGGAGGGGTCTGGGGGTGTCATAAAGAGGGGGTACTTTTTTTGATGATCAGATGGGAGAAAATGTTTGGAGACAGGGACAGGGCTACCAAGAGCGATTATTGTGCTGGGGAAGGGATCAGGGGTGTGCTTTAACTCTGTCAGAAAAGAGCTGTGATTGTGATGGGTGCCTAAACTGCTAGGGGTGGGGGAGCTAACTCAGGGTTAGCTCCTATAGGTTCCAGAAATGGATTGACGTTACCACTGCTTGTAATGTCAATGTCTTCCTGTCCATAGGATCTCAGATCATGCTGCATCTCCCTTTCTGGGTATAACTAAGCTGGGGGCACATTTGATTCCAGGGCTGAGTCCCTGATTTTCCACCCCCCCCCCCCCCGTTATGGATTCTTCCAGTGGCGGGTGGGTTTAAACTCCAAGACTGAAGGCGTATGAATGGAACAATTCCAAGGAGATACTTGACACAAAAATCTTTTTTCGAAGGTTAAATTTAAATAGTTGCAGTTGGTACAGTCTTTAAACATAGAGAATCCACCAGCAAGTACTGAGCTATAACAAGGGAGTTACTGATCCTGTGATCCCTGTTTCTGATCTGCATACTCCTAGCCTTTTGGGGTTTAAGACCCCCTTGGATAGATGCTGGGCTTCCTGCCTCCCAAGTACCCTTGTTGGTTACCTGATTCTCCAGTGCTTGAATCTCTTCTCTCATACTCCTCTCCTTGCTCCTCTGGACTCCTGAATCACTTCACACAGATGTCTGGATGGGCAGCTCTGTCCTTCTCTCCTTCGGTCTCTCCGCATGTCTGGTTACTTCTGGACAGGCATCTGACACTTACTTCTCGCTGTTGTTGTGTAGATCTTTGTTCATCTTGAACTCCCATCAGGATCTTCCTTCCATCATAATAGGACGAACCCAGGGTGGGAGGTTTACTCCTCCCTTGCTGATAGTGGGGGTACTTTGCACCCCACTGATGGAAACAACAGGAGCAGTTACTTGTAGTAAAGTATCAGAAGCACCAGTAGAGAGAACTGTAAGGCTGTCTATAATCACTATAAAAATCTGGAACCACTGGGGACAAAAGTCAAGTTTTCTCCCCTTCCCCAATTCCAGGCTCATGTAAAGGAATGAAGGGTTGGATGTTTCTTCCTCTCAACTCCAACCCTTCAGAATAGGAAATTAATTGTTGGGCTGCTCTAATCCAAACCAGGACTGCACACTGTGGCGATTTCTAGAGGAGAGCTCCATAACAAAATGATTTAATCCACTCATTGTTATACCAGCCTCAATATGTCCCCCACTGGGAAGAACATAGACGTAGGGAAGAGATCATAGGCCCTTTTTCAAGTGGAGAAGAGCGGTGGTGGTCCCGCTTCACAAGAGTGGGAGCAGAGAAGAGGCTGGAAATTACAGGCCGGTTAGCCTCACCTCGGTGGTGGGAAAAATAATGGAGATGCTGCTGAAGAAAAGAATAGTGAACTATCTGCAGTCAGAAGAATTGCTGAACCAGAGGCAGCATGGATTCACCAGAGGAAAGTCTTGTCAGACAAATATGATTGACTTTTTTGATTGGGTAACTAAGGAACTGGATTGAGGAAGAGTGCTTGATGTCATCTACTTGGATTTCAGCAAAGCTTTTGATACGGTCCCACATAAGAGGCTTGTGAATAAAATGAGTAGCTGGGGAGTGAGTGCCAAGGTTGTGGCCTGGATTACAAACTGGTTGACAGACAGAAGACAGCATGTGATGGTAAATAGACCCTACTCTGAAGAGAGAGCAGTGTTAGGCTGAGTGCCGTAAGGATCGGTGTTGGGACTGGTCCTGTTCAATATCTTTGTAAGCAACATTGCGGAAGGGATAGAATGTAAAATTTTTCTTTTTGCAGATGATACTAAGATTTGCAACAGAGTGGACACGCCAGAAGGAGTAGATAGAATGAGACATGAGATGGTGGTTGAAGATATGGCAGCTGGGATTCAATGCCAAGAAGTGCAGAGTCATGCATCTGGGGTGTGGTAATCCAAAAGAGCTGTACTTCTTGGGGGGGTGTAGGGCTGTTGTGCATGGAGCAAGAGATCTAAAGACGGCAAAGCAATGTGACAAGGCGATAGCCAAAGCCAGAAGAATGCTGGGCTGCACAGATAGAGGAATAACCAATACGAAAAAGGAAGTGATAGTTCCCTTGTACAGGTCCTTGATGAGACCTCACCTGGTTTCATACTGTGTTCAGTTCTGGAAACCGTATCTCGAGAGGGACAGAGACAGGATGGCGGCGGTCTAGAGAAGGGCGACAAAAATGGTGGTGGTGGGGGTCTCCATTAAATGACTTATGAGGAGAGGTTGAAGGACCTAAATATGGATACCCTGGAGGAGAGGAGGTGCAGGGGAGATATGATACAGACTTTCAGATATCTGAAAGGTTTTAATGATGCACAATCGACAAACCTTTTCCATTTGAAAGAAATTGTTAGAAGTAAGGGTCACATAATGAAACTCCAGAGAGGACGACTCAGAACCAACATCAGGAAATATTTCTTCATGGAGAGCGTGGTGGATGCCTGGAATGCTCTTCCAGAGGAAGTGGTGAAGGCTAAAATGGTGAAAGATTTCAAAGGGGAATGGGATAAACACTGGATCCTTAAAGGCTAGAGGATGGAAATGAAGGAAAAAGTGCATGGCGGTAACTTGCTGGTGTGGTGATTATTACCCTTGACCAATAAGCCTTCATACTGTTGATGCAATTCCATTATTGTTCTCTGCTTTAACGGCAGGGGGGAAAGAGGAAAAGGAGAATAAAATTCAGACAGCAACCAACAAGGACATTGGATTTTACGGTCTTGGAAAACAAATAAGCATGGGGGTAACTTGCTGATGCGGCTGTGGCTACACTTACCCAATAAGCCTGATACTTAGGATGCAACTCCAACATTGCTCTCTGCTTCAATGGCAAGAGGTAACAGGGAATTTAACTCAGAGAGCAACCAACAATGGCCCTGACTTTGACAGTTTGGGAAACTAAGTAAGGGGGTGACCTATATGATGCAGCAGATGCTATCATAAGCTTGCTGGGCAGACTGAATGGACCGTTTGGTCATTTTCTATGTTTCCATGATTCTATTCACTAACTGCAGTACTGAGCTTACCACAATAATTAAAGTGCATTAAAGCAGCATGTCACATCGCATTTTAACAGACTTTAGTAAATGGGCCCCTTACCCAGCTTGACAAAATTGCTCCCTTACCCAACTACACCCTTGGGGCTGCCCAGAATTTAAGCAACTTCATCGTTAGCTGGCTAGATCATTTTGAAAATCTGTCCCCTTTTGGTCAAAGTAGAAAACAATCTTGCTATGGCCAGCTTTTTCATTAACTTTAGAGATGGGCTGGTACAGGTTTTATGTTTCTGTGATTCACTTGGTGAATGAATCGCCCCAGAATTCCTGCTTAACTCCGCTGTCAAAGCAATATGAAAGCTCCACCAATAATTTGTGGCAGAGGGTTTCATGGGCTAAAAGTAGGATCCAGATAATTGTACAACTTTCCAGGCATGAGAAATGAGTTTGTGTGTAAGTGCAAATGCATAATTCAAAATTTCCAGGACATTTCTAGTGCTCAAGGTGAAAAAGTCAGATGTGTTTTTTCAATAATTTTGATAGGTTTACACAGATGTTAAATTGACAAACCACTCATCAACTTACAGGCACAGATGTTTTCCAAAGGAAACAAGTTACACAGCTTGTTCACTGAGTCAGTAGCTCTCTATACTCTGCCTCCCTTGAAGTTTTCCTCGCCTCTTCTCTCAGTTGCTGTAATTTAGATTTAACTATTTATTTATTTATACAAACTTCTATTCCGTTGATCTTCAAATCTCAGCAGAGTACAAAAATCTGAAAGGTAAGAGGTGGAAGGGAATCGCATCAGTCAGGGAAGGCCAGGGTAAACAAATAAGACTTTGGCAGCTTCCTAAAACAAAGCAGGTCCTTTTCTACTCTGATTTCCAGCAGGAGACTATTCCATAGGGCTGGGCCCACAATATAAAAAATTTGTTTGCGAGTCTCCGATGGCTGTGGGATTTCTAGTAAATCCTGGGAGGTAGAGCAGAGGCTACAGGCTGGCTGGAATATCAGAACAGAGGAAGATAGCAAGGTGGGGCTAACCCATAAAGGGCCTTAAAGATCCAGGTGAGCGTTTTTTGAATTGTGCTCGCCGTATGATGGGCAACCAGTGCGACTCAGTGAGAACTGGAGAAATGTGACTATGGAGAGAGGTGCCAGAAATTAGATGAGCTGCGGAATTTTGGATTAGTTGAAGGGCATGAAGATGAGAGTTGGGTAGACCCAAGAACAGAGAAGAGGGATTAAATGCTGGTGTGAAAATCAGAATAACCGAGAAGTGGTTGCAAAGGGCGCAGCTGGCGAAGCTTGTATCAGACTAAACACTGTATTTGGTTGAGGCCACGTGAGCACTGTGGTGCAAAGATAATTATAATTCTTCATCGGATGCATTGCTGAGCAGAGCTGTTTTAGGTTGTATATTTTTACAGTGGCAGTTTGTGTGTAGATGCATTAGTGCACTTGCCCCAACCAAAAAAAATAAGAGACCAGAGATGCAGATAAGTAACAGAGGAAGATGATGGCAGGGGATGATAGAGGGGAGAGGGAGGAGTATACTGGGTGGTGGGGAGGAGGTGAAAAATGGAGGGGGAGGGGAAATGCTTATTACGCCACCTCCTTTATGCCTCCCACCAAACACGCCTCCATTTTAATTACATGGTAATAGGCCACAGATTGTGCCACACATTCTTCAGAGTCTGGGACAAGCAATGCACCAAACTCTGTTCTTGATAGTAAAGTTTTTTTAGTTTTTTTTCTGAAGTTTTTATAGCCATTGTGTGGCCCAGTGTTTCAGCAGCAGGATGAGCAATACAGTTGTCTGTCAGCCACACAACCTTGCAATCTTCTGAGAGAACAGCTTGCGCAATGTTTTGTGTTCAACCAGACCCATTACAGAGTCACTTCTAGCACAAAAAGTTAAAATCTAGCCTTCCCGGGCCCTTAAGTCCTAGATTGTTGTATACTCTTGGGGGTGAATTTTAAAAGCATTGCTTGCGTTAAAAGCCCCATATACACGAGTATCTGGGCATTGCACGAGCAATGCGTAATTTAAAAGTGGCAAATTATGCACGTATATACACAGGCATGTGTAACAGAGAAATGGGAGGAGTTAGGGCATGTCGGGGGCATTCCAGGGCTTGTAAATCCGTATTTTGATTCCGGCGGCTGCAGCGTGCATCGGCTCGTTAGCCGCGTATATTCACTGCTCCTCCTGATAAGGTGTAATTCTGTAGAAATCTCTATTGAGGTCTAACATGACAGGGCGAGGGGGTCAGGGTGAACTGGGAGGGGGATGCAGGCTGAAGAAGCAGAGAGGTCTGGATGACCTCGAGATAGACTGGGCAAACTGGTAGACTAATTGATAAAACTGGGAATATCCTTCAAGCGAGTATGTTTTAAAATCCACTTACCTGCGCACGTTAAAGCTAACAAAATCCTAAGGAAGATATGTGAAGTGCATTAGCTCGAGTAGTTGCTTAAACTTAGGGGCACACATATGCATTGCGTAACTGTAAGCATGATTTAAAATTCCAGCGTATGTCCGCTCGCCTTCCCATACATGCATGTATAGGCACCCTTGAGCTTGTTTTAAGTTACCCTCCCTGAGGTTAGCAATGTTTGCTCTGTGATGAAGATTTTTTAGTATCTCCACTTTCTGCTGGAAAGCACATACATTACCTCTTCCTTTTTACTGCTGGGCTTCTCTGAAGTATGCATGTTCTTGCATAGCAGGCTCACCATGACATCTGCCCCAACTCTAGCATCAATTTTTCTGAGCAAAGATCTTTTGACTTCTCTTCTGCAAGTATCACCACAGTCAGAGTCACTGAAAACAGAAGTCGAGGAAAGCTGTTGGCAGTGGTGGGCAGTGAGAATCAGAGTAGGGGATTCGGCTTCCGCTGTCTCACCCATCATCTCCAATCACCCTCTCTCACAGTCTCTTTCTCATCAACTCCTTGCATGTTTCCACCCAATGACCCTCAACTTCCTCTGTTCCCGCAGGCCTTCTGTCTCCCCTGGTCAGCTTTCCACCCTCTCTATCTCTCACTTGTCTCACCATCATCCTCTCTCACACTCCTCAACCCATCTCCCTCATCATACTCTGTTCCCAAGCTCTTCCCCCCCCCACTGTGCTCTCTACCTCCCCTGTCAGACCCCCCCCCCCCTCCGAACCTCTCTCAAATTCTCTGAGAAGCAGGTGTGGGGTGTATAGTTAATGTGCAATTAAATGTTTTATTGAATGGTATTTTATGTGTTATTTTAATTGTTGGTACGTATTTGTTTTATTTTTTGTATGTAATGCTTTAATCGGTGCTGAGCATAGATGGTTATGCGGAGTATGAGATGTTGAATAAGATAAATCCCCTCTTACACCCACTGCCATCCGCTGCCTGGCTAAAAGTAAAGGAGGCGCTTTCACAGCACACTTACATTTAGCTGTGTTCAAAAACAAGTGCTTCCATAGGCGTGCTCCAGTCAGGGGAGCAAACAGTGCACATGGTTTGATTTTCAAACACGTGTGCGCTGCAGTCTTTTGCCCCTGATTGTCCACCCACACAAACAGCAGGAGCAAAGTACGTGCATCTTTTGTAAATACATGCTTTATGGCAGCTGATTTTCAGAGGTAATTTCCCTGTGAAAATGATCTGTAAGGCAAACACAGATCTTGCGTGGGTTATTCAAAACTGTCTCTTGTGAGGGCAAATTGCAAAGGCATTTCCATGGCCAAACCAGTGGAAAACGCCGGAAGTGGGGGGTCTTTGAAAATTGCCTCCCCTCTCTGTGCATAAACATAGGCACGCAGTGCCAGCGCATGTGCACTTTTATGCACAGAGAGGGTCGATTTGAAAAGCGCTGCTTGCATTAAATCGCCCACATCCACGCGAGCCAAAAATCAGGGGTTGGGAAAGGGCAGGGCAGGGGCCAGCTGTTACTTTCGTTACTCCTTATTTTAAAACCGGGGGCCGCAGCGTGCGGCGGCTTGTTACCCGCAGACTTTACGCTTTGCACAGTTTGAAAGTTTCCCTGTGTGAATCTGAAATATTCCCTGAAAGTTGTCAACGTTTTTTTTTTTTTTTTACAAGTAACTTCACAGAGAGACCATTAGTTTTTCTATCAAATTTTATTTTGCTCATTTTGTTTAAACTTGGTTTTCTTTTTTTTTTTTTTTAAAGAAGTTCTACAGTAGAAGACTAGCTACAGGTTCATTTCTAAGATCTGTAGAATGCGATAAGAACTAGGGCAAGCTAGAGCCAATCTCATCTGTGCTTATTGCAGTGAGACCGAGATATGGTCACAGCCCGTGTAAACCCATGCTCTTGAGTTTTTAGTTCGTACTGAATCGGTTCCACAAATAGTTGTTCTAAAGTTGTAAATCCAACACAACTGTGAAAAATATTTTTATTTAGATTACATTCAAACACTAGATGATTTATTAATGTACTTTTCATTGCTTGCAAATCTGCTTTTAGACTGTATACAGGTGTAGTTGACATTATGAGTCTTTTGCTTGTTTTGGACTGTATTTCTGTCTTTGGCTAACCATACAATTGATGCAGCTCCCATGATTCGTGCTTTATATGTAGGGGATATGGCAAGTCTTGGGGTATATACCTAGCTCAAGAATTCTAAAGTCTGGATATTAGCAAGGAAAACAGCACGGGGATAATTCTGTAGTGGATTAGGTTGAAAGAAGGACAGAGGCCCATCTGGTCCAGCCTTCAAAAACCTTTCCAACAAAAGAACATGGGAAGGACGCATTAAGTGCTCTGAACGAGGTATTACACCCCTTAGAGTATTTCTTGGTATTCCTCTCAGAATTTAAGTATGTTATGTATATTTTCTGAATATACTTCAATAATCTCCTTGTTGTAGGTAACACACAACTCTGGGATCTTCTGCTCTGCACACATGCTGGCGCGCACAGTGATAGAAACTGCATGGAAAAGAATGAGTTGTCTCAATTACAGCCTCATCAGAAGGTAGGAAGGTTTGGTTGCAACGGTCTTCTGAACAGCACATTTGTACACACAAATTCAGCCATCACCCATTGGTCGGAGGTTCAGCACGATCACATCATTAATGATGCCACAGAACAAAATTATATTTCCACGTACGCTGCCTTCAGCCCTAAGGCTCATTTCAGTTTTGCCAGGTTGGTGTGATATGGTTGCTATTTCTTGGACTGCAAAATTGTCCAGAGGTTAAAATTCTTTCTTTATGTGTGATCTATCCCCGACTTCATAGGTGACTCACGTTGCATTTAAAGTTGTGTATTTCACAAGTAGAAATTAACCAGAAACCAGCCTGCTCGTAATAAAATGTGAGCATGCGTCTCAATAAGATAAGATACTTCTTTCTAAAATTGCAAGAGTACAAAGAAATGTAATGCTAGGGGTCAGCATGGTTAGAATGTCTTAATATTGTTAATATTTGGATGGATTTTCAAAAGGTTTAACCAACTAACTGTGGGTTAGGACAGAAGATGGAATTTAACCAGTTAATGCTGATTTTCAGAGCTAGCTGATTGATTAATTAGTTAACTCTGAGTAAAAAAGTAGCATGTATAAATCTTGCTGGTCAAATTTTCAACTGAAGATTTTCCTAAAAATTAAACAGTTATCTGAACCGCTCATAGCTCATTTAAAAATGTACCTCATTGCTTTGGTGTAAGAATAGTGGACCTTTGTGACGTGGTGTGGTTGACATGGCCTAGTAGGCGAACCTACTTGGCCCACACTGACAGCTGGTGAACTTGCTTTGGTTTGGGACAAGACTGGAGCTTCAACTATACCAAATCTGTTCCCCGCGGGTTGAACCTTTGGGGGTCCAGGGGCCGGCAGAACTTAGGCAAAGGTCCCCACAGGGCGTATAGGATAAGAGAGTCTGGGACTGGACCAAGGTCGGGATAAGTGTTGTCAGAGAATAATCAGTAGCGAAACGGAGGTCGAGGCAGGCAGCAGGCAAGGTGTAGGCAAAGTCCAAAGCTAAGGGAAGTGGCAGGAGAGTAGTCCAGGTCCATAGCAGAGAACAATACCGAAGTCAACCTGGAGATAGGATAGGCTGGAGGATCTGGACAAGGCAGCTGGACTAGGCAAGGCAGGCCCAGGAACCAAGGCAGGATCAGGAACGCAGGAGCAACACGCTCTGCAAACAAGCAGGAAGAGCTCTCGCTGAGCAAGGAAGGGAGCGTGGCTGGGACCTTTATATCCAGCCACATGATGTCATCAGAGCGTGCCAGCCAGGCTCTTTCCTGAAATGGGGACTATAAAGGGCAGCATGCCATGCATGTGCCTAGGGAAGCCCGAGGAGTGGGGGAGCTGGCGGTATCACGGCGCTTCGGGGGAAGTCGGCGTCCTGGAGTGAGTGGTGCCGGAGGCACGCAGGGAACAGGAATGCTGGTGGCATCATAATGGTGTTCTTGCCACTTCGAAGGCGGTCTGCGTCCTGGGGTGAGTGCTACCGGTTGTGGGATGTCCCTTGCGACCGGTAAACGTTACATTTAGTAAGTACTGTATTTATATACCTGTCAAAAAAAACCCTGGAATACTCTTAATTTTTGTATTCTGTTTCATATAAATTGAATTAACCTTTTATTACTTGACCAGCACATTGGTGCCTGACTAAAAAGGATGCTTAGTTACAAATTCAAGAAAAGGATACAAAGTATATATAGCTTACTCTGAGTCCCAACATCAGCTCTCTGTAAATCATGCACCACAAACTACCATAATCCTGCCAGCTACTCGTTCCCCTGCAGTCTCTTCTGGTTCCCAATGCATAACCCTTCCATTGCCATACGTAAAGACAGATCTCTCAGCTGAGGGAGTAAGATCTCTGTCTAGAGAAGAACAGTAGCATTGACAGTTGACAACGGTCCTATTATAAATAATCTAAATGGTGCATGAACTTGTATGTTATTTTTTTCTTGGTTTTACATATGTATATAAATGAAATACATTAATATTGCATGCTATTGACCTATTTATGTTTAGTAGTTTTATATATGTATTCATTGTTTTAATATTTTACGTTTGCTAATTGTACACTGTACTGAGCTGCTACTAGAACATGCCATATAAAAATGGAAGAAATGAGTAAATGTGACTTATATTTTGACCCATCTTTACGATTCTTTGATGGGTCAAATTTGCATTATCTCTGCAGGAAGCATTTTACCAATACTGAAATAAGAATTTCCCAATTCAAATCTAAATATTTGTCAGGTTTCCAGCCAAATGCAATTTTTTGCAGGCCAATTCAGGGCTTCCAACCATGTGAAGCATCTTATTTAAGCAGTATGTGCCTGGACAATTATTTTAATTGTGCTCTGTTTAAGTGTCTTAACTTTTGACTCTGAAAATATAATTTGTCCAGCACATTAATTAGAATCCTGCCTTGCTGTTCACAGGTAAATTTGGTACCAGAAATAAAGGAATTGCTCTGTCAGAAAGAAGGATTATGTCTAATTGCAAGGACTTTTCCAGGTAATCTTTTGAATTTTTATCATTTTGTATAAATGGTTGATATATTTGTGACTTCCGAACATGTATTAAGATCTCCTGCAATGATTCCCTTTAGACATCATCAATGTTACTCTGAAAGCTGTCAACAAACTTGGGTCTAGATTCACAAAGCTGCACTATTTTATCATGGGAGAGGTCCAATATCGAGTGGGGGTGGGAGGGGTGAGCAGGCCCACAACATTTTGGTCCCTCCCCGACCAAATATTGTGGCTGTATTGCCGCGTTCTTTCGTCTCGTGGAAAAAGTGCGTGAGACGAAAGAATGCAGCAGGGGCCTTGTAAACGCTCAATGCTGACCCCCAACTCATGGGGCCACCATCTCTTTAAAGAGCCATGTGGTCCAAAGAATTCCCCTCCCACCACAAGTTAAAAAAATAGTCACCAGGGCCCTTGAATGGCCTCCTCAGAGTGAGCAGAGGGGAGACCAGTAAGACACCTGGTGACTTTTTTAAACTTGTGAGGGGATGAGGGAAGTCATGTTGGTCCATATGACTTTAATTCTACCATGGGAGCATCAGGACCCACGATAAGGTTTTGATGCTCCCATGGTAGAATAGCATTTCTGGCAAATATAAAATTGTGGCAGAAAAATTTCTAAGTCAGCTGCGTTACATTATTTACATAGAATTAAGTATACATGAGCCACTTTGCATGAATTTGCAAAATTCATGCATACAAATTCCATGCAAAGCATCTTGTTGTAATAGGGGCAGGTTTCAGGCCCGAACATCACGCAATATCACCATGATACAGCTATATCACATAATATACAGCATTTATTGCATGATATATGCTGTTTAATGCACGTTATAGCACTATCCCAACTTCATAAATCTCCCTATTAGTCAATACTCTGCAAAGGCCACCAGGATGTTTGAAATGGAATGTATTTAAATTACAATTGTGCAAGAAATTGTGACTTTTAGGTTTTTTTCAGGAAAACTTTCACAATATGCCCTCTGTTCATAACTATAAAATATTTAAATGCTCCTTAACTTAACTGGCAACTTTGATGGCTGCGAAGATGGATTGAAAATTTACTCCTAGCAATCTTGCTGTAATTAATTAATCCGTGAAGATAACCCATCAGCAGTCCATGACTGGATAACCGATGTATCCACAGGGGGTGCTAAACTACTGGTATCCCATGGACTGTAAAAGGAGCACTCCTAACAAGGGGTATATCATAACCAAAGATCTGTGTGAAAAACCACCAAATGTAATCACGGTTCCATGCTGGCACTTAATGTCCACCAATATTTTTAATTTTTTAGAATACTTTATGTTGCAATTTAAAAGTTATCTCATGTCAAAATGAAGGGAGATGCAAAAAACAGAAGGCTCAACAATTTCTTTATATTGTTCCTGTTCAGCTTTCTATTTTTATATCTCCTTTCATTTTCTTGAATTTTATCTTGACAGTGGGGGGTGATTTTAATTGCCTGTTAAACACTCAGTTGGATAGATTGGGCTAAGTGTCACACAGGGTTTTAGAGAGTAAGAGAGCAAGTGAATTAATTGTTAATTTTTCCTTAATTGATATTTAGAAGGCTGTCTCTGGCAGCTATTGATTTAATGAATATACAACACATATTCTCACTTTGAATACTTCTTGCTCAAATCAAATCTCCATTCATAAATCAATCAATGTGCTATTGATCCAATAGCCTGGTCTGACATTTAACTAGGTTCAGAACCGATGTTAAATCCCGGGTGTTGAATGAGGATTCTTTTTGTGCCGAAATACAAAGAACCATATCTGATTGTGTGAATTTAAATGATGGTACACAGGTTAGTGTTCAAACCTATTGGGACAAAACAATTGAAATTAGTTCCAGATATTAGTGCATAACTGTGAAAAAAAAGTTCTCTACAAGAAAAATTGATGTTATTTGAATATCAAAATAAGAGAATCCTTCCCTATAAGTAACTCATAGCATTCTTCCCATGTGAGGGCAAATTAATTCTATGTTAACCAGGCATATAAAACTGAGAAAGAGTGGGCAAACATATTTTGAGAAAACGGGTAAAGAAGATAAGGTCCAGGCAATGCAGTTATATAGGAAGACAAGTACAAAATGGTTTTTTTTTTAAATGAATGGGTAAAATGCAATGAATGAGTCAAATGTTTTTCATTTATGGACCCCCGAAACAAATGGAGGGTGCCCATGGATTTAAATGAAAATTATTTTCTCATTCGTTTATGTTTCTCATTCAAGTCTAAGTCTGAATTGTGAACACTGAATAAACAAACAAGTGCAGGTAACTATAGCAACCAACTTTTGCCTGTATGACATCACATCTTTCTGAGAGCCAAGGCAGCACAAGTTGGCAAGGGCACCAGATGGAGGACAAATCACAGAGAAGCAGCTTTTTAACTAACCTATAGCTGTCTTCTGGATTATGTGATGCTGATGTCCTCTCACTGAAAGGTCTGAACATTTATTTTATTTATATATTTGATTTTACAATTTCTTATATTTTGAAAACTCCATTATGCTGAATGAGGTTAACAATAAATACATTCACAATTCATAAACACAAAGATTTAAAAAGTTTAAAAGAGCTGCTCATGTAAAAAGGCCTATATATGCAAGCATATGGGCCGAATGCGAGGAGCTCTTATTTTAAAACTGGAAAATTAAGTGCGTATATGCGTCTGCATGTACAACACAGTGCTTGAAAAAAAAGGAGCAGATTTAGGGCAAGTTAGGAGCATTCTGTGGCAGGGCCAACATTTATGCGTATAAATCCTGATTTTAAATCTGGCAATGCATAGCACATAGGGCTGTTACCTGTGCTAATTTACTTCTGCTCTTCATCAGGTTTGAGTCTGAAAAAAACTGGTTATAGCCAAAAACTGACTGGATGAGGAGTCTGGGTAAATCTGGGGGAATGCAAGCTGCAGAACCAGAGTAGTCTTGATTACCTAGAGATAGACTGGGTAAACTGGTGGACTAAGGGGGTCATTTTCCAAGGAGTTACTGCAGGAGATAATTCCGCAAATCGCGCTAACAGCCGTTAACGCGATTTGCAAATGCAAATTTTTAATTTTGTATTCAGGGGGCGGAGTATATTTAAAGTAGGAAAAAGTTATCGTGTGCCGCAGTCAATAGCTACACCTCTTTCATTTGCGGTACGTTGTGCGCTAGAGGCTGGTAAAGGTTTATCGTGGTTCACGATGTTTCCAGACAGCCTGTTTCGGTATGCTGAGAGAGAGAGAGAGAGAGAGAGAGAGAGAGAGAGAGAGAGAGAGAGAGAGAGAGAGAGAGAGACTTGCTATAGTGCCTGTTCCCTAGACAGGTATTTGTATCCCTATGGGAGGCCCACCTAGTAACTCGAGGTGTATATTCTTGACTGCGGGCAGGCTGGAGATGAAACGATAACAGCCTTTTCGTACTAAGAGCTGGCACACTTGCTGAAGCACACATTGTGGAATTTCGCATGCCTTTGCGTGAACATAAGAACATAAGAAAATGCCATACTGGGTCAGACCAAGGGTCCCAGCATCCTGTTTCCAACAGTGGCCAATCCAGGCCATAAGAACCTGGCAAGTACCCAAAAACTAAGTCTATTCCATGTAACCATTGCTAATGGCAGTGGCTATTCTCTAAGTGAACTTAATAGCAGGTAATGGACTTCTCCTCCAAGAACTTATCCAATCCTTTTTTAAACACAGCTATACTAACTGCACGAACCACATTCTCTGGCAACAAATTCCAGAGTTTAATTGTGCGTTGAGTAAAAAAGAAATGGAATTGTTTTCTAAACAGGGCTTATGATGATGTGGGGACTGGTGAGGAGTACATTTCTAAATGTTATAAATTATTAATCAGTAAATCTAGTCCAATTAAATTTGTATATACAAATAAGTGGGGCTCTGAGTTAGGATTTAACGTTTATTTATTTCTCACAGGACAAGCAGGATGGTAGTCCTCACATATGGGTGACATCATCAGGATGGAGCCCAATCATGGAAAACTTCTGTCAAAGTTTCCAGAACTTTGACTGCCCCTACTGGGCATGCCCAGCATGGCACTAACCCTGCAGCCAGCAGGGGTCCCCCGTCAGTCTTCTTTTTTCCGCGCAGCAGTAGCCTCGCGGTTTAGGAGCTCTGAAGAGATTCCTGACAGGAATTTTCCTCACGGAATTATCTACAGTTAAATTGCCCCACAGGGGTCCCTCCTCTAACTTTTCTCTGGCCGCAGTACTCCGGTAAGTTTTTTGACCGTTTTCCGTCGATTACCGTCGAGTTTGGCCCTTGACCGTACCGCGGCTCGATTTTTTCTATGGCCATGGCGTCAGGGTTCCATCGGTGCCCGGACTGTACTCGCACCATGTCTATCACAGACCCCCATGGAGTCTGTGTAATGTGTTTAGGCCATGAGCATGATGTCCTGGCTTGCACCAAATGTGCCCTCATGACACCTAAAGGTCGCAAGGCCAGAATGGAGAAGATGGAACTCCTCTTCCGTGCTCAGATCCCGACGCCGTCCATCGCATCGACGTCTTCGGAACCGGCACCATCGACTTCGCGCCAGCATCATCCACCGTCCGGTGACCGACTGCCATTGATGTCTTCACGGCCATAGACGCCCACTACTCCCCCTCAGGATTGAGGGGATCGCAGGGAGAAACATCGCCATCAACATCGTAAGACTCGGACCGTCGAGGGAGCGAAATCATCGACCTCGCCACCGTCGAAGCCCCGTCCAGGAAAGGCACCGACCCTTCCTGCGACCGGGTCATCGAGGCTACCCTCACCCGATCGGGATTTGGGAGTCGCGATTCCGCCTGTAAAGGTGGTCCCTCCGACTGTGCCTCTGCCTCCCTCTTCTGTTCCGGAGCCAGGGCTGCTTGCTCCAGGTCTCAGAGAAGAACTGGACCGGCTGGTTCAGGAGGCCATCAACAAGTCGATGCAACGTCTCCAGGTTCCTCCGGCACCGACACCGGCACCGACTGTGGAACTAGTCATCGACCCGATTCCGGCAGCGCTGGCACCGCTGCTATCACGGATGGAGGCGCTGATGGCCGCCCTTCCACCAATGGATCCCGGGTCTCCGATGGCTCCGGTGCCCTCCCCGTTGACAGCTTCATCAGGAGGAGAAACACCATTCCGCATTCCTCCATCGGGGGTTTTGCCTCAGCCATTGATGCCAATTCGTCCCTCGCCACCGATTCATCCATTGGTGCCGATACGTCCATCGGCACCATCGATGCCTTCGATGCCAGCACCGATGCCTTCCATGCCATCATCGGTGCCCCCTGGGATTCCTTCAATTTTCTCGGAGCCTCGCCCGGGGCCTTCAGGTATCCAACCCCCTTCTCGTCCTACAGGTTAGTCTGCTGGCCCTTATGACACTTGGGGTGATGATTCTTCAAGAGACACCGATGACTTACCTTCACCACCTTCTCCCACTGAAAGTAGGAAGCGTTCTCCTCCAGAGGTCCTCTCTTTCATAAATTTTGTGAAGGAAATGTCTGAGTTGGTTCCCTTTCAACTGCAGACTGAATGGGTTGACAGGCACCAGATGATGGAGTTACTCCAATTCCTGGATGCCCTCAAAGTGGTCATCTCTATCCCCATTCACCAAGCTCTTCTTGATCTCCTCAAAAAGAACTGGGAAAATCCTGGTTCAATTGCTCCAGTACACAGAAAGGCTGACACTACTTACTTAGTACAATCAGCCCCAGGTTTTCAAAAATCCCAGCTCGACTACCACTCAGTTGTGGTAGAGTCGGCTCAAAAGAGGGCAAAAAGGTCGAAACCTCACTCATCTACCTCACCTGCTAAGGAACAAAGGTTCCTAGACAACATTGGTCAACGAGTGTTCCAAGGGGCCATGCTCATCTCCAGAATTGCTGCTTACCAGCTTTGTATGACCCAATATAATAGGGTCATCTTCAATCAGATTGAGTCCCTCCCTGAACAATTCCAAGACCAGCTACAAACCCTTGTCAGCAAAGGATTTGAAGCGGGAAAACATGAGATTCGAACATCTTATGATAGATTCGACGCCTGTACCAGAGTGTCTGCAGCTGCCATTTCGGCAAGACGGTGGGCCTGGCTCAAATCTTCTGACCTTCGCCCAGAAGTGCAAGACCGGCTGTCTAACCTACCATGTGTAAGAGATAATCTGTTTGGTGAACAGATCCAACGAATGGTGGCTGAATTAAAAGACCATCATGAGACCCTTAAACAGCTCTCATCGATGCCTTCAGACTTCTCCTTAAGACAGTCCTTCAGGAAGGACTCTAAGAAGTCGTTCTACCATCCAAGGAAGGCCTATCCACCACCAGCAAGGTCCCGTACCACGAGACCTTATCAAAAGCCTCAGCCTCGCCAAGCCTGAAAGCAAAAACCACAAGCAGCTCCCCAGCCAGGACCTGCTTCAAGTTTTTGACTTCTGCTTGGAGAGCAGCAGTCAGAGTCCTCTGCCAAGCATACCAGTAGGAGGTCGATTGTGCCACTTTCACAACATGTGGCAGTCAGTCACAACCGACCAATGGGTACTGGCAATCATTGCTCAGTGTTACCACCTGAACTTTCTCGCCCTGCCACCGGACTCCCCACCTCTGTGGACATGGGGAACGTCCGACCATTCCATTCTTCTGGATCAAGAGGTCTCCCTCCTTCTCCAATCAAGAGCAATAGAACCTGTTCCACACTCGCAGCAAGGCCTAGGGTTCTATTCCTGGTACTTTCTGATCCCCAAAAAATCGGCAGGAGTTCGTCCAATTCTGGACCTACGTGCTCTCAACAAGTACCTCCAGCAGGAAAAGTTCAAGAAGCTAACCTTGGGATCGCTTCTACCTCTTCTACAAAGAGGAGACTGGCTCTGCTCTCTGGACCTCCAGGACGCATACACGCATATTGCGATAATTCCAACTCATCGCAAGTACCTGAGGTTTTTAGTAGGCCCCAAGCACTATCAATACTGAGTGCTCCTGTTCGACCTAGCGTCTACACCATGAGTCATTACCAAATGTCTCGTAGTTGTCGCAGCTTTCCTCAGGAAAGAAGGTGTTCACGTCTACCCCTATCTAGACGACTGGTTAATCAGGGCTCCAACCCAGCAAGCTGCTCGGTCGTCCCTAGATTTGACTCTACACACTCTAATTTCACTAGGATTTCTCGTCAATTACAGAAAATCCTTTTTAGTCCCATCTCAAATCTTGTCATTCATTGGGGCAGACTTGGACCCCTTGCAGGCAAAAGCCTTTCTGCCGCAATAACGAGCACTGATACTCGTGTCTCTAGCTTACCAGTTGCAGTCTCAGCATACAGCAACATCTCGCCAATTCCTCGTCCTTCTGGGACACATGGGGTCCTCAGTCCATGTTATTCCAATTGTCTGCCTGGCCATGAGACTCATGCATTGGACTCTGAGATCACAATGGATTCAAGCTGTTCAGCTTCTGTCGACCATTGTCCACATCACCAACCCTGTCTCTGGCCTGGTGGAAAGATCAGTTCAATCTCCTCTGGGGACTACCCTTTCAATTACCAGATGCTCAAGTCATTCTCACCACCAACGCTTCCAACCTCGGGTGGGGAGCCCACGTGGACGATCTACAGACACAAGGGTTTTGGTCTCCAGAGGAAGCCAAACATCAAATAAATTTTCTGGAGCTTCGAGCAATATGATATGCTCTCAGGGCTTTTCAGGATCACCTATCAAATCAGGTCATCCTGATTCAGACGGACAACCAGGTGGCCATGTGGTACATCAACAAGCAAGGAGGCAGAGGCTCCTTCCTTCTGTGTCAGGAAGCTGCGCAGATTTTGGCGTAAGCTCTCTCCCACTCGATGTACCTCAAGGCCACCTACTTGCCGGGAGTGGACAATGTGCTGGCAGACAAGCTAAGTCGTGTCTTCCAACCGCATGAGTGGTCTCTCAACCCCTCGGTAGCGGCCTCAATCTTCCAACAATGGGGATATCCTCAGACAGATCTCTTTGCGTCCCCTCAGAACCACAAAGTGGACAACTACTGCTCCCTCATTCGGAGCGAGCACTGCCAGCCCAGAGATGCATTTTCCCTCTTGTGGGCAACCAGTCTGCTCTATGCATTCCCTCCACTTCCTCTTCTCTCAAAGACCCTCGTGAAGCTACATCAGGACAAGGGAACCATGATCCTGATAGCACCTCACTGGCCACGCCAAGTGTGGTTTCCCATACTCCAGGATCTCTCCATCTGCAGTCACATTCCCTTGGGAAAGGACCCGCTCCTGATAACTCAGAATGACGGGTGCCTACGCCACCCCAATCTTCAGGCCTTGTCTCTGATGGCATGGATGTTGAAAGGTTAATCCTTCAACCACTTAACCTTCAGACCCAGTTTCCCGTGTCTTGATTGCTTCACGGAAGCCTTCCAAGAGAAAATCTTATTCCTATAAATGGAAAAGGTACACCTCATGGTGCACCTCTCAGTCCCTTGATCCTTTTCCTGTCCAATCCCAAGGTTTTTGGACTATCTCTGGCATTTGTCAGAGTCAGGTCTTAAGACATCTTCCATCAGAATGCATGTCAGTGCGGTAGCCGCCTTCCATAAAGGTGTCGGATGTCACTATTTCGGTACAACCCCTTGTAATACGCTTTTTGAAGGGCTTGCTCCACATCAAGCCACCTTTATGTCCTCTGGCCCCTTCTTGGGACCTTAATCTGGTTCTCGGTCGGCTCATGAAACCACCATTCGAGCCTCTTCACTCCTGTGAACTAAAACATCTCACATGGAAAGTGATTTTCCTTTTGGCTATCACTTCAGCTCGCAGGGTTAGTGAGTTACAGGCCCTAGTTACTAGAGATGTGAATCATTTTTTGATGATTTAAAATATCGTCCGATATATTTTAAATCGTCAAAAATCAATAGGAATTCCCCCGATTTATCGTCAAAAATCGTAAATCGGGGGAAGGGGGAAGGGGGAGGGGAAGGTGGAGGGCGGGAAAACCAGCACACTAAAACAACCCTAAAACCCACCCCGACCCTTTAAAATAAATCTCCTATCCTCCCGAACCCCCCCAAAATGCCTTAAATTACCTGGGGTCCAGTGGGGGGTCCTGGTGTGATCTTTTACTCTCGGGCCTCCGGTGCATTGTAGAAATGGCGCGGCGCTACCTTTGCCCTGTCATATGACAGGGCAAAGGTAGCGCCGGCGCCATTTTGTTTTTTGTCCCCCGACATCAGGAGTGTAGGAGATCGCTCCCGGACCCCTGCTGGACTCCCAGGGACTTTTAGCCAGCTTGGGGGGGCCTCCTGACCCCCACAAGACTTGCCAAAAGTCCAGCGGGGGACCGGGAGTGACCTCCTATGCTCCTGACGTCATTTTGTAAGGCAAAACAATTCGAGTGCAGGAGGTCGCTCCCGGACCCCCGCTGGACTTTTGGCAAGTCTTGTGGGGGTCAGGAGGCCCCCCCAAGCTGGCCAAAAGTCCCTGGGGGTCCAGCGGGGGTCCGGGAGCGATCTCCTACGCTCCTTACGTCGGGGGACAAAAAACAAAATGGCGCCGGCGCTACCTTTGCCCTGTCATATGACAGGGCAAAGGTAGCTCCGGTGCCATTTCTACAATGCACCAGAGGCCCGAGAGTAAAAGATCACACCGGGACCCTTCCTCTGGACCCCAGGTAATTTAAGGCATTTTGGGGGGGTTCGGGAGGGTGGGGGATTTATTTTAAAGGGTCGGGGTGGGTTTTAGGGATGTTTTAGTGCCCTCCCCCGATTTACGATTTACACGATAATTAAAAAAAGAAAACCGCAACGATCCGATTCCCTCTCCCCCCCAGCCGAAATCGATCGTTAAGACGATCGATCACACGATTCACATCTCTACTAGTTACCTATCCACCTTACACTAAACTCCTGTAGGACCGGGCAGTACTCCGCACTCACCCTAATTTTTACCTAAGGTAGTTTTGGAGTTTCACATTAATCAATCCATCATACTGCCTACCTTCTTTCCCAGGCCCCATTCCAATCCAGGAGAAGAGGCTCTGCATACCCATGACTGTAAAAGGGCTCTAGCTTTCTACCTAGACCGTACAGCTGCCCACAGAAAGAGCACTCAGTTGTTTGTCTCTTTCCATCCCAACAAATTAGGGCAACCTGTGGGTAAGCAGACTCTCTCCTCCTGGTTGGCGGACTGCTTATCTTTTTGCTATAAGCAAGCAGGCATTCCTTTTCAGGATCGTGTTAAAGCACACTCTGTGAGGGCCATGGCAACTTCAGTAGCACACCTACGATTGGTACCGCTTCCTGACATTTGCAGGGCTGCCACCTGGAGTTCTCTCCACACTTTCGCAGCCTACTATTGCTTGGACAAAGCTGGAAGACAAGATTCCATCTTCGGCCAGTCTGTCCTGCGTAACCTATTTCCAACGTGACGTACCTACACCCTTCCGCCTGCCCAGTGGGGTTCAGGATGCCCTCTACCAAATTCCACCCCAGTTGTTGTGCCTGTTGCACGTCGTTGGGTACATTTGGTGCATGTTCGGACATCCTCAGCTCGGTACTCACCCATATGTGAGGACTGTCATCCTGCTTGTCCTGTGAGAAAGCAAATGTTGCTTACCTGTAACAGGTGTTCTCACAGGACAGCAGGATGTTAGTCCTCATGAAACCTGCCCGCCGCCCCGTGGTGTTGGGTTCATAACGTTTTGTTATTTTATTTTTCGGCACTGCCTGTAGCTTTCAAATAAGACTGAAGGGGGACCCCTGGCTGGCTGCAGGGTTAGTGCCATGCTGGGCATGCCCAGTAGGGGCCAGTCAAAGTTCTGGAAACTTTGACAGAAGTTTTCCGTGATTGGGCTCCATCCTGATGTCACCCATATGTGAGGACTAACATCCTGCTGTCCTGTGAGAACACCTGTTACAGGTAAGCAACATTTGCTAAACATTTGCGGTTCCACCTCCTCCCAAAGTTGATTTCAAGGCAGATTACAATACATTTAAAAGAACAGAGGCCTTGGAACAACTTACAGACAAATCAGAATTTGCAATCAATGAAGCATTGGGATCCGGCCTAGGAAATCCCATTTGTGAATAGCTTCAAGACCCAGTTGTGCCCCTGCTGTGTATAACACAGTCCTTCGAGGAGGGCTCAGGAAACTGGGTCGACGATGTGGATCTTAGGTAGGGACCTGGCTGAAAAGCCATGCCTTAAGCTTTTCTCCCGCATGGCTCCAGGTGCAGGGTTAGTGGCGACTTTGCTCCAGATGTTTTGGTGTGTAACAGCTGAAAGCATGGATGGAGAAATGCAGGGAAAATGTTGATATGTGGTTATGCACTCCACACCTAGATATCTAGAGCAAGGTTTTATATCAATCCTGTCTCAATAAGATATTTTATTTATTATTATATACCAACATTCAATCTGAGATATCACATTGGTTTACATTCAGGTACTGTAGGTATTTCCCTATCCCTGGAGGGCTTACAATCTAAGTTTTGTACCTGAGGCAATGGAGGGTAAAGTGACTAAGAGTATTATTTCATTTGCTGCTCTTCTTATTTTAGAGCCCCTGCTTCAATGCAAGGTGTTTATACAGCCTCACAAAAATACCCTAGCAGAAGGAAGGGGTGGGAATTGGTATTTTGACTTCTAGCCAGATTTCTTTTGCAGTTGAAAAGCCTTTGTATATGAGGTTTGTCAACAGGAGAAGCTTAAAGCTTCTCCTGTTGACCAGCTGCCAGAGAATTCTTATTTTCTAAACCAAGCGAAAAGTCATGACCCGTTTAATACATTTGCAACTGCAGACGGTTGATCAAAACAGGAGTGAACTGAAAGCTGCTAATGGCGCATTGAATTTTATTTTGTAAAATCTCCGGCCCTTGAAAAAAAAAAAAAAAAAGTTCAAAGCATGAATCATGTGGTTCAGGATTGTACAATGGCTAAGAGAAGCTGAATGTGGCTGCATCCAGATGAGCAAGGACTTTCAAGAAAACAATTTGTCATTTCATGAATAGTTTTTAAGGATAGTCCACAAAACAGGCAAATTACTGTTAATGTTCTCCATAGACTTTAATAGGATTTTTTTTGTTGGCTAAAAAAAAAAAAAAATGGTAGTGAATACAGCAAAGAAGGAATTTTGCCATTTTTTTCAACTACTTCTTAAAAAAGAAAATTCCCATTACATTTCATATCAAAAGCAAACCTTTTTTTTTTTTTGGCAACATTTTTTTCACAAAGGAAAAAATCCTAGAGGTCAACACTCAAAGGGGTTTGTTCAGGTTACTTTTTGGTTATCTGGACAGAAACCTTTTAATTGAACATTTCCGCCCTCTCATTGGCAGCATTTTACCCGGGTAATGTTTTACCGAGGAGGAAAGAGGGCAGATAATGGGAGGGGCCATGTCAAGGGTAGTGGGGCAATATTGAGCATTACCGGGCCAAACTTACCTGGGAGATCTGCTCAGAAAAATCACTGGCCTAAGGCTACCCGGGTGAGTTTAGGCAAGTCTATTCAGTGGCCGCCTCGGCTTGGTGAGTCCTGCAGGATTTCCTGCCTAAAGTTACCCGGGTACTTTACACGCCCCGGGTTGCTGAATATGGATCTCCCAGTTTTATACTGTTTTTGTTCTTACTCTAAATACCTTTGCACACTTCTGCCTTTCAGCTGCGATGGATTTTCCTTTTACCCTTTCCAGCATTTTAAGATTATGTTTCTGGGGAAAGAAAAATCAGTAAAAAATAGTCCCCAAAAAAACTTAATTGGAATCTTACAAAAGAGCAATTTTTTTCATCACAGATAAGGCATTTGCAGCTGCAGAAGGCAACAGGGAGCCAGAGCAGCAGCCTGCCAGTTAATGTCACAGTCACAAGGTGGGCTGCGGTCCCTAAGGCCGCTGAAGAACAGACACAATTCCTACCCCATTAGGGTTGCCAACTTTTAACCATCAAATTTCTGAACATTTGGACATGCTGTTTAATATTGTTGGTGATAGAGCTTACGCACATTTGACATATTGACACACTTCACCATTAGAAAAACACCGAAATATAGAATAGCAGATAAGGGGTGGGTGATATCAAGGTGGCCACCACTGCCTGACACTCTGCTGAAATACTTTTTCTTTCTTTATAGTTTCCTCTATTTTACCTCTTTTTGATTCCATCTGGCTCCAATGGCTTTTGGTTTAGCCTCGGTACAAGCTCTAATGGATCAGCATATTCAGCGTCAGACAGGAGAAGCCCACTTGAGGGCAGAGGACCTCTTCTTGTTCTGGGGCCTCTCTGAGTCCGGGTGCTAGTCTACCACCTCTTCAGCTGACGAGTCCTCTATGCAGCGGGTCTCTGCTGGCTCAAGTGGTTGCTGCTGCTGTTAGATGGACTTCTACAATTCCTGTGGAGGCTGTTGGGACGAGTGAGCAGAGGTCCCCAGATGTTACTCCTGCTTGTCATCAGCTGGAGTTTGTGCATCCACGGAAAAGGATGGAGCCCCAAGTAGTAGTTGTGTGGAATGAGGGGGGATGCAGACTGCTTTCCATACAAACAGGAATCTTGGCACTTTTAAGAGGAACACCTACTGTCTCCTGATCCCTTAGTCATGCCGGAATTTCATGCTACTGCTGGTTTCTTCAGTTCGGTGAAGGTCCTGAGCCAGTTGGAGACCTTGTAGAACCTGGGAATATTTCATTAGTCGATGTCTGGAGGGTGGTCACACGATTGGAAAAGACTTTGATGCTTTCTCTCTCTCAGCTTTGTAATTTCATAGAAACATAGAAATGACGGCAGAAAAAGACCAATCGGCCCATCCAGTCTGCCCAGCAAGCTCCCACATTTATTTTCCCACACTTATCTGTTTCACCGACCTCCAAGTTCAGGGCCCTTGTTGGTAACTGTTTGATTCAAATTTCCTGCCACCCCCTGCCGTTGATGCAGAGAGTAATGTTGGAGTTGCATCAAAGGTGAGCATAAGGCTTAATGGTTAAGGAGAGGTAATGGTTCACTGAAGAGGTAATGTCTAAGTTGGGAGAACATGAGAACTGCGTAACTAAAGTTGAAGATACAGTGTCCTCTTTAGGATCCCAGTTGACCTCCCTGCAAGCTACAGGAGTGGCTAATATAAAAACAGCTGAGTATTTCATAATCAGTTGGAGTCCTTGGAAAATACCCCGTGTGTGAGGAATTTACATTTTTAAAATGTTCCTCTGACAAGACTGTTGTCAGCCCAGGAGCTGTTTAAGAAGTATCTATGGGAGGTTTTCAGTGTTTCAGAGATGAAGGAAATTGCCTTGTCTAACATTTACTATATTCCTAAATTTGGGAAGGATGTGAATGAGCTGGAAGGTTGACTCGATACTTTTACCAGAAAGCTCTGAGCTGTCTGCTTTTTTGGGTTCATTTATTGATGATATCCTAACAAGGGCTACTTTATTGGTCTCTTTTTATTCTGAAGAAGACAAGGAATATTTAAAAAATAAGGATTTTCTTTTCTTTCTTTTTTTTTTTTTGTGGACCGAAAATTCAAGTTTTTCTAGATATTTCTCTGTCAACTCCACTACAGAGGAAACAGTTCCTTTAGTTGAGACCAAAGCTCACTTTTTTACTTACCATAACTTTTCCTGTAAATGTTTGATTACCTATCAGAAGAAACATTTGGAAGCTTTTCTTGGAGATAAGAATGGCTGAAGTGATTATTGCCCTGTAATTGTGATCATTGGTTGTATGTTGTGAGGTGATTTTAGGTGGAAGGCTGAAATGGTTTTGGCTTGTCTTATACTTAATCATTTTCATGTTTTTTTTCCCTTCTTTTTCTCTTCCGTTAGTTCTTCTATGTGGGAATTAGATATAGAGTGTTTTTCTTGTTTTTGTATATTTTTTTGTGGTTATATGTTCTTTGTGAATTCATGTTTGCCTAGTGCTGATTCATTTTAGGGCAAATTTTTAAAGGGCCGTGCGCTTAAAAATTGGGACTTATGTGTGTGGCTGGGCCCTGCATGCGCACCTGGACACACCGCGTGCGCGCCTTTTAAAATCTACCCCTTTGTGTGATGATTTAAATACCAATAAAAATGAAGTTAAACAAAAGAAAGAACAGCAGATAAGCAGCCGTCTAGTCGGTCCAGTTTACTTCCTGCTACAGTGCCATAGACCCCGGTTGATAGAAACAGAAACATAGAAATGACGGCAGAAGAAGACCAAACGGCCCATCCAGTCTGCCCAGCAAGCTATGTACTTTTTTTTTTTTTCTTCTCTCTCATACTTGTTACACTTGGCTTCTAGTACTCTCTAGTTCTAGTTCCCCTCCACCCCACTATCAATGTAGAGAACAGCGCTGGAACTGCATCCAAGTGAATATCCAGCTCAATTAGGGGTAGTAACCGCTGAAATAAGCAGGCCACACCCCTGCCCCTGTCCACCCAGACTATGCAATCCACATACAGATCCTCCCTTCCTCATTCCCCCTGCCGTTGAAGCAGAGAGCTATGCGTTGAACGAGAAGTATTAGACTTTCTCCCCTGCCGTTGAAGCAGAGATCTACGCTGGACATGCATTGAAAGTAAAGTATCTGCCCAGCTACACCTCGCTTCCCTGTGAATATAAATTTTTTTTTTCTTCCACATTACCTCTTGCCATTGAAGCCCAGAGCAATGATGGAGTCTCAATCGTGTGTATGTACACTGAGCAAGGGTATTATCTTCAGGTAGTAGCCCCCATTACCGCGAGCCACATACAACAAATATTGAACAAGCCTAATAATTGGCAATACCTATACCCTATGACCTCACCAGTAATTTTACATACTCTTGCCCACCCCTGTTTTGTTTTGTTTTTTGAGATGGCAGCCCTCTATCCTTCTGCTCCATGAAGGTGGAACACCAACCACTGGCATCCCGCTCCGTGAATGCCACTCCAGCCTTCCGCTCCATGATCTCTGACTTACCCCTCACTTCATTGCAATTCATGAGCCTCTGTACTTGATTCTCTGTATTGTTTTTGCATTATGTCCTTTCCACTGGGAGGTCCTTCCAAGTATCCACCACCCTTTCTGTGAAGAAAGTTTTTCTGGTGTTACTTCTGAGTCTGTCCCTTTGGCGTCTCAGAGGTGCACGTTAAGATTAGCACATGCGTTGAGTAAGTAGCCTGTACTCACATACTCCATATTTTACAAAAGTCCAAAATACAGTACAGGTGCATTTTCTTTTTTGGGTGCATATATGCACATGTAAAAAATGGGCACTCTAGGGGGTATTACATGGTAGGGCCAACATTTACACACATAAATTGCTATTTTTAAAGGCATGCATGTACATCGGCCAGCTTTCATACCTGCGAATTATCTGGTATAAGTGATATTAAACTTGTTTATTGTGTATTACTGACTGGGTGGGAGGTCTGGGTGAACTGGGGGGGCATTCAGGCTGAAGAAACAGGAAGGTCGCGATAACCTGGAGAAGGAAAGGGCAAACTAGTGGACCAATTGTTAAAACTGGTAGTTTTCTTGATGTGTGCATGTTTTAAAATATACCGACTTACACACATAGGGCCAGATTTTCAAAGGGTTACGTGCGTAAATCCTCAGGATTTACGCGCGTAACCACTCCTGCGCGCGCCGAACCTATTTTGCTTAGGGCTGGTGACGCGTGCAAGCCCTGGGACGCGCATTTGTCCTGGGGCTTTGTGAAAGGGGCGAGGAGAGGTCAGGGTGGGACTGAGGCCTCTGGCACAGCGGCTGTGCTGGGGGATCGCGCGCGGACACTCGGCTGGCGTGTGCAACCTACGCCTGCCCAGAGGCAGGCGCAACTTATTAAACAAAGGTGAGGGGGGGGGTTTAGGTAGGGCTGGGGGGGGGGCGGAAGGAAAGTTCTCTCCGAGGCCGCTCTGATTTTGGAGCGGCCTCGGAGGGAACGGGAAAGCCATCAGGGCTCCCCTAGGGCTCGGCGAGCGCAAGGTGCACAAGTGTGCACCCCCTTGCGCGCGCTGATCCCAGGTTTTATAACATGCGTGCGGCTGCGCGTGCATGTTATAAAATCGGGCGTGCCTCTTAAAGTCCGGCCCATAAATTGGGACTTATGCGAGTAAATCTTATTTTAGTTTCAATATACGTGCATATACTTATTAAATATGTAGTTTCACTGCATCGCATGCATTCGTAATAACCCTCCATATGTGCATATGTTGAGGGGTTAAGATACACGTATTTTATAAAACACGTATATATTGTGTGCACGGGTTATGAAATACTATGTTATAAGTACACACGGCATATACATGTGTATATGCTGCCGAATGCACTCGTTTGAAAGCTATCCTCTAATAGTGTAATATTCTCCAACTTAACCCTGAAAAAGGTTTGATTTTATCAGTCCTGGGGCCAAACAACTTTTCTGTAAATTAAATCATGGAGTGAAATCTAGGCAAGTGACACAAAATAAACGTGCCCATAGCTTAGCTCAGAGTGTACACTGTATTGTATGATGGCAAGGAAAGCTCAGATGCTAACCTGCGGTTGGAGCGATAAAACCAGGACATTTCCGAATATGTTAGCCCTTCTTTGTATTCAGTACATTATCTCAAATTTCAGCACAGTCCAGAAAAAATCAGGACAGTTGGCAACCCTGAACACCACTAGCATGGAAGGCTCTTTTAAAATGTGAAACACATATAGATGCTAACCTTTTTAGGCTTGTACAGCCTGGCTTCTTCCAGTCCTTTACTGGCTATTCTGGCTACATCAATGGGAATTTGTTGATGAAACATAAAACATAACATAAAACATAAAACATAACAGCAAATAAAGACAATTAGACCTATCCAGTTTGCCCATCCATACCTCCTGCTCACCTTTATATCTTCCCTTTCTTTCCTTTCCTTTCCTTCAGGAATTCAGAATTTAGATTTTCAAGTCTGTCCCCATATGCTTTATAATGAAGACCGTTGGCAATTTTAATAGCTGCCCTCTAGACCAGCTCTGTTTTCCATCCTTTGTGAAGGTGCGGTCTCCAGAACTGTGCACAGCATCCAAAGGAGGTTTCGCCAGAGACTTTCACAGAGGCAATGTCACCTCCTTTTTTCCTGCTGGCGGTCCCTCTCTCTCTGTGCAGCCATGCAGCCTTCTGACTTTTGCTGTCACATTATCTACCTGTTTGAACACTTTTAAGATCAAAAGATGTGATCACCATCCCCACCCCTGTAACAATAGCAGGCCTACTCTACACATAAGCCTGTTAAATTAATGGGCTTTGGGTTTTCATTTTGATAACTGCAAAAGAGATGATGTTTTCCCACATTCCTCTAGCTTACCAGCCCTTGAACCCTGAGCATCGGCTGGCATGACATCAGAATCTTAAGTTTGTTCCAATATACACTCTGAACTGATCTTGCTTAGATTAGAATGCATTTTTCTTCTTAAATCTTTTTGTTTTCTTCTTAATAGCAATTTCAGTGCTTCTAATTTTGGACATCTGGAATCACTGGGCTGTCATTGCAATAAAAAAAACAAACTGATCTAAAGGCCAATTTATATTTACTGTGCTTCACACACAGCTCACCCCACCACACACACACACACACACACAACCGCCAGCCCTCCACAACACAAACCCTCCAAACCCACACCCACCCCTCCAAATCCATGTTGCAAAGCACTCCTGATCTCACACTGCTGCATGCATTCCCTCCTTATTTTATGGATTGAAGGCAATATGGAGCAGAGCAGGAGGCAGGAAGTTACCCAGATAACCTCAGCTGTATTTATTCTGTAGGACTTATCAGTGAAAGACTGCTGATGAATATATCTGCTTAAAGGTACCCAGGAAAAATTACCCAGCAAACTCTGGGAATATGATTTGCATGACCAGATTTATCCTGTTATTTTCCCCTAGATAGTGCTGAAAATCAGTGTTACCCAAGTAGCATTGCCCCTGGAATATCCCATGCACTGCCTTTTTTTTTATCTGGGTGAGGTGGGAATTTCAAATCATGGGGTTTTTTTTTCTGGGTTACTTAAAGGTTACCCAAACAAATCGCTTTGAACATTGAACGTTTAGACTGGCCCAAAAGCTGGTTCCACCAATGTTTAGTTGTAGAGTGCTTCCAATATTGATTTGTTTTCAACCATTTCAGAATTGAATATTCCGATCTCTCCGTCTGTATGCACTGGTGATTCTGCACTGGCTGCACATGGCGTTTCCGAGGACGGGGAATCACGGAGGGGGGCCGCACAGCCACGGGACGGGAGCCAGCCCAGCAGCACGCGATGGTAAGCTAATCCTTGCATCTTCTTCAGTAGCACTTCATTATTTCTCTCTATCTACAAAGAGAAGCAGCATGCTTCACATTTCTAGCCAGCAGATTTGGAGAAGGCTGAACAGCTGTGAAGTCTGAAGCAGTGGTTTCACTATAGTCAAACACAGAACCTACCAGGGTGAGTTTTGCTGACAAGGGAGCGAATAATAAATAACTTAGGGAATTATTAGCTCCAGAACTATTTTGGTCACATGCACCGGGAGCAGACTCCATACCCCTCTATCCCTTGCTGAACATATCAGTAGCTCTATGCCCTGTGGACGAGATTTACGTGATTGGGACCAGCTGAAGGAGCACAAGTCTCTGACCACTAGCTTAGGAAATAATTTTTCTGTTGCCTAATGCATAATCCTTTATGCCAGTAACCACAGATCAGTTATTCAGCTTCCTAGCAAATACAGTGAGGCACAACAACCCATGATATTTGTAAAACAAATCCATCCTAGTTATGATGCTTGAGTAAATTTGCAAATGAACTCAGCACGGAAAAATAGCATATATGCATGTAAGTACCATGAATTCACGTAGATGATATTTTATAATTTATTCATACACTTTTACAGCTACTGACTTACACAAGTGAAATTAGAGTTATCTCTTATCTGCAGTTTCTGAGTGGGACGTCTGGGTGAACTGGTGGGAATTCAAGGTGAAGTGCTAGAAGGAGTAGGGAACTAGATTGGGTAAACTGGTGGAGATATTGGCAAACTGGTTGATTTCAAGTTCATGCGCAAGCATTATTTATTTGTTTATTTATTTACTTGGGCATTTTATATACCGTCATTCCAAAAGAAGATCACAATGGTTTACAAAAGCAGCATTCACATTATAGGTCAACACGACATCAACACATGTTAACTAGATTGTTAAAATAGTAATATCTGCCTCCGCGTATAAATCAGGGTTATTACATGTACATATTATATAGTTTTTCATGCCTAAGTTATACGCATATATATTTATAAAATAGAGAAAGCAAGCACTTTCTTCCATTGGAAATATTCGCCCATATTGAAATATATTTTAGAACTACTTGGTATTTTATAAACTGCAGTGGGAGCTGCAAGGTTCATAAAACACCAAGTTAAACCTCTGCGTGTCTGCTTACTTATGCGTACAAATGCAGTACCATGAATAGGTTTGAAAGGCTGTTAGTGTGCTTACTATGAATTGCTATACTGTCTAAAAATACATAAAGCACGTTAGCCTGAAAAATGTGCTGTTAATTATAAATGATTATAGCTTGTTAGCGGGATATAACTGTTTGCCAGCTCATCGCATGAATAATTTTAATTCAAGCAGTGTTTAAAAATATTCAGAAATAACCTACTTTCTTGTGCTGTAATCTAATATTACTTATCACTGTGCGATAGCATGGGATCCGTCTACTGTTTGGGATCCTGCCCAGGCACTTGTGACTCGGATTGACCACTGTCGGAAACAGGATGCTGGGCTTGATGGACCCTCGGTCTGACCCAGTTCTTATGTACTCGAAAGCCAATATTGTTTACTTTTCCTATAGTGTTTTGTAAGTTGGTCAAGAATATTTTAAATATCTCAGTGCTGAGACTTAACATTTTATATCGACCAGCCAAAAAGCAGAGATAGCTTCAGAAATTCATTTATTTCCCGGAAGAGAAAAAACGTACCCCAAAATAAACAAATGCTACAGATGTTTCCATCCCATCTCTTACTGGATTCGCAAACCAATTTGACAAATGGATATAAATCCATCAGTTTGTTGATTTGTTTTAGATTTTTTTTTCTAAGAGATAAGCCACTGTAGCAAGCTACTATAAACCAGGTTTCTGCCCCCACGAGATTATCATGTCTTGGAGCCTTACAATGTGGACTGAGCTGTGTCTGGATCTGAGTGATGTGTTACAGACTTGCCAAAAAGGGTTTTTCAACCCTGCAGAGTCTGAAAGCTGCTGTGGCCAAGGTGAAAGAATATAAAAATACATCAAAACCCCTGTGTGCTATTCTGTGAATGACAAATGTTCTACAAGAACCAGCATGCAGCACTCACAGTGTTAATAAGTTGGGAAAAGGGCTGTACTGTTTAGTCTGCCCAGAGAACAGCACTACATAGCCAGCAGAGGAGGAAGCCAAAGGAATGCTGGGAGATCATTTAAGGAAGAAAAGGCACAATTTGGCTGGCTCTGTCTGTGTGTGAGGGGCGGGAATGGCCAGGAGTTGTAGCCAGGAGCCAGGAAGATGTATCTGGAAGCTCTGCAATCAGTTCTTCTCCTGAAGAACTAATTATTAAGAGGGAGAGACAGAAGTCTGTGCTCTGAGGAAACAGAGAGACAGACATGCTTCTCAGCCGAGCTACATGTAAAATCCCAACAAGGGACAGAGGAGCCAGGAGCTACAAGTCTGAGAGACTTCCTTTCCTGAGATATCCAAGCCCAAGAGCACATGGTTGGATCACCCTCCAGAGAGACTGAATTAAGTAATCTAATGTATGCACAGAGAGTATCTTAGCAGAATAGGGTGAAGGCTTATTTCTTTGCCTTTTGTTACAAATTCATTATCTCATCTTAACTGCTTCAGCCTTTCAGCCGAATTCAAGCAATAACTCTTGCCACAGCCACACGAGAAAGGGCAGGGAAGGAGAATCTGATGGACTGTGGTTTTTCTGTAAGAGACTGAAACCAGACCCGCTTTTTATTTAGTACCAAGTAAACCATTTGGGGAAGCTCCCCGGGAGAGAGAGACCTTCCACACACTGCAGTGCTCATCTTTTTGGTTTGTCATCATCAAGAGGGACTCCCTCATTTTCTTGATTGTTTTTTTTCCTCACAATTTAGTTTTTTGGGACAGGGTGCACCCTTTACAAAATGGTGACATTGGAGAGGATCTGTTTCCCCTCCCCCTTTTTGAGGTAGATTTTAAAAGACTTGCGGGTGACAAAACAGGGAGATGTGCGCATGACTTGGCTGCACGCGGGCTGCGCGGAGTTTGAGAGGCCCCCGGCCACGCGCATATCTCCCAGTATGTGGATAAAAAAGGTTTGGCAAAAAGAGGCGGGACATGAGCATGGACTGGGCGGGGCATGGGCACGCTGGGACTGCACCATGAACTCAGTTATGCGCACTAGCACGCACTGGGATCCCACAACTGTGTAACTTGGCTTCTGCTATGGGCTGCGTACAAGTAGGTAAATAAAACCCCGCTGACTACTCTTTTTTTTTTTTTAAGGGTTGGGGTTAATAGGGTAAAAGTGAGGCAAGTTAGGTAGGGGGTTAGGAAGTCCTCTCTTTTACTGAGGAAGGAACTGGAAAACAGGCGTAATGCGTCGCCGTGCGCATCTACTAAAATCCCCCCACCTACGCGCTTGAGACGGCATTTGCGCACACATGCGAGCGTCAAAATAAAATCATGCTCACATTTATGCAAGGGGTAGCGGATTTTATAACATGCACCCAGAAATGCTCTTATGTTATAAAATAATCGGCATCCACGTGCATGCGCTGGCAAACATATGCACGTGTGCACGCGCGTTGCTTTAAAATTTACTGCTTTTGAGTACTCAGGGGTTGTTGCACTGGAGGTGGATCCTTGGCCTGGTGCAGGATTGGTACGGCCCTCAGGTCGGACCCAGAGAGCACCTGCCACCAGGAGGCGGAGCACACGAGGAGACAGAGGCTAGCTGGAGCTTCACCAATAACAGTCTGGTGTTTCCGCAGGTTGAGCCCTTAGGTACCTGGTCTGCCTGGACTTAGGTGGGTCTCAGATGGTTTCCCGGAGAGGTAGCAGAGAGGTGTGCCCACCACGAGAAAGGGTGCGCGGCTAACGCAGATAGGATGGACTAGACCCGAACTGGAAGCTCTGGAGACCTCAGGGAGGTCACAGTTCAGGAAGGTTCTCCGGGTGAGACAGGCAGCGGCTGCGGGTCTAGTCGGGTGGAAGCCGCAAGTGGATTCCCAGCAGGCTGGTCTGGTAGTCACGGTAGGCTAGAAGAGAGTGTCCGAGTGAAGCGCAAGGGTCAGAGCCAGAGTATCAGTCCAGAAGTGGTCAGCTAAAGCAGGGGTCAATACCAAGGTCAGTCCGAGCGTAGTCAAGGCAAGCGCGGGTCAGTTCCAGGCAGCAGACAGGAGAATGGTCAGGCAGGCAGAGGTCAGTTCCAGGCGGCAGGCAAAAGAATGGTCAGGCAGGCAGAAGTCAGTACCAGAGGTCAGTCCGAGGGGTACTACCTGGGAAGGACGCAGGAACACAGAGAGACTCAGGAACAGAAAGATGCTGGAATGTGAAGATGCTGGAACAAGGAATAGGCAAACAAATAACACCATGGTGTCGACCCGATTGCCAATGCAAGGTCCTGGGGGATAGGACCTCGCTTTTATACTAAAGTCAGGTGACATCATCGGGCTGCGCCGCGGAGCTGGTTCCCGCCCTTGGCCCTTTAAAGGACCGGGCGGTCCGCGTGCGCCTAGGGGCGGGCCTGGCGCTGGAGAGGATGCTGCGCCCCGGCGTGGAGCTAGGCTCGATGTAGAGGGCCTAGGAGACGCCTCTGTGAAATGCCTTGGACGGGCGGTGCTGGCAGCAGCAGTGGGAGAGGACGGCCCGGGATAATTTGCTCCTCCCCGATTAGCCCACTAGATATCCGACTATCAACTTAGCTGAATAAGTAGTTATCCGGCTGCGTGGTGACCGCTGATCACAGCCAGGTAATCAGTGACCACCACTTAGCCGGATAAGTCGCTACTTATCCGGCTAAGTAGCACTGAACATCGATCTCTTAATTTCTAAAGTCCAACTATGAGTTCTCACTCAACAGAAAGCCATCCAGAAGCTTCCAGTTGCCTGAAGAAGTTAATTCCACCATTTGGGATCCATGCAGGTGTCCTGCCTGAAAGATAGTATAGGTATCCATAAACTTATCCACCAAAGCATCCATCAAAAGTTTGAAACT
Source organism: Rhinatrema bivittatum (assembly GCF_901001135.1). NCBI lineage: Eukaryota > Metazoa > Chordata > Amphibia > Gymnophiona > Rhinatrematidae > Rhinatrema > Rhinatrema bivittatum. Next base: position 49,916,269 of record NC_042623.1, on the reverse strand, counting down.
ATTCTTGCATGTTTTCCAGCTTATTATCACAAAGTTACAGATACATTTTCAGTGCAGCGTCTTCCTCTGCCCCATCCCAGTCCAAAAACAGAAGGAGTTAGGCATTCAGAACAAGATCAGAAAGGAGGAAATAAATAAGGAAAGCATTAGTGAACAGAAGATTCAAAAGATTGTGAGAGATGCCGTCTTCCTCTTTGAATGCACTCAACTAAATTTTGGTTTATTTTTGTATGTGCTGGGAGCTCCTTTCAGTGTTCACCTTCTTTCATTTCCTGGGAACATGAGACTTGCACGTGATGATAGCTTTTACTTGTTATGCTGTCTGTTGGAAGGACTTGAAGGTTACCAAAATCCTCTGGACTTGTCAGTTGACACACAAGTGTCTCTCTTATCTCCTTGTTGTGATGAAACACGGAATTGCTACAGGATGGATTCTTGTGTTTGCTAGTGGTACATGAGCTAGGAAACAAAGTTAAATGAATTTTCCTCACCCTCTAAGGTTTGCAACAAAAACATCATGGATAGATTTGTATTTTTTTAATTTATTTGTATTTATTTGTTTAGAATCTTGTATTCCAGAACTTCCAAAAATTATGCCCTTTGCGGATTATAGAAAACATTCATAATCACACAGAAAACAAATAACAATAACACCCCTGCCCCTCACCCCGGTTCACTACAAAGGAGTGTGGGCCTAGCAGCTAGGTCAGGGCAGGGTAGAATAGAGTAGAGGAATGTACCATCTTTGTCATAGCACCCCCACTGGAGGCTGCTGCAATGGTTTATTCCTGCTTGCATATATGCAAGGGACTCCTAGTGTCTGTATATCTGTGTCTGTGTGGCTGTTATCTGTAGGAGCTGCGCTCATCAGTTTCTTTATGGTTGTAGAGTACAGGCCCAAAGCAGTAGCAGAGGAGTCTTAATTTTAAAGAGATTAATTCCAACTCATGTTTAGTGTTGGATAATTTATCTTTTTTTTTTTATTATTAGTTTGCTCATTGTGTGATTTTTGTTGGGAGGAAGTTTCACCCACCCTTCCTACGTGAGAGAGAAAGAGAGAGAGAAGAGTGAAGATTTGAGTTTTTTCCAAATCATCCAGGTGTCCCTGAGCTTGAGAGATTCTGCTACTAATCTTGCAATTGGTTGTGTAAAAGTGGATAACCAGTTGGTGTTATATCCGTGGACCATTGGGTTGGGGTGAGATTGGCTCTACCTGAAGGGTCCTCACCACCAGCAGGCGGACCCAGGCAAATCAGAGACCAGTCAGGAGCTTCACCTTTACCAGCCCATGTTCCCCTCGGGTTGATCTTCTGGGTGCTGGGTCCGGCAGGACTTAGGCGAAAGTCTCTGTTGAAGACTAAGGACATGGTCCAAGGGTAGGCTATGGTCAGAGGCAGGCAGTGTACAGCTGAGTCGAGAGGCCAGGCAAGGGTCAAAACCAGTTATCTGTCCAAGGGAGAGGAAGAAGGATGGATAGGGTGGAGGAAGGCTAGACAGGCAAGGCAGGAACAGGCTGGGCAGATGAAGGCATGAAGCAACACACACTACAATGTAGCTGGACCTGTTGCTGAGGCATCTGAAGGGCGTCCAGGCAGCTCTTAAATAGGACAAGTGAATGACGTCATCCAAGGGTGCTGTGGAGGTTTTCCCGCCGTAGGCCCTTTACATCCAGGAGCATTTGAGTGCATTCTAGAAGGGACCAGCAGCATCCTGCCATGCTGTTAGGAATGGTGGCATGCTGTCGTGTCTGTTGAGGAGGCCCAGCTGCATCAGGGCGAGTAGTGCAGTTCTCAGGGGTCTCCTGAAAGCCGCAAAATGCAACAGCTGGTACCTTATCCAAGAGAAGAGAGAAGGATAAGATCCACCACCCAGGTGCTCTTATAGAGCAAACAGCTGCAGAGGAACCCACAAGACATGAAAGAAAGCATTAAAGAATTCAAGATCAAGCAGTGGATCTCAGGTATTTCCGAGGAAACGTTTAAAGGGACAGGAGAACCCTTTCCAGTTTGCCCAGGTCATCTTCATAATCCATCCAAGAATACAGATGGGATCATGAGGGATAGATTAAGGGACTGCAGATTTACTATGTTCAGTTATATTATGGATATTATCTAAGAGACTTGTGCCGATTAGTTTATACTGAACCATCTCTTCAGTAAAGGTTTATGTTGGAATATCATCAAAGTGTGCAGCTTCTTTATTTGCATTGAGAAGAAGTTAAAACATGTAAGGCACATGGCCTTGGAGGTGTATCCTCCCATCCACCCCCCAATGAAGGACCTGCAGGATTTAGTCCTAGTCTTGAGTGGATGCCCTTATACCTGAAGAAGAGCCCAGGTTAGGATTAGAGTTATCACACAGTGAAGTCATTAGCAGTAGCAATCATAGGGGATATTGTTCCTGTTGTCTCTTTTTTTTTTATGACACTATAGTAGAAGATGCCAATCAAGTACACCCAGTTCTTGAAACCCAGTACACCCCAAGTACACCCAGTTCTTGAAGCTAAAGAACTGACTTTTCCACCAGGCATATCCAGACTAGATCAATGTACTTCATTTTCTCACCGCCAATCCATCCCCCTCCCCTGTCCCTCTTGACCCCTCTCCTCCTAGTCTCTACTCCTTTTCCATTCTTTCGTCGCCCTGCACAGATGTCACCACCACTGGAAGAACTGTTTGAGTACCTACTAGGTCTTTCGCCTAGTTACTATTATACGTTGCTTGTTATTTACTCCATAGTAGCGCTATGTTAAGCTAATTCTACCTCTCTTAGTTGTCCTGAATTCATCACCCTGTTTTTTGTAACTTTCTCCTATATCGCCCTTGTTTTGCTGTAAACCGGTACGATAAGATACTCGTCTTGAGTATCGGTATATTAAAAGATTTTAAATAAATAAATAAAGTTATTAAGTTATTACTTTAATATGTTACATCTCCAGTTCTCCTGCCTTTATAGCTTCCTTTAGTTGCTGCAACGCTGTTACATCATGTTGCTCTATGTTGTCCCCCCCCCCTTTCTCTGTTCATTGTACTTTCCATCTATTGTTTAATGTAAACCGATATGATGTGTCCACTAATATCGGTATAGAAAAGCTGTTAAATAAAAAAAAAAAAAAAAAAAAATTGAAACCAAATAGTGACAACCCCCCCAGGTGGCCACATTTTGTAACTACATTTTCATTGCAGTTGTTGAGAGTTAAGGGAAAATAGGAAATAAACAGTTTTCTGATGATGATGTGTCCATTTAGACCTCAACGTGGCAGAACCTGAACCATCTGATGGGCAAGTCTAATGTTCCGCTCTTTAGAAGTGATAGCGATCCTGGATTTTTTGCAGGTTATGACAAACAGAAAACCAGCCCAGGATTACCAAAAAAATATGTAGAAATGATTTTATAACGCAGTCCTGCAGGAGCAGAACATTGGCTTTCTACATTTCTGATCAGCCTGGTCCTTGTTTTAGTACCAGCCAGAATATTTATGGACTACAAGGGGCCCATTCTTTCCAGCTCTTTGTAGCCGTGATAGTTTAGATTTAGGTTACTTTGTCTGCTGGCAGCATCCGTTTCAATTTACATCTGAGCCTTGAAGCCATCCAGGAATAAGACATTCGAAATTAAAATGATTAAAGACTTTGAAAGAAACACAAAGAGGACTTAACGGAGACATTGATTTCCTCACCCATTATCAGGCACAGTCCTCCTGTAGCTGTAAATTCTGCTGCTTTTCTTTCTCTGTGTCCTCCCTCCCTCACCCCTCCGACCTTTTAAAATTTACAGCTCTTTACAGCTTTGACAACAAGCATCACCACACCACCACCATTGTAATTGGACCTGTACTTTACTTGCACGTTTGGGCAGCCTCATCCTTAGCTCATTCCGTGCCGACCTGATGAAGGGCGCACAGCTCTTCAAAAAAACCGGTCACAGATACATTAAGTTTAGTCCACTGAAAAAGTGAACAAGCAATGCTTTATTCACTTTGAATCTGAAGATGCGACTGATGTGGTCTTGATCAAAAGCTTGACCACGTCCTCATCTTCGGATGAGGCTTTATCTGCCATCATTTACCGTCTTGTTATGTTGCAACGTTAGTGCAGTAAAAGATATCACAACCTGCAGAGGATGCAGCCGTGCCACTATGGCTCTGAAGCGGTTACAGCAGGTTTTCTGTAGGACCGTGCTCCCCAAGTCAATTGTGGGAAAACTCATGTTTCTTCCTTTTTTAGGGCTGTCGTATGAGCACTTTCAATAGCTTTCAGCGCCAGCCTGCACCCTTTTGCAGCTATAAATCCACAGTTGCATTCCCTGGCATTAGTTTTAGATAATTCTGTTATCAAATAAAGTTGCATAGGCTCCTTATGGACATCCTAATATGTATTTAATTCCTGAGGAGATCCGAGGGTTTAAAGATTGGAAAAGCACCTCAGACTTAGCCACTTCTACCAAGTAAGTTGGGGTGTGTGCAGTGCTGGTTCTCATCAGGATCTCATGTGCATAGCCCACTGGCCACAGCGTTGGCAGGTGAAGTGTGATTAAAAGCAAAATTAGGGGATCCAGCCATAGCACAAAGCATTCACTCCTTTTTTGGGTAATGGTATGTTCTTTCATTTGAAATGAAGTGGAAAATTTCAGCAAAATTTCCCGTTTCATTTAATTTTGTTAGCAGGTTAGTATTAGGTTTGTGGTGCTATAAACGGATGAGTTGTCTTTTGTTCAGTGATTATCCTCTGGTGAATCTCTCAGTACTGTCCTTCTGAGGTAGAAAAGTCACTGTGCACTGCTCGTGCTGAAGACTGGTTCCTGTTTTCTAGGGCCTGGCTACCTCCTCCTGGTTTAGAGCAAGGACTTGTACGACCTCCAGACTTCTCTGTCCTTATCAAAGCGTATGTACTGGTGACATCCTTAACACCTCTGCGAGCCTTCATTCACTCTACCGGGGCAGTCTGGCACCCACCCAACAAAAAATACTTCTCTGTAAAGGTAAGGATGAACTTTCTTGTCTGATAAACACTTACTGGTTCACACACTTATTAGCTCACGTCTGCAAAGGGTTCCAGAAGCAGGTTGCCAGCTTACAATATCATACGATGCTTTCAAGGGAGGAGGTAGGAACACTGGGGGGTCGATGCAGCAAGACGTGCGTTGAAAACGGGGACTCGTATTGAGCGCCCGTTTTGCTAACGCGTCCGCAGCAACATTCACTGGGCTCCTGATAGTGTATTTAAATGAGGGGCTGTGTAAAAAAAGGATGCACTAGGGGAGAATTGTGCGTCTCTTGCTCTCAGATGCATTGGGCGTCCACAGTTGCAACGGGCACTCGATACGAGCATCCATTTTTATCCCGCTTCTGGCTGATTTTGTTGAGATCGCTGAAGACGTCCCTTTTTCGATGGGCGTCTAAATTGTGCATCCAGAAGATTTTTTTTTTTTTTTTAAATCAAGCCAATATACATTTATTTTTCAACACTGCAAGCAGTAAATGTAACTGCCACCATGATATTAAGTAGGAGGAACCACAGAGGACCGTATTTTTAAATTTCTTATGAGCCCTTGACTTGCGGAATGACTTTACGCTGCCTCTGGGGCTGGAGTTAAATTTGCCTTGTTAAAAAGTGTGTGCTGGGCACCCAGCAATTTTCTGCATTAGGGGGTAATAGCTAATAGCCTCATTTACATGAAATTTACATGTGATGGGCGCTATCAGCTATGCATTTGTTTGGGCACCAGTTTTGGATGCGCTAATCTCCTTATTGCATCGGGTGCTAGACTAGCACATCCAAAACGTGTGTCCAACTGTGTGTAAACCTGGATGCACTTTATTGATTCGACCCCTGAGTTAGCAGATACTTCAGGCGCCAGACAGTTACTCATTTGAAACTGCTTTTTACACAAGTTTTCCTGTATATTGGACAGCCTAAAGTTTCAGATGCTCTTGCGTTTTTGCTCATTTAATACTGCCTCTGACCCTGAGGATTATGTCTTCAGAAGATTAAGGCACTTCTAGGGATGTGGATACCTCTAGAGCCTTTTTATCAAAATGTGATAATGTGTAAACATGCATCCTTGGTAAATAGGCCCTATTAATCTTAATCTTAATCTCTGTTAGTATTACCCCCTTCATGAACAGTATTAAGATTTTGCCTGATACCATCCTAGCACAAACAGCTCATGTTAGTCACATAAAACCTGCAAGTTATAGTGAGAGATGAATTGTCTGCTGTTCTGAGGATGATATACATAATTTGCCAAGATGAAGGAGAATTAAAAGACATAAGTACTAAGGATATGCATTCAGATGAACTGAATGTGAAAAACATTGATTTTCTGTTTGGTTTGCATCAATCAAACCCAATGGGTGCAGTCCTTTGAAAAATCTGAATCCTTTTTGTCTCATTTGGTTTAGTTCTATTAAAGTCTATGGGGGAAGCAAAGCAATGCATATTTTGGACTTGAAGCCAGACAGAAAGGAGCCAGTTTAGCTTAGTTTATTGCATTTAATATACTGCTTTTTCATGATAAAATCAAAGCAGTTTACAAATAAACAAAATCGGTATACAACCATTAAGTCATAAAATAAAAATAATTAAAATATGTACAAACATACACATAAAACAAAGACAAAAATATATTTAAAAAACCCATTATAACAAACAATATAAAACTGAGATAAAAACATAAAAAATCAATCCATAGTTGCACTAAATAAACCTAGGCCTATCCTAAACAAAAGCCTTATTGCCCTTTCTAAATTTGCAATACTTAGTTTCTTTATGTAATCCAAATGGCAAAGAATTCCACAGCAGAGGGCTCTGATGGCTCAATGAGCCCTGCCTAGCGTATTCTAGTCTCATCTCAGTACGCCCCCGGAAGTCTGTGTAAATCTTTCTGTGACTATTGCAAGACTCCCTGGCAGATAAGGTAACAGAAGGTCTGCCAACTACGTAGGTTACCCTTTGGTCAAAGTTTTAAAGACCAGGCATAATATTTTAAACCTGATTCTACAGGTTATCGAAAACAAAGTGAGACATGATCATATTTCCTGGCTTTACCTAAAAGTTTTGCTGCAATGTTTTGCACTAGCTGAAGCCTTTTAAGGGCTGAAACTGAAAGACCCTGGAAAAATCCATTACAATAATCCAATCTATTAAGAATCAACGAGCAGACAATGATTTTAAGATTGACCTGATCCAAAAAAAGCTGTAACCACTGCATATAGCATAAATAATAAAAGGATGACCATACTAACCCAGATATCTGAGTCAAAAAAGGGAGTTCAGCATCTAATTTACCTGGTTCTTATGGCCTGGATTGGCCACGGTTGGAAACAGGATGCTGGGCTTGATGGACCCTTGGTCTGACCCAGCATGGCAGGTTCTTATGTTAATTTAACACTCCTGGCCTTCACTACATCTTTAAGAGGAATTTCCACATTTAACATCAATGGCGCTATTTTGTGTACATTACTTCCTCTGCTAATCCTTAGTGTCTCTGATTTTCTGAGGATTAAATTTTAATCTCTAATCTTGAAGCAAACCTGCAACATAGTCTAAACATTTATTAAAATTCTGCAGATCATCTTGCCGCTTCGTGTCAACATACGCAATTACTTGTTAACTCATGTGCATAAAAATAGCAACTAAAACCTAATCCCTGAATATCCAATGCCAAAGGTGCCATAAATAGATCACAAAGCAAACGGGCTAGCACAGAACCCTGTGGGATTCCACAGGTTTAGGTTGGGAATGGGACAAGGAAGAAGCAGGCCCGATCATATTTGAGCACTTTTTCAAACCCCCCAAAAGTTCTTACCCAAAATGTTCTAATCACAGTTATATAGAGGAAACATATATATATATATATTTATTTATAAATATTTGTTAGCCACACGCTCTGATGAACGTGGCGGCTCACAATATCACATCCATAATTCAGACATAAAAACAGTTCACACTATAATCCTATCATTAAAAATATAAAATGTAAAACTAAAAATAACATTATCCCATTACCAGTGCTCCCTTCTCTCTGACTTCCCAGTATCTCCATTATTTTGAAAAGGTTAAGATTAGTCAAGCCCCTATATTTTGCTTTTTTTGGGTACTATTTATTTCCCATGCTTTCCTCAAAAGCTTTTTTAAACAACCAAGTTTTTAGTTCTTTCTTAAGTTCCTTTACATCTTGCATCAGACACAGCGGATGTGGCATGGTGTTCTATACAATACAGCCAGCAACAGATATAGCCCTCCCACGGACCTCCCCCAGACGTGCCTGTTGGATCATGGGGACTGATAGTAAACCTGGATTAGAAGATCTTAGGCAATGCTTAGGAGTATATGCATGTAAACTTGTGTCAAACCCACCTAAATCAACCTTATGTTATAGTCTTATGGATTATCATTAAGAGCATATTATGAATTTGGGCTGCGTTAGGAAGTTAGTGTGTTAGTGTGTCAGTCAGTGCTCGTGCATGTTCCCCAGCCCGCCGATAGATGGCGCAGGTGGCTCCCTGGCCACCTTGGAGGCTCAAACACGCCAGAGGTACGAAGGACAGCGGCCATTGCGGGACAGGCAGAATATAGCAGAGGAGACCCTGGTATGCCGCGAACGCAGCACGTCCCGCGGCACACACTCCGATCGGCGCGAGGATGAAGGCCCGGCGCTCCGTTCACGGTGAAAAGGGAAGGCCCCTGTGTGCCCTGATCAGCGCCCTTGGGCCTTCATCTTTGCCGCGAACGGAGTGTGTGCCGTGGGATGCGCTCTGTTCGCGGCATACCGGGGTCTCCGCTGCTATTTTCTGCTCAAGGTGAAAATGGAAGGCCCCCGTGTGCCGCGAATGGTGTGTCGGGCCTTCATCTTCACAGCAAACGGCGTTCCAGGCCTTCATCTTCGCCGCGAACGGCGCGGGTCCCGCTGCATGCCAGTGAGAAAGAATGTGTGTCGGGGAGGGGAGGGGAGGGTGTGAGAGAGAGCATGGGGGGGATGCCGGTGAGAGAGAATGTGTGTGTGAGAGAGGGGGGGTGACAGAGAGCTTGCTTGGTGAGAGGGGGGTGGGGAGGGTGTGAGAGAGAGCATGGGAGGTAAGAGAGGGGGGTGGGGGGATGCTTGAGTGTGGGTTTCAGAGAGAGGGAGCTTATATGAGGGGAGGGGGATTTCGATGAGAGAGAATGTGTGTACGAGAGAGGAGAGGGGGTGTGGGGGGAGTGTGAGAGACAGCTTGGTTGGTAAGAGGGGGAGTGCGGGGGATGCTTGAGTGTGGGTTTCAGAGAGGGAGCCTATATGAGGGTGTGTGTATGTGGAAGGGAAACTCTTACAGTGAATTTCTATGGAAATTCTGCTCAAAACAAGAGCAGATGTGTGTGTGTGCCAGAGAGTGAGGGAGGGAGTGAGTGAGTGAGTGAGGGAGCCTGTATGAGGGTGTGTGTATGTGGAAGGGAAACTCTTACAGTGAATTTCTATGGAAATTCTGCTCAAAACAAGAGCAGATGTGCCAATAAAAAGGCTCGCCGCCCGGGCGTAGAACAGGTATAGTTGCTAGTTGTATAATACGGGGCTAATGTAATCATATTTACCTATTCCAGATAGTAATCCATTCCAGATAATACTCTCGCTGTTGAATTTTGTACTAATTGTAAAGGTCTAATAGTTTTTGCAAGAACTCCCAAAAATAAGGAGTTGAATTAATCAACTGAAAAAATAAGGGTTTCGGTAGGGACCGAAAATAGCTCAGCTATCCTTGAAGACCTTATCAGTGTGTGATCAGCACTTGTACTGCAGCCATCACACAATTTTATAATGATCGGTCAAATATACAGTCCAAGAGACTTTCACAATTTTTTTTTTTTTAAAAATGCAAATAAAAAATCCAAAAAACTAGAAAAAAGTTGAATGTTCATAGATCTTCATATTGCAGGCGACTGACACTTATCTTAGAGAGTACCGCAATCGATGTTAGTAATCTCTTGGAGACCATCTCAGGGTCCTGATGACCATGTCCCCTGACATCACCTGCTTCAGGGGAATCTTGCTGGGAACCTCAGCCAGCCATGGTTTAATAGCGTCTGCTCATTTGCTTTGATGAAGGCCCCCTTACGTTAGGTACCTAAGTGCCGCAAGGAGTGCCAGAGGCAGAGGGAGAGCCTGGGGAAGCACCCACTGCAGTACCGTCAGCATCAGCAGCACCCTGAAAGCTACCACTTCCTTCCTGCACCTTTATCTGCTCATCCCTCTCACCCCCCTCTCCAGCCCCAGGTCATGGCTTCTGTGGTGGGCAACAGAGCCCAGTATCTCCCCAAGCAAAGGAGACCCTTGCACAAATTGCCGTCACTCTTCAGCCACCAGACCGCTTCATTTAAACATGACAAAACAATAGTCTAAGAAACAATAGTCTAAGATGACATTTTAGAATCTCGCCTAAAGCTCTCTCTTAATTTCCATTTTGTACTCAAAACTGGAAATTGTGTTCAGACCATATTCCCTCCTACGTACAAGAAAAATTTGGATCAATAACACAACATAAATCTGAACAAAGCAGAGAAAAATTAACAACTCGCTCTATAAACTGGACTAAAATGCAATGCTATGGGACGCGCTCCATTCGCGGCATGCCAGGGTCTCCTCTGCTATATTCTGCCTGTCCCGCGATGGCCGCTGTCCTTCGTACCTCTGGCGTGTTTGAGACTCCAAGGTGGCCAGGGAGCCACCTGTGCCATCTAGCGGCGAGCTGAGGAACATGCACGAGCACTGACTGACACACTACCAAGCCCGATATATTATAGCGCCATCTATCAGCGGGCTGCGGAACATGCACGAGCACTGACTGACACCCAACCAAGCCCGATATATTATAGCGCCATCTATCAGCGGGCTGCAGAACATGCGCGAGCACTGACTGACACACTACCAAGCCCGATATATTATAGCGCCATCTATCAGCGGGCTGCGGAACATGCACGAGCACTGACTGACACACTACCAAGCCCGATATATTATAGCGCCATCTATCGGCGGGCTGCGGAACATGAGCGAGCACTGACGGACACGCTACCAAGCCCGATATATTATAGCGCCATCTATCGGCGGGCTGCGGAACATGCGCGAGCACTGACGGACACACTACCAAGCCCGATATATTATAGCGCCATCTATCGGCGGGCTGCGGAACATGCGCGAGCACTGACGGACACACAACCAAGCCCGATATATTATAGCGCCATCTATCGGCAGGCTGCGGAACATGCACGAGCACTGACTGACACCCAACCAAGCCCGATATATTATAGCGCCATCTATCGGCGGGCTGCGGAACATGAGCGAGCACTGACGGACACGCTACCAAGCCAGATATATTATAGCGCCATCTATCGGCGGGCTGCGGAACATGCACGAGCACTGACGGACACACTACCAAGCCCGATATATTATAGCGCCATCTATCGGCAGGCTGCGGAACATGCACGAGCACTGACTGACACCCAACCAAGCCCGATATATTATAGCGCCATCTATCGGCGGGCTGCGGAACATGGGCGAGCACTGACGGACACACAACCAAGCCCGATATATTATAGCGCCATCTATCGGCAGGCTGCGGAACATGCACGAGCACTGACTGACACCCAACCAAGCCCGATATATTATAGCGCCATCTATCGGCGGGCTGCGGAACATGAGCGAGCACTGACGGACACGCTACCAAGCCCGATATATTATAGCGCCATCTATCGGCGGGCTGCGGAACATGCACGAGCACTGACTGACACCCAACCAAGCCCGATATATTATAGCGCCATCTATCGGCGGGCTGCGGAACATGCGCGAGCACTGACTGACACCCAACCAAGCCCGATATATTATAGCGCCATCTATCGGCGGGCTGCGGAACATGCGCGAGCACTGACTGACACCCAACCAAGCCCGATATATTATAGCGCCATCTATCGGCAGGCTGCGGAACATGCGCGAGCACTGACTGACACCCAACCAAGCCCGATATATTATAGCGCCATCTATCGGCAGGCTGCGGAACATGCGCGAGCACTGACGGACACACTACCAAGCCCGATATATTATAGCGCCATCTATCGGCAGGCTGCGGAACATGCACGAGCACTGACTGACACCCAACCAAGCCCGATATATTATAGCGCCATCTATCGGCGGGCTGCGGAACATGCGCGAGCACTGACTGACACCCAACCAAGCCCGATATATTATAGCGCCATCTATTGGCGGGCTGCGGAACATGCGCGAGCACTGACTGACACCCAACCAAGCCCGATATATTATAGCGCCATCTATCGGCGGGCTGCGGAACATGAGCGAGCACTGACGGACACGCTACCAAGCCCGATATATTATAGCGCCATCTATCGGCGGGCTGCGGAACATGCGCGAGCACTGACGGACACACTACCAAGCCCGATATATTATAGCGCCATCTATCAGCAGGCTGCGGAACATGCACGAGCACTGACTGACACCCAACCAAGCCTGATATATTATAGCGCCATCTATCGGCAGGCTGCGGAACATGCGCGAGCACTGACGGACACACTACCAAGCCCGATATATTATAGCGCCATCTATCGGCAGGCTGAGGAACATGCACGAGCACTGACTGACACCCAACCAAGCCCGATATATTATAGCGCCATCTATCGGCGGGCTGCGGAACATGCGCGAGCACTGACTGACACCCAACCAAGCCCGATATATTATAGCGCCATCTATCGGCAGGCTGCGGAACATGAGCGAGCACTGACTGACACACTACCAAGCCCGATATATTATAGCGCCATCTATCAGCGGGCTGCGGAACATGCACGAGCACTGACTGACACCCAACCAAGCCCGATATATTATAGCGCCATCTATCTGCGGGCTGCGGAACATGCACGAGCACTGACTGACACCCAACCAAGCCCGATATATTATAGCGCCATCTATCGGCGGGCTGCGGAACATGAGCGAGCACTGATGGACACACTACCAAGCCCGATATATTATAGCGCCATCTATCAGCGGGCTGCGGAACATGCGCGAGCACTGACTGACACCCAACCAAGCCCGATATATTATAGCGCCATCTATCGGCGGGCTGCGGAACATGAGCGAGCACTGATGGACACACTACCAAGCCCGATGTATAATGGATCTACTGTTAGATTGTAACATAATAATGATGGCAGAAAGGGACCAAATGGTCCATCCAGTCTGCCCAGCAAGCTTCTTATGGTAGTATCTGCCACGCCATGCAGATTACCCCCATGTTTCTCTTAAGGGCAGCGACCACCGCTCTGTGCAGTTATCCCCAAGCCTTATGATAACCCAGAAAAATTGCAGCTAGCAACATTTTTTTCCTGGGTGATGAGCTTTTTTGAAATTTCAGACCGTGCTGCTTGACGTGCTTTGCTTATGGACTTAGCCGTAGAAACAGTCCTGTGCTTTTCCCATTTGTGTGCGGGTCAGTACCCCAGACCGCAGACGTTGGGGCCCTCAGATGTTGTCCGAATTCAGTTCCTCTTTTCCCCCTGCTGTCTAAGCAGGGATCATCTGTAAGGCTATGATTCTATTTGTTGTATGGTTTTATTATGATTTTAATTGTAACCCGCCTCGAACTTTGGAGGGTTTGGGCTATAAGTCTTTTAAAATAAATAAATAAATAGTCCCTGCATGCTTTTCTTCATTTCTGTCCTCTAGCTATCTGAACAGGGAGCAGTGTTTCAGTTTCATTAAACCATCAGGCTTATTGGTTAAGGGTAGTAATCTCCAAACCTTCGGCTAAAGGCAGTAACGAGCGCACAAGCAAGTTACCCTCCTGCATGCTTTGCTCATTTCTATCCTCTAGCCTTTAGGGATCCACAGTGTTTATCCTGTGCCTCTTTGAATTCTTTCACTGTTTTTGTCCTCACCACTTCCTCCCAAAGGGCACACCAGGCATCCGCTGTTATGACCGTCGGTCGCAGACGGCTGCGACCGTGTCTACTCACGTCCTGTACTGTCCTGCTTCCCTCTCCGGGCCTGCTCACGGCGGGAGCCAGCCTCTACCCCCGTGTATCTCATGATCCCTCATGGCGACCAGGACGCCATCGCCATCTGTGCTGACTCTGGGACTTCCTAGATGCGTGGGCGCACCACCCCTCTTTTGAAGTTGCTATGGCGGGAACCTCAGGGGCGTCCCTGACTGATGACATCACTGGATCTGGGTTCTTAGGCACCGCCTTCGCCCCCTGCTAGTCGACTTGGCAATGTGTTCCATCGCTACTCTACTAGCTCCTGGCTCCTCTGACCTGTTATGGCTGTCTCGGACCCTTCTTGAACTCTGGATCCTGGCTCAGGTACCCGCTCCTCGGGGGCCTGTGTGCGCTCTCTCCAGAGACGTGGTCTCCTGGCTTCCCCCGCTCCTCGGGCTAGCCCTGCTCCTTCCACGAACTCTACCCGCCGGCTACCCGCTCCTCGGTTTTGCCGCTGAGACGCCCTCGCCACATGGGGAGACCTATCGCTGTGCTTCCCCGCTCCTCGGGGCAGTGCCTACGTTCTACTCCAGAGACTGTCCGTGCTTTCCCGCTCCTCGGGGCAGTGACTATGTTCCACCCCAGAGACTGTCCGTGCTTCCCACTCCTCGGGGCAGTGACTACGTTCTACACCTGAGACTGTCCGTGCTTCCCCACTCCTCGGGACAGTGACTACGTTCCACTCCAGAGACTGTCCGTGCTTCCCCGCTCCTCGGGACAGTGACTACGTTCCACTCCAGAGACTGTCTCTGCTTCCCCGCTCCTCGGGGCAGTGACTACGTTCCACTCCAGAGACTGTCCGTGCTTCCCCGCTCCTCGGGGCAGTGCCTACGTTCCACTCCAGAGACTGTCCGTGCTTCCCCACTCCTCGGGACAGTGACTACGTTCCACTCCAGAGACTGTCCGTGCTTCCCCGCTCCTCGGGGCAGTGACTACGTTCCACTCCAGAGACTGTCCGTGCTTCCCCGCTCCTCGGGGCAGTGACTACGTTCCACTCCAGAGACTGTCCGTGCTTCCCCGCTCCTCGGGGCAGTAACTACGTTCCACTCCAGAGACTGTCCGTGCTTCCCCGCTCCTCGGGGCAGTAACTACGTTCCACTCCAGAGACTGTCCGTGCTTCCCCGCTCCTCGGGGCAGTGACTACGTTCCACTCCAGAGACTGTCCGTGCTTCCCCGCTCCTCGGGGCAGTGACTACGTTCCACTCCAGAGACTGTCCGTGCTTCCCCGCTCCTCGGGGCAGTGACTACGTTCCACTCCAGAGACTGTCCGTGCTTCCCCGCTCCTCGGGGCAGTGACTACGTTCCACTCCAGAGACTGTCTGTGCTTCCCTGCTCCTCGGGCAGTGACTACGTTCCACTCCAGAGACTGTCTGTGCTTCCCCGCTCCTCGGGGCAGTAACTACGTTCCACTCCAGAGACTGTCTGTGCTTCCCCACTCCTCGGGGCAGTGACTACGTTCCACTCCAGAGACTGTCTGTGCTTCCCCACTCCTCGGGGCAGTGACTACGTTCTACACCTGAGACTGTCCGTGCTTCCCCACTCCTCAGGGCAGTGACTACGTTCCACTCCAGAGACTGTCCGTGCTTCCCCGCTCCTCGGGGCAGTGACTACGTTCTACTCCAGAGACTGTCCGTGCTTCCCCACTCCTTGGGGCAGTAACTACGTTCCACTTCAGAGACTGTCCGTGCTTCCCCGCTCCTCGGGGCAGTGATTACGTTCTACTCCAGAGACTGTCCGTGCTTTCCCGCTCCTCGGGGCAGTGCCTATGTTCCATTCCAGAGACTGTCCGTGCTTCCCCGCACCTCGGGGCAGTGACTACGTTCTACTCCAGAGACTGTCCGTGCTTCCCCGCTCCTCGGGGCAGTGCCTACGTTCCACTCCAGAGACTGTCCGTGCTTCCCCGCTCCTCGGGGCAGTGACTACGTTCCACTCCAGAGACTGTCTGTGCTTCCCCGCTCCTCGGGGCAATGACTACGTTCCACTCCAGAGACTGTCCATGCTTCCCCGCACCTCGGGGCAGTGACTACGTTCTACTCCAGAGACTGTCCGTGCTTCCCCACTGCTCGGGGCAGTAACTACGTTCCACTCCAGAGACTGTCCGTGCTTCCCCGCTCCTCGGGGCAGTGACTACGTTCCACTCCAGAGACTGTCTGTGCTTCCCCGCTCCTCGGGGCAATGACTACGTTCCACTCCAGAGACTGTCCATGCTTCCCCGCTCCTCGGGGCAGTGCCTTCGTTCCACTCCAGAGACTGTCCGTGCTTCCCCGCACCTCGGGGCAGTGACTACGTTCTACTCCAGAGACTGTCCTTGCTTCCCCGCTGCTCGGGGCAGTAACTACGTTCCACTCCAGAGACTGTCCGTGCTTCCTCGCTCCTCGGGGCAGTGACTACGTTCCACTCCAGAGACTGTCCGTGCTTCCCCGCTCCTCGGGGCAATGACTACGTTCCACTCCAGAGACTGTCCGTGCTTCCCCGCTCCTCGGGGCAGTGACTACGTTCCACTCCAGAGACTGTCCGTGCTTCCCCGCTCCTCGGGGCAGTGATTACGTTCTACACCAGAGACTGTCCGTGCTTCCCCACTCCTCAGGGCAGTGACTACATTCCACTCCAGAGACTGTCCGTGCTTCCCCACTCCTCAGGGCAGTGACTACGTTCCACTCCAGAGACTGTCTGTGCTTCCCTGCTCCTCGGGGCAGTGACTACGTTCCACTCCAGAGACTGTCCGTGCTTCCCCGCTCCTCGGGGCGGTAACTACGTTCCACTCCAGAGACTGTCCGTGCTTCCGCGCTCCTCGGGGCAGTGACTACGTTCTACTCCAGAGACTGTCCGTGCTTCCCCACTCCTCGGGGCAGTAACTACGTTCCACTTCAGAGACTGTCCGTGCTTCCCCGCTCCTCGGGGCAGTGATTACGTTCTACTCCAGAGACTGTCCGTGCTTTCCTGCTCCTCGGGGCAGTGCCTACGTTCCACTCCAGAGACTGTCCGTGCTTCCCCGCACCTCGGGGCAGTGACTACGTTCTACTCCAGAGACTGTCCGTGCTTCCCCGCTCCTCGGGGCAGTGCCTACGTTCCACTCCAGAGACTGTCCGTGCTTCCCCGCACCTCGGGGCAGTGACTACGTTCCACTCCAGAGACTGTCCGTGCTTCCCCGCTCCTCGGGGCAATGACTACGTTCCACTCCAGAGACTGTCTGTGCTTCCCCGCTCCTCGGGACAGTGACTACGTTCCACTCCAGAGACTGTTTGTGCTTCCCCGCTCCTCGGGGCAGTAACTACGTTCCACTCCAGAGACTGTTCGTGCTTCCCCGCTCTTCGGGGCAGTGACTACGTTCAACGCCGGTGTCAGCCCGTACGTCCCCACGTCATCACTTGGAGATCCAACTCGGGCTTCCCCGCTCTGCGGGGTAGCCTACGACATCGCATCAGTACCTCCCTTGCTACGCAGTTCCGCCTCCCGGGGTTGCCTCAGCAGTCAACCTCCGGTACTCCTTGCCTCGCGCTTCCTGCTCCTCAGGCCTATCGAGCACCACCCTCTTGGAGGTCTCTGCCCAGATACTGCTCTCCAGCCTACCAGCTTATTGTGGGGGTCCCTGAGTGCTGAGTCTCTCACCCTGCTCCTCGGGACCTTCCCACAGATTCTCTCCCAGAGCTCCTGCCGTACCAGACCTCGCCTCCCGGCGGTGTGGACCTGTGGGGCTCCTCCCACCTCGGGCCAAGGGCCCACGAAACCCACAAATCATAACATCCGCCCACCCTCTCCGTGAAGAAATATTCCTGACGTTGGTTCTGACTCATCCCCCCTAGAGTTTCATTTTGTGACCCCTAATTCTATTGCTTTCTTTCCAAGGGAGAATGTTTGAAGTTTGTGCATCATTAAAACCTTTCAGGTAGCTGAAGGTCTGTATCATATCTCCCCTGCACCTCCTCTCCTCCAAGGTTCACATATTTAGATCCTTCAGCCTCTCCTCATAAATCTTCCAATACTGATCTCATACCATTTTAATGCTTTGCTGGGGGGAAAGAGTGAGACTTGCAGCTCTTGACCTGCCTTGGTCACTCAGCACCTCCCAACTGAGCATTAACTACCAGGAAATGCCCCTTCCCCCACCTTGTCGATTATTATCACTTTTATATAGCAAATCTGCATCATAAACCGGTTCTTTCCCATTTCGTGTGCTACAGTATAGACAGTGGTTATTTGTTCAAAGCTCCTTTACTGCCCTCTGCTGGCTTCTTACGATATTACCTCGCATGGCTTCCAATATATGTTAACGTAGGGTGCTGCTTGCCATCTTCGTCTCCTTGAATGCATGGAAATAAAAGGTCAATAAACAAAATACTTTTTTACTGGGCTAATTTATTGCATTTCTTCACTAACATTTGGTCTTCTGACCAAAACAAAATGAGCAAGTTGGACTCGGAGCAAAAGATAATGTTACCTGAACATACATGTGAATCCCAGATTATATGACAGTGGTGGTGTGAATGGAAAGGGGGAAGGGCTTATCATACCGCCAGACATAATTCTCTGCTTCTCTAGTATCAAACGTCCCCACTGTGCCACCCCACCCTCCAGCTTCCCCCCCCCCCTTTGGCTCTGGAGTCTGGTTCGTTCGGATTCAGAATTGTTACGTGAAGAGAGCATTATGCGAAACAAAATATTCTTTCGAAACACGGAAAACCTGAAGCGCCAGCCTGCTTAGACGAGGGTTTGCTTATGACATTCGGAGGCTGTGGAAGTCTGAATCTGGGCTAAGAATAGCTGAGTCTTCTTAAAAGATTGTGGTGCTCTTGAGATACCTTTCAGCATCAGTCACTATTGACCTACAGTGTGCAAAGTATTGTGGTCATTTTGCAGCTAGAGAAAGTCACAACCACTGACCTGATGTGAGCAGATGTGACATGCTGTGCTATAAACCACATAAGAATACCATGGGGCTCAGCACCGATCGGGCATGGACCACGTCCTTTGGCCTTACCACGGTGTGCCACCTGCACCTTTGGGAACATACTTTTGGGTCAGGCACCGTCCTGTCTTCTGTGTAGGAGCTGGAAGTATCTCAGAGATACAGACCTAGTCGTCACATTTGCAAACAGCCGGATGTTTCAACAGCCTTCAGTTTTGCATGTGCTGCCTCTGTGGCTTGCATATTCAGAAGCCTGCAGTACAGACCTGAATCCTGTCTTCCAGAGGGGTCGGAGCTGGGTCAGAAGGCAGACATCTACGCTCCCTAGAAGCACAGAGGGCCAAAATTAGTTATCATGCACTGGAGTCGCAGAAACCTTGCGTAAATGGGCATGACGATGTTTGATCCAGAGCCAAAGAGGACTAAGCGAGCATTGTTGCCTTGGTATGATTAATTAACTCTGCTTTACTCCAGAGCAGAGCCATTATTAGTCAACCAAGACCCAATGATAAGAATGTTTGTCTTCTGAGATCATTGTGCTGGAATAAGAAAACAGTCTATAATTTGCCCTGTGACCCTGCCGAGGTCACGATGAAAAGTTCATGTCTGCTGCACTTGTGCTCGGGGGAAAATCTTTCATTCCTGGCTGCCACTGAGATCTATTTCTGCAAGATCCCTGAGCCATGCAAATCACTGAATATCTGGAAAATTTCATGTCCAGGGCCTGCTGCAATATAAAAGCAATGGGGGAGCATTCATTTATTAGGGGCTCAATTCAGTAACAGCGCTCTCCCTCCCATCCCACCCACCTGCAGTTCGCTCCTCAGTTCTCTCTCCCATTCGTTCCTTCCTTCCTTCCTTCCTTCTGCCCTCCTCCCCCTTTATCCCTGCATCAGACCTCCCCCTTTCGAGTATGATCCCTGGTCCTCTCTCCCTCCCGCCCTCTCTCCAGCTTGATCCTCGGTTTTTCGTTCTTCTCTTTGGCTTGATCCCTGGTTTTCCTCCTTCAGCTTGATCCTCGGGCCTCTCTCCCTCCCTCTGTCTAGCTTGATCCAGGGTCCCTTCTCCCCTTCTATTTTTGTCACTTGCCTCATAGATCCAAGCCTGATTCACTCAGAGGTAGCAGGTGTGGGAGTAGTGCCTTACCAGTGAGCACTCTTGGGGCATGTGCAGAGCCGCGGTGACTCTGAAAGAGTGGCAGCCCATCTCCCAGGCCGCTCCTTGCTGGCCCCCATTTCCCCCATTTTTTAAGATGGCGCCTCATTGCTCCTACCATGTGACAGGGGCCGGCCAATGGCACCGATAGCCCCTGTCACATGGTAAGGGCAAAGGGCCACCGGCACCATTTTGTTTATTGGCAGCCGATGGCCCGAGAGCGGGAGATCGCTCCTGGGACCCCAGCTGGACCACCAGAGACTTTAGGCAAGTTTTGGGGGGAGGGGTCGGGAGGGTGAGGGATTGTAAATAATTAAATCTGAAGGATTGGGGTGTTTGTTTTTTCAAATCGAGACAACAAAAAAAAAAACCTGTCAGAACCACGGGAAACAAAATTTACCGCAGTTCTACGAAAACGATACCGGAAATGATTGCTGATACGATACACATCTCTACTGGATACAGAGAAACCAAAAGTGCATGCACTGTGTGCTTGCTAAAATAAAATAAATGATATACATGGGAAAACTAAATGATACAAATGACTCAAATCCAAAGCCAGATGATAGGAAACAAATTGGTTTTCCCATGCATGCCCCTAGCACAGGGTCAGTGGATATGTAGGCCATTCCTGCGTTCCTTCATCTGCTGGCCTGTCCACGGAGAACCGGCTGTACTGCGCTGTCCTGCTCCTGTCATAAAGTCACCAGGAGGTCCAGATTCAGTCATTTAGGGGTATATTCCATACCTCCCAAGCACTATCTAATATAGCCGGCTATCTTAAAGATAACTAGCTATCTTTATCCAGCTAACTTTAGGACAGCTCTTTGGCTCAACCACACTCAGCCAGTTAAGTTATCCGGCTAATTATGAATATCAAAGTTAGCCGGGTACCTTAGCTGGCTAACTCAACTCTTCTCAGTTACACCCCCAAAATGCCCCTAACTTAGCTGACTTGCTTCTGGCTGGCTAGAATTTAATCGGTGCACAGTTTCTTAAAGCACAAGCTAATTTTTTTAACCCCAAATGCAGCGGGAGTTTAAAAAATTCAGAGCCAACAGAAAGAAAAGGCTTAGCAGGGAAAAACATGATTTATGCGCAGAAAACGTGATTTATGTGCGCAAATCATGTTTCCTGGAATTGTCACTATTCATCAGAAAGCAACAATAAAATCAAGAAATATAAAACATTAATCATATTTGTAAAACTGTACTAATAAAGGGAATAAATATTTTAAAACAGCTGATGAAGAGAGTAACCTCCAATAATTAAAAATTTGTGTACAGATTTTTAAAAATGTCCCAAACACCAATAAAATATTTCAAAAACAGCAGTTAGGGGGGAGGGGGAGGAGCACACAAGCTTTTTTCACTCTTTCATCTATTTGCTCTCTCTGACACACACATACATGCACGCACATGCACTCTCTCTCACACACACATACATGCACTCTCTCTCTGACACACACATAGATGCACGCACTTGCACTCTCTCTCTCACACACATACATGCACGCACATGCACTCTCTCTCTCTCACACATACATACACACACATGCACTCTCTCTCTCACACTCATACATGCACTCTCTCTCTGACACACACATACATGCACGCACTTGCACTCTCTCTCTCACACACATACATGCACGCACATGCACTCTCTCTCTCACACACATACATACATGCACATGCACTCTCTCTCTCACACACATACATGCACTCTCTCTCTGACACACACATACATGCACGCACATGCACTCTCTCTCTCACACACATACATACACGCACATGCACTCTCTCTCTCACACACATACATGCACTCTCTCTCTGACACACACAAACATGCACGCACTTGCACTCTCTCTCTCACATACATGCACGCACATGCACACTCTCTCACACACATACATGCACGCACATGCACTCTCTCTCTGACACACATACATGCACGCACATGCACTCTCTCTCTCACACACATACATGCACTCTCTCTGACACACACATACATGCACGCACTTGCACTCTCTCTCTCACACACATACATGCACGCACATGCACTCTCTCTCGCACACACATACATGCACGCACATGCACTCTCTCTCTGACACACACACACATACATGCACGCACATGCACTCTCTCTCTCACACACATACATGCACGCACATGCACTCTCTCTGACACACACATACATGCACGCACATGCACTCTCTCTCTCACACACATACATGCATGCACATGCACTCTCTCTCTCTCACACACATACATGCACGCACATGCACTCTCTCTCTCACACACATACATGCACGCACATGCACTCTCTCTGACACACACATACATGCACGCACATGCACTCTCTCTGACACACACATACATGCACGCACATGCACTCTCTCTCTCACACACACATCCATGCATGCACATGCACTCTCTCTCACACAAACACAGGCATATTTTTGGATCCTCTGACTTATTAGCGCTAGGATATTAGATCGGACGAGTAACTGTCTAATAGACTTATAAACATGCATTTGCATGTGATGAGTGTTCTTAGTTTTCAGGGGGTTGGCTGCGCGTTTCTGACCTATGTCTATTACCTCTTATACTGTAAGGGGTAATAGCTCGTTGAAAATGCACGCCCCCCCCCCCCCCCCCGAAAACTAATAGCAATATTAAGTTGGAGGAACCAAAAATAAAAAATAAAAAATAATAAAAATAATATCTGGCCCCTGGTCGGCGTGTTAGAAAAACGGATGCTCAATTTTACCGGCGTCCGTTTTCCTAACCCGTGGCTGTTCGGAAAACCGATGCCAGTAAAATAGACCGTCGGTTGTCGGGACCCGGTGGCAGCCACCTCTTCGCTAATAAGGAGGCACTAGGGACGCGCTATTGTCCCTAGCACCTCATTAGCACGACACCTCATTTAAATAGATAATCGTATGCCAAGGAGAGGTGGCTGGGCTCGCATCAGGAGAGCGGGTGCTCAACGTGGAGCGCCGGCTCTCCCACATTTTTTACATTATAGGCCTGTCAGAGTGCTAAGCAGTGCTTATAGGTCTTGCTACACATTTTTGAGCGCAGAACTCCTTGCTGCAACAAAAGAAAAGTTTGCACACAAAAAATGTGTGCACAGTTATGAGTATAACCGTGCACTCTGTTAAGCACACAGTTACATGACCCTTTAAGCCTACATTTCTTGAAAGGACCCTGAGCTGGGAACTTTAAGCTCTGCACTGATCTCAGAGGCTTAGGCAATGAGATGAAGGTTCCTCTAGAAAGAGAGGGCATGGAAACATTTATAGCCGGGTACTCAGGGTTGGTGCACACCAGCTCCCCCAGGCCTTGCCACACAAAATTAAAAATTATGCATTTATAATACCTTTCACATGAAAGAACATTCTGAGATTAAAGAAATATTTATATCAACATGTATATTATATTTATTTGCACAACTGTGGTGTCAACCAGAAAACTGCAAAAAATCACTTGGAACCCTTAGGGTTTTAGGCCTATTGCAATGCATGTTCTAAGCCATGAGTAAACTGAACTACAATTATAGTACAGTAAACTCCCATATCACATCAGCAGTAACCGCCAGCATTCAAACAGTAACACTTCTACCTATGTAAAGGCATCCCTGCAAATATTACATCAGGCCCCAAAAACCAATAACCTCCTATTAGGAAAACAGACTAAGCCAACCTCCTGTAGATCTCTACAGAGAAACTAGACTTTAGAAGAATCTCTCACCTCGGTCCCACATGCAGAACACAGACAAATTCTCACTAAATACAGAAAAAAGAGACCATAAAATATAAATAGAAATGTGCTGACAAAAATGGAACCAGAAACTGTAACAAGCCAGACTCTGCATGCAGTGCAACAATGGAAAAATAGAATTATCACTATTCCTCATAAAGCAACAATAAAATCAAGAAATATAAAACAATCATATTTGTAAAACTATACTAATAAGGGGAATAAATATTTTAAACAGCTGACATATAGTCTAGGATAAAGCACCAAAGTGGGGAACCGGCTACAATAATATACTAGCTTGACTTATTGAAAGCCTAGTATGCTGGGTCTTCATATTAGTAAGATTTTAGTATAAAGTTCTTCTATTTCAGTGCAAACCAAATATAACAAACTGAAATATGGGATAGAATGAGTGTAATCATTTGATCATAAAAGAAACATTTGAATATCTGGTAGACTTTCATAAGGTCCAAGCGCGTAGCATTTTCCACAGGTAAAGAAGTTCAAGGAGAAGAAATTAGAAGGAAGGAGGCTCAGAAGAAAGATAAGGGAATACTTATTAACCAAGAGGGTGGTGGATGCCCAGACTCTCCTATTGGCAGAGGGGTGAGTGGAAAAAATAGTGACAGGATTCAAACAAGCTTGGCATAGATTGGTATTTCCCAACCCTTTCCTAGTGAGGTTTTCAGGACTGCCACAATGAATATGCCTGAGATAGATTTGCATGCAGTGGCAACTCAGTGTATACAAGTCTCTCTCATGCACATTCATGACCAATATCTTGAAAACCCAACAGGTTAAGTGTTCCTCCAGTAGAGTGTTGGAAAACACACAGATGCAGAGGAGCAATGAGGGCAATAACTGGAAATTGCCTAGGATCTGCGGTGATTCAGTAGGAATAGTTAGGGGGGGATGGGACAGATTAGGTAGGCCAAGGAATCCTTATCTACTCATAACTACTAGGGAAGGATGTGCATTGGGATGTGAAAACTGATCCAAATGAGGAGAGTTTTGGTTCAGTTTGGGCCATTAATCCTTTCCAACTCATTTAATTCAATTCCATTAAAGGCTATGGGGAAAGAAAGAAATGTTTTTGGTTTTTTTTTACTACAAATCAGACAGACTAGTCGGTTGGGGATAAGACATGGAAGGAGCAGGACCAATCATGTTTCAACATTTTTTCAACCAGCCTATTCCAGTTGGCAGCTTCATGGATTGGTTTCATCATTTCTTTTTGTAGGTGAAAGTGAAATTAAAAATACTTTGAACAGCCAGTGACCATTTTGTTGAGTCATTCCTCTACTGGATCTCAGAAGGGGAAGGCGTAGATTCTCAAGCTCTTTGCTTGAAAGCTTAGTGAAAGAAAAGATTAGATAAAATATTTAATTTTCACAAGAAAGCAAAGTGTGCTTTTAGAGTCACTGACACTGTGCTGAGCTGTGGTTTAGGGTGCCTGCTATCTTGTAGCCGGAAAACTTCTGTAATCTTTATGAGAGAGTTACAGAGTATATCATAACTTGGGCCTGCTACTGCAGCTGATAACGTACCAATGGCTACCAGAAAGAAAATGGCTGTTTCTTGCAGCCTGTTTAGTTTTTACACTGCAGTGCCTTAGAAGCAGCTTCCTGCTTACTCTCTATAAAAGAGTGTAACAATGTAATGCACTAATACTTGCGTGTGAACTCTATGCTTTAGGGTCTTCCTGCCTTTGTGCTTGCTGCTATACCTCTCACTCTATGGCTTAGGGTGTTGATGCCACTGTTGGTACCCCATGCCCCTCCTTTGGTGCCTTGGAGTATTCATGACACTTTTGGTATTTTGGGGGTCTGTTGCCTCTGTTGTTTCATAAAACTTGGATGACTATCTTTCTATTCTAACTATGTTCACCTCAGTTTTTCTGTGATTGTTCTAATGGCTGACTTGTCATTTGTTGTAAATCAATAAAACAGATTTAAATCTAAAACGTGGATGAAAAACCTTAAAGTCAGAGTCAAAAATAGGATGCTTCCTCCACTGACTTTAGTGGAAACGAATGACCCAAATGAGAAGAAAGAGTTTCTGATCTGAACTGAATGGACTAAATGAATCAGGAAACCAAATAAAAATTCTGAACTGAACCCAAATATTTTTCTGTGCATACCCCTAATAACTACTGTGTTCCTTTGGGGACAATATTCATCACTGCCTGCGTTAGTGCAAACTCAATGGTTACTTTCTAACTGCACAGTTTGCACCAATAATCAAAGTAAAACTTTGCTTTGATTATCGCCTAAGGAAAAAAAAAACCCCATAGAAATTTGCCCCGCTTTTACTGTGACAGCAGAAAACAAGACGTGTAGTTTTGAAAGTCCAAAACTATGTGCACTTTTTCTTCCCCCAGTCTAACCCCATCCTCAAGAATGCCTGTAAAGAATGTGGGTGAAAGTGCATGCATTGTTAAAGGACGGGCCTAGTTGTACTCACATTGAGGTTGGCCAATATTCAAAGACCCCCAATTTCCATAGGTAAAACAGTGTTTTACCTATGGAAATCTTTGATTATTGCCAGTCTCATGTTAAGTACTTTGATTTCTGATGTGATTCATTCAAGCACAACATGGTGAAAATAATATTCCTCATTCACTGCCAGAGACAACCACACATAGATTGGCAGTTTGAATGATGAGAAAAGATTATGTTTCACTCTTGGTTCATAGCAAGTTATTTTAACCACGGCAGACGTGATGCTAACATTTGGTATCTTTCGCAGCTGGGGCTATTTTTTGAGAAATTCTTCCATGCCAGCCTGGCTGTGCAGGCCTTTGATAACCTGAAGGATGCAATAACCAAACTCCTACTGGCAGCAGAGGTGTTCAGTGAAATGGCTTCCTCGGGACCAAATCCTTATAAAAGGTGAGAAGCTTGCTGGGCAAAACACTGTCTCCTTCACATGAGCTTGGTCAGAGTTAGGGTAGAATGCATTGTCCTTCGATTTTTCCCTTTGTCATCATTACAGAAGCTTAAGCCACCGCAAACATCTGTTTCTTTTTAGTTCACTGTGTATAAGATGCATGTAGTGCGTTTATTTAATTGCATTGAAATTCTTTCTAAATATGGTTTTGTGCTTATACTTTGCTCAGCATTTATACCAGAATTAGTGATCTTAGAGGTTGCACAGGCAAAGTATGATGCAGCATTAAGACTTAATCATGAAATGGCACAACGGGAATGTGAACAGCAATAGCCCAGGGACAACAGAAAGGATCTCCTAATGCTGATTTCCTGTTTTCCCCCACTGAGTTTATTTTCTGCTTTGGGTTCCTTGTCCCATGAGCGTATTCATACTTTATATCAGCTGAAATACTGGATGATGGTGCATTAATGCCTGTTTCTTGGGCCGTTCTGGACTGAAATTGTGGCAGGCAATCTCGTTGTCAGTTGGGAGATTACCTTTTAGGAAATGAGTTAGCTTCCCTCCCGTGAAACCTGCAGAGTATCTGAGACAAAGGTCCATGGCTCAGCTTCCTATCACTGCAAGCTTGGTTTAAAGATCTGGCTCAGTGGCATGTGCCAGGCAGCTTCAGAATCGTCTCTGGTGAAGTACCCCACCCCGCATGAGCTGACATAAGGAGACAAATGTTATTCACAGTTTCAGAAAATACATTTAATTGTATCCTATGTTTGAAAAAGCTGATGCAGAGCCTTGAGCAACTGGGAAACACCTAAAGAAGTCTCCTTTAGGCCTGCGTGTAATAAATGATTGGCTGCATTACAGTATACATGAAGGTCACTGTATCTTTTTTGGGCACTTTGCTTATGTGAGCGGAAGGGTGGAAGAAGTGCACAGAGCATGCACAAAGTATGGACAAGGAGCCAAACCCACTAACCCAACACTTCTGTCATGGTTCCGCCTGCTGTGCAGTCTTCCCACGCCAAGGTTCAGCCTGCTGTACAGTCTTTCCTCCACCAGGAGTCCTCAGCGAGGCTTGCTCACTACCTTTCCAGTTACCTCCTCACTGGTCCTACTACACCCAAGCCTCAGCCCTACCTAACCCAGCCTGCTCAATGCCTCAGTGCTTCTTCATGGAGTCACCTCGGCTCTCTGACCTGGCCACGCATGCCTTACTATTCTACTTTGCCTAGCCTTGTGACCTCTGAGCCTTCTGCCTTGCCCTGCAGCCCATCTGGACCTCCTGCCTTTCCTTGTGGCCTCTCGGCCTCTCACCTTGCTCTGTTTCCTCTCTTGGCCTCTTGCCTTGCTCCGAGTCCTCCTGGGCTTTTCTGTTTTACCTTACAGCCTCCTGGCCTACTAGGATTACCTTGCCCAGTCTTGTGCTCTGTTGGGCTTTCTTGTTCCCTGTTCCCTGACTAGTCCAGTCCTGTCCTTATGTAGTCCTTGTCGTATCCTATTCACTCCCTTGTCTATTCCCTAGGCCTTGCCTTTGTCCTTTGCCTCAGATCCAGTCCTCATCCCGTGCTCTGTGTCCAGTCCTCAGCCAGTACCTGCATCCAGCCCTCACCCAATAACTGTATCCAGCTTCCAGCCTGTGCCTGCCCTCAGCTTCCGACCTGCCTTGCCTCGTTCAGCCTGCCCTGCCTTTTTCTGGCCTGCACCTGACCTCAGCTCCCAGCCTGCATAGAAGCTCCCAGTCCATGTCTGCGTCATGATGTTCCACAGAAGACAAGTTCTACTATCTCCAGAACCACCCTCAACCTGTAGGGGAAGGGGCTTGGATAGGCAGAAGACCAGCTCCAGCCCTGCAGCCCTGGACTGCCTCTGTGGGGGAGCTTCCTGACTCCAGTCTTCTAGTCTGTGACAACTTCAGTTTATTTCTTGGGCTCATTTAAATATGCTCTGAAACGTTTGTGTATTCAGGCTCTGTAGGAAAAAATGAGGGCAAAAACAATGTTATAAAAAAAAAATCTTTGTCTGAGTATTAAAACAAAAAGCAGTGCCTTAGGAAGATGGAAAGCATGAACTGATGTCATAGAAGGTTAAAAAGTCATTACACATAGCA